>NC_090266.1:916128890-916431306 GCF_040414725.1 Anabrus simplex | reverse complement strand
TAGTGCCGTGTAGTACCGAGTGGAGTACTGTGTGCATACTGCCGTGTAGTACTGAGTGGAGTATAGAGCCTGTACTGCCGTGTAGTACCGAGTGGAGTAAGGTTTGTATAGTGCCGTGTAGTACCGAGTGGAGTACACTGCATGTACTGCCGTGTAGTATCGAGTTGAGTACTGTGTGTATCGTGCGGTGTAGTACCGAGTGGAGTACATTGCATGTACTGCCGTGTAGTACCGAGCGGAGTACTGTGTGTATAGTGCCGTGTAGTACCGAGTGCAGTACAGTGCCTGTATTGCCGTGTAGTACCGAGTGGAGTACTGTGTGTATAGTGCCGTGTAGTACCGAGTGGAGTACGGTGTGCATACTGCCGTGTAGTAATGAGTGGAGTACAGTACATGTACTGCCGTGTAGTACCGAGTGGAGTACTGTGTGTATAGTGCCGTGTAGTACCGAGTGGAGTACAGTTCCTGTAATGCCGTGTAGTACTGAGTGGAATACAGTGCTTGTACTGCCGTGTAGTCCCGAGTGGAGTACAGTGCCTGTACTGCCGTGTAGTACTGAGTGGAGTACTGTGTGTATAGTGCCGTGTAGTACCGAGTGGAGTACAGTGCCTGTACTGCCGTGTAGTACTGAGTGGAGTACAGTGCCTGTACTGCCGTGTAGTACTGAGTGGAGTACAGTGCCTGTACTGCCGTGTAGTACTGAGTGGAGTACAGTGCCTGTACTGCCGTGTAGTACTGAGTGGACTACAGTGCCTGTACTGCCGTGTAGTCCCGAGTGGAGTACTGAGTGTATAGTGCCGTGTAGTACCGAGTGGAGTACAGTGCCTGTACTGCCGTGTAGTACTGAGTGGAGTACAGTGCCTGTACTGCCGTGTAGTCCCGAATGGAGTACTTTGTGTATAGTGCCGTGTAGTACCGAGTGGAGTACAGTGCCTGTACTGCCGTGTAGTACCGAGTGGAGTACTGTGTGTATAGTGCCGTGTAGTACACAGTGGAGTACAGTGCCTGTACTGCCGTGTAGTACTGAGTGGAGTACAGTGCCTGTAATGCTGTGTAGTAACGAGTGGAGTATTGTGTGTATAGTGGCGTGTAGTACCGAGTGGAGTACAGAGCCTGTACTGCCGTGTAGTACTGAGTGGTGTACAGTGTGTATAGTGCCGTGTAGTACCGAGTGGAGTACAGTGTGTATAGTGCCATGTAGTACTGAGTGGAGTACAGTGCATGTACTGCCGTGTAGTACTGAGTGGAGTACAGTGCAAGTACTGCCGTGTAGTACTGAGTGGAGTACAGTGCATGTACTCCCGTGTAGTACCGAGTGGAGTACAGTGCCTGTACTGCCGTGTAGTGCTGAGTGGAGTACAGTGCCTGTACTGCCGTGTAGTACTGAGTGGAATACAGTGCCTGTACTGGAGTGTACTACCTAGTGGAGTACAGTGTGTATAGTGCCGTCTAGTACAGAGTGGAGTACAGTGTGTATAGTGCCGTGTAGTACTGAGTGGAGTACTGTGCCTGTACTGCCGTGTAGTACCGAGTGGAGTACAGTGCCTGTACTGCCGTGTAGTACTGAGTGGAATACAGTGCCTGTACTGCCGTGTAGTACCGAGTGGAGTACATTGTGTATACTGCCGTGTAGTACTGAGTGGAGTACAGTACCTGTACTGCCGTGTAGTACCGAGTGGAGTACTGTGTGCATACTGCCATGTAGTACTGAGTGGAGTACAGTGCCTGTACTGCCGTGTAGTACCGAGTGGATTACTGTGTGTATAGTGCCGTGTAGTACCGAGTGGAGTACTGTGTGCATACTGCCGTGTAGTACTGAGTGGAGTACAGTGCCTGAACTGCCGTGTAGTACCGAGTGGAGTACTGTGTGTATAGTGCCGTGTAGTACCGAGTGGAGTACAGTGCATGTACTGCCGTGTAGTACCGAGTGGAGTATTGTGTGTATAGTGCGGTGTAGTACCGAGTGGAGTACAGTGCATGTACTGCCGTATAGTCCCGAGTGGAGTACTGTGTGTATAGTGCCGTGTAGTACCGAGTGGAGTACAGTGCCTGTATTGCCGTGTAGTACCGAGTGAGTACTGTGTGTATAGTGCCGTGTAGTACCGATTGGAGTGCTGTGTGCATACTGCCGTGTAGTACAGAGTGGAGTACAATACCTGTACTGCCGTGTAGTACTGAGTGGAGAACTGTGTGTATAGTGCCGCGTAGTACCGAGTGGAGAACCGTGCCTGTAGTGCCGTGTAGTACTGAGTGGAGTACAGTGCCTGTACTGCCGTGTAGTACTGAGTGGAGTACAGTGCCTGTACTGCCGTGTAGTCCCGACTGGAGTACAGTGCCTGTACTGCCGTGTAGTACAGAGTGGAGTACTGTGTGTATAGTGCCGTGTAGTACCGAGTGGAGTAAAGTGCCTGTACTGCCGTGTAGTACTGAGTGGAGTACAGTGCCTGTACTGCCGTGTAGTACTGAGTGGAGTACAGTGCCTGTACTGCCGTGTAGTACTGAGTGGAGTACAGTGCCTGTACTGCCGTGTAGTACTGAGTGGAGTACTGTGTGTATAGTGCCGTGTAGTACCGAGTGGAGTACCGTGCCTGTACTGCCGTGTAGTCCCGAGTGGAGTACAGTGCCTGTACTGACGTGTAGTACTGAGTGGAGTACTGTGTGTATAGTGCCGTGTAGTACCGAGTGGAGTACAGTGCCTGTACTGCCGTGTAGTACTGAGTGGAGTACAGTGCCTGTACTGCCGTGTATTACTGAGTGGAGTACAGTGCCTGTACTGCCGTGTAGTCCCGAATGGAGTACTGTGTGTATAGTGCCGTGTAGTACGGAGTGGAGTACAGTGCCTGTTCTGAGGTGTAGTACTGAGTGGAGTACAGTGCCTGTACTAACGTGTAGTCCCTAGTGGAGTACTGTGTGCTTAGTGCAGTTTAGTACTGAGTGGTGTACAATGCCTGTACTGCCGTGTAGTACTGAGTGGAGTACAGTGCCTGTACTCCTGTGTAGTCCCGAGTGGAGTACTGTGTGTATAGTGCCGTGTAGTACTGAGTGGAGTACAGTGCCTGTACTGCCGTGTAGTCCGGAGTGGAGTACAGTGCCTGTACTGCCGTGTAGTCCTGAGTGGAGTACTGTGTGTATAGTGCCGTGTAGTACCGAGGGGAGTACAGTGCCTGTACTGCCGTGTAGTACTAAGTGGAGTACAGTGGCTGTACTGCCGTGTAGTCCCGAGTGTAGTACTGTGTGTATACTGCAGTGTAGTGCTGAGTGGTGTACAGTGATTGTACTGCCGTGTAGTACTGAGTGGAGTACAGTGCCTGTACTGCCGTGTAGTACTGGGTGGAGTACTGTGCCTGTACTGCCGTGTAGTACCGAGTGGGGGACTGTGTGTATACTGCTGTGTAGTACCGAGTGGAGTACAGTGCCTGTACTGCCGTGTAGTACCGAGTGGAGTACTGTGTGTATAGTGCCGTGTAGTACCGAGTGGAGTACAGTGCCTGTACTGTCGTGTAGTACCGAGTGGAGTACTGTGTGTATAGTGCCGTGTAGTACGGAGTGGAGTACAGTGCCTGTTCTGCCGTGTAGTACTGAGTGGAGTACAGTGCCTGTACTAACGTGTAGTCCCGAGTGGAGTACTGTGTGTTTAGTGCAGTGTAGTACTGAGCGGTGTACAATGCCTGTACTGCCGTGTAGTACTGAGTGGAGTACAGTGCCTGTACTCCTGTGTAGTCCCGAGTGGAGTACTGTGTGTATAGTGCCGTGTAGTACTGAGTGGAGTACAGTGCCTGTACTGCCGTGTAGTCCGGAGTGGAGTACAGTGCCTGTACTGCCGTGTAGTCCTGAGTGGAGTACTGTGTGTATAGTGCCGTGTAGTACCGAGGGGAGTACAGTGCCTGTACTGCCGTGTAGTACTAAGTGGAGTATAGTGGCTGTACTGCCGTGTAGTCCCGAGTGTAGTACTCTGTGTATACTGCAGTGTAGTGCTGAGTGGTGTACAGTGATTGTACTGCCGTGTAGTACTGAGTGGAGTACAGTGCCTGTACTGCCGTGTAGTACTGGGTGGAGTACAGTGCCTGTACTGCCATGTAGTACCGAGTGGGGTACTGTGTATACTGCTGTGTAGTACCGAGTGGAGTACAGTGCCTGTACTGCCGTGTAGTACAGAGTGGAGTACTGTGTGTATAGTGCCGTGTAGTACCGAGTGGAGTACAGTGCCTGTACTGTCGTGTAGTACCGAGTGGAGTACTGTGTGTATAGTGCCGTGTAGTACCGAGTGGAGTACACTGCATGTACTGCCGTGTAGTACCGAGTGGAGTACTGTGTGTATCGTGCGTTGTAGTACCGAGTGGAGTACATTGCATGTACTGCGGTGTAGTACCGAGTGGAGTACTGTGTGTATAGTGCCGTGTAGTACCGAGTGGAGTACAGTGCCTGTATTGCCGTGTAGTACCGAGTGGAGTACGGTGTGTATAGTGCCGTGTAGTACCGAGTGGAGTACTGTGTGCATAATGCCGTGTAGTAATGAGTGGAGTACAGTACCTGTACTGCCGTGTAGTACCGAGTGGAGTACTGTGTGTATAGTGCCGTGTAGTACTGAGTGGAGTACGGTGACTGTACTGCCGTGTAGTCCCGAGTGGAGTACAGTGCCTGTACTGCCGTGTAGTAGTGAGTGGAGTACTGTGCCTGTACTGCCGTGTGGTACTGAGTGGAGTACTGTGTATATAGTGCCGTGTAGTACCGCGTGGAGTACAGTGGGTGTAGTGCCGTTTAGTACTGAGCGGAGTAGAGTGCCTGTACTGCCGTGTAGTACTGAGTGGAGTACAGTGCCTGTACTGCCGTGTAGTCCCGAGTGGAGTACATTGCCTGTACTGCCGTGTAGTACTGAGTGGAGTACTGTGTGTATAGTGCCTGTAGTACCGAGTGGAGTACATTGCCTGTATTGCCGTGTAGTACTGAGTGGAGTACAGTGCCTGTACTGCCGTGTAGTACTGAGTGGAGTACAGTGCCTGTATTGCCGTGTAGTACTGAGTGGAGTACTGTGTGTATAGTGCCGTGCAGTACCGAGTGGAATACAATGCCTGCAGTGCCGTGTAGTACTGAGTGGAGTACAGTGCCTGTACTGCCGTGTAGTACTGAGTGGAGTACAGTGCCTGTACTGCCGTGTAGTCCCGAATGTAGTACTGTGTGTGTAGTGCCGTGTAGTACCGAGTGGAGTACAGTGCCTGTACTGCCGTGTTGTACCGAGTGGAGTACAGTGTATAGTGCCGTGTAGTACACAGTGGAGTACAGTGCCTGTACTGCCGTGTAGTACTGAGTGAAGTACAGTGCCTGTAATGCCGTGTAGTACCGAGTGGAGTACGGTGTGTATAGCGCCGTGTAGTACCGAGTGGAGGTCAGTGCCTGTACTGCCGTTTAGTACTGAGTGGAGTACAGTGCCTGTACTGCCGTGTAGTCCCGAGTGGAGTACAGTGCCTGAACTGCCGTGTAGTACTGATTGGAGTAATAGTGCCTGTACTGCCGTGTAGTACCGAGTGGAGTACAGTGCTTGTACTGCCGTTTAGTACTGCGTGAAGTACAGTGCCTGTACTGCCGTGTAGTGCCGTGTTGAGTACTGTGTGTATAGTGCAGTGTAGTACTGAGTGGAGTACAGTGCATGTACTGCCGTGTAGTGCCGAGTGGAGTACTGTATGTATAGTGCAGTGTAGTACTGAGTGTAGTACAGTGCCTGTACTGCCGTGTAGTACCGAGTGGAGTACAGTGCATTTACTGTCGTGTAGTCCCGAGTGGAGTACTGTGTGCATACTGCCGTGTATTACTGAGTGGAGTACAGTGCCTGTACTGCCGTGTAGTAGCGAGTGGGGGACTGTGTGTGTATTGCCGTGTAGTACTGAGTAGAGTACAGTGCCTGTTCTGCCGTGTAGTACCGAGTGGAGTACTGTGTGTATAGTGCCGTGTAGTACCGAGTGGAGTACAGTGCCTGTACTGCCGTGTAGTACTGAGTGGAGTACAGTGCCTGTAATGCCGTGTAGTACCGAGTGGAGTACTGTGTGTATAGTGCCGTGTAGTACCGATTGGAGTACAGTGCCTGTACTGCCGTGTAGTATTGAGTGGAGTACAGTTCCTGTAATGCCGTGTAGTCCCGAGTGGAGTACAGTGCCTGTACTGCCGTGTAGTACTGATTGGAGTACATTGCCTGTACTGCCGTGTAGTACCGAGTGGAGTACAGTGCTTGTACTGCCGTGTAGTACTGAGTGGAGTACAGTGCCTGTACTGCCGTGTAGTGCCCAGTGGAGTACTGTGTGTATAGTGCAGTGTAGTACTGAGTGGAGTACAGTGCATGTACTGCCGTGTAGTCCCGAGTGGAGTACTCTGTGTATAGTGCAGTGTAGTACTGAGTGGAGTACAGTGCCTGTACTGCCGTGTAGTACCGAGTGGAGTACAGTGCCTGTACTGCCGTGTAGTCCCGAGTGGAGTACTGTGTGCATACTGCCGTGTAGTACTGAGTGGAGTAAAGTACCTGTAATGCCGTGTAGTACCGAGTGGAGTACAGTGCCTGTACTGCCGTGTAGTACTGAGTGGAGTACAGTGCCTGTACTGCCGTGTAGTCCCGAGTGGAGTACAGTGTGTATAGTGCAGTGTAGTACTGAGTGGAGTACTGTGTGTATAGTGCCGTGTAGTACTGAGTGGAGTACAGTGCCTGTACTGCCGTGTAGTCCCAGGTGGAGTACTGTGTGCATACTGCCGTGTAGTACTGAGTGGGGTACAGTGCCTGTACTGCCGTGTAGTACCGAGTGGAGTACAGTGCCTGTACTGCCGTGTAGTACTGAGTGGAGTACATTGCCTGTACTGCCGTGCAGTCCCGAGTGGAGTACTGTGTGTATAGTGCAGTGTAGTACTGAGTGGAATACTGTGTGTATAGTGCCGTGTAGTACTGAGTGGAGTACAGTGCCTGTACTGCCGTGTAGTACCGAGTGTAGTACTGTGTGCATACTGCCGTGTAGTACTGAGTGGAGTACAGTGCCTGTACTGCCGTGTAGTACTGAGTGGAGTACAGTGCCTGTACTGCCGTGTAGTACTGAGTGGAGTACAGTGCCTGTACTGCCGTGTAGTACTGAGTGGACTACAGTGCCTGTACTGCCGTGTAGTCCCGAGTGGAGTACTGAGTGTATAGTGCCGTGTAGTACCGAGTGGAGTACAGTGCCTGTACTGCCGTGTAGTACTGAGTGGAGTACAGTGCCTGTACTGCCGTGTAGTCCCGAATGGAGTACTTTGTGTATAGTGCCGTGTAGTACCGAGTGGAGTACAGTGCCTGTACTGCCGTGTAGTACCGAGTGGAGTACTGTGTGTATAGTGCCGTGTAGTACACAGTGGAGTACAGTGCCTGTACTGCCGTGTAGTACTGAGTGGAGTACAGTGCCTGTAATGCTGTGTAGTAACGAGTGGAGTATTGTGTGTATAGTTCCGTGTAGTACCGAGTGGAGTACAGTGTGTATAGTGCCATGTAGTACTGAGTGGAGTACAGTGCATGTACTGCCGTGTAGTACTGAGTGGAGTACAGTGCAAGTACTGCCGTGTAGTACTGAGTGGAGTAGAGTGCATGTACTCCCGTGTAGTACCGAGTGGAGTACAGTGCCTGTACTGCCGTGTAGTGCTGAGTGGAGTACAGTGCCTGTACTGCCGTGTAGTACTGAGTGGAATACAGTGCCTGTACTGGAGTGTACTACCTAGTGGTGTACAGTGTGTATAGTGCCGTCTAGTACAGAGTGGAGTACAGTGTGTATAGTGCCGTGTAGTACTGAGTGGAGTACTGTGCCTGTACTGCCGTGTAGTACCGAGTGGAGTACAGTGCCTGTACTGCCGTGTAGTACTGAGTGGAATACAGTGCCTGTACTGCCGTGTAGTACCGAGTGGAGTACAGTGTGTATACTGCCGTGTAGTACTGAGTGGAGTACAGTACCTGTACTGCCGTGTAGTGCCGAGTGGAGTACTGTGTGCATACTGCCATGTAGTACTGAGTGGAGTACAGTGCCTGTACTGCCGTGTAGTACCGAGTGGAGTACTGTGTGTATAGTGCCGTGTAGTACCGAGTGGAGTACTGTGTGCATACTGCCGTGTAGTACTGAGTGGAGTACAGTGCCTGAACTGCCGTGTAGTACCGAGTGGAGTACTGTGTGTATAGTGCCGTGTAGTACCGAGTGGAGTACAGTGCATGTACTGCCGTGTAGTACCGAGTGGAGTATTGTGTGTATAGTGCGGTGTAGTACCGAGTGGAGTACAGTGCATGTACTGCCGTATAGTCCCGAGTGGAGTACTGTGTGTATAGTGCCGTGTAGTACCGAGTGGAGTACAGTGCCTGTATTGCCGTGTAGTACCGAGTGAGTACTGTGTGTATAGTGCCGTGTAGTACCGATTGGAGTGCTGTGTGCATACTGCCGTGTAGTACAGAGTGGAGTACAATACCTGTACTGCCGTGTAGTACTGAGTGGAGAACTGTGTGTATAGTGCCGCGTAGTACCGAGTGGAGAACCGTGCCTGTAGTGCCGTGTAGTACTGAGTGGAGTACAGTGCCTGTAGTGCCGTGTAGTACTGAGTGGAGTACAGTGCCTGTACTGCCGTGTAGTCCCGACTGGAGTACAGTGCCTGTACTGCCGTGTTGTACAGAGTGGAGTACTGTGTGTATAGTGCCGTGTAGTACCGAGTGGAGTAAAGTGCCTGTACTGCCGTGTAGTACTGAGTGGAGTACAGTGCCTGTACTGCCGTGTAGTACTGAGTGGAGTACAGTGCCTGTACTGCCGTGTAGTACTGAGTGGAGTACAGTGCCTGTACTGCCGTGTAGTACTGAGTGGAGTACTGTGTGTATAGTGCCGTGTAGTACCGAGTGGAGTACCGTGCCTGTACTGCCGTGTAGTCCCGGGTGGAGTACAGTGCCTGTACTGACGTGTAGTACTGAGTGGAGTACTGTGTGTATAGTGCCGTGTAGTACCGAGTGGAGTACAGTGCCTGTACTGCCGTGTAGTACTGAGTGGAGTACAGTGCCTGTACTGCCGTGTATTACTGAGTGGAGTACAGTGCCTGTACTGCCGTGTAGTCCCGAATGGAGTACTGTGTGTATAGTGCCGTGTAGTACGGAGTGGAGTACAGTGCCTGTTCTGAGGTGTAGTACTGAGTGGAGTACAGTGCCTGTACTAACGTGTAGTCCGGAGTGGAGTACTGTGTGTATAGTGCCGTGAAGTACTGAGTGGAGTACAGTGCCTGTACTGCCGTGTAGTCCGGAGTGGAGTACAGTGCCTGTACTGCCGTGTAGTCCTGAGTGGAGTACTGTGTGTATAGTGCCGTGTAGTACCGAGGGGAGTACAGTGCCTGTACTGCCGTGTAGTACTAAGTGGAGTACAGTGGCTGTACTGCCGTGTAGTCCCGAGTGTAGTACTGTGTGTATACTGCAGTGTAGTGCTGAGTGGTGTACAGTGATTGTACTGCCGTGTAGTACTGAGTGGAGTACAGTGCCTGTACTGCCGTGTAGTACTGGGTGGAGTACTGTGCCTGTACTGCCGTGTAGTACCGAGTGGGGGACTGTGTGTATACTGCTGTGTAGTACCGAGTGGAGTACAGTGCATGTACTGCCGTGTAGTACCGAGTGGAGTACTGTGTGTATAGTGCCGTGTAGTACCGAGTGGAGTACAGTGCCTGTACTGTCGTGTAGTACCGAGTGGAGTACTGTGTGTATAGTGCCGTGTAGTACGGAGTGGAGTACAGTGCCTGTTCTGCCGTGTAGTACTGAGTGGAGTACAGTGCCTGTACTAACGTGTAGTCCCGAGTGGAGTACTGTGTGTTTAGTGCAGTGTAGTACTGAGCGGTGTACAATGCCTGTACTGCCGTGTAGTACTGAGTGGAGTACAGTGCCTGTACTCCTGTGTAGTCCCGAGTGGAGTACTGTGTGTATAGTGCCGTGTAGTACTGAGTGGAGTACAGTGCCTGTACTGCCGTGTAGTCCGGAGTGGAGTACAGTGCCTGTACTGCCGTGTAGTCCTGAGTGGAGTACTGTGTGTATAGTGCCGTGTAGTACCGAGGGGAGTACAGTGCCTGTACTGCCGTGTAGTACTAAGTGGAGTATAGTGGCTGTACTGCCGTGTAGTCGCGAGTGTAGTACTGTGTGTATACTGCAGTGTAGTGCTGAGTGGTGTACAGTGATTGTACTGCCGTGTAGTACTGAGTGGAGTACAGTGCCTGTACTGCCGTGTAGTACTGGGTGGAGTACAGTGCCTGTACTGCCGTGTAGTACCGAGTGGGGGACTGTGTATACTGCTGTGTAGTACCGAGTGGAGTACAGTGCCTGTACTGCCGTGTAGTACCGAGTGGAGTACTGTGTGTATAGTGCCGTGTAGTACCGAGTAGAGTACAGTGCCTGTACTGTCGTGTAGTACCGAGTGGAGTACTGTGTGTATAGTGCCGTGTAGTACCGAGTGGAGTACACTGCATGTACTGCCGTGTAGTACCGAGTGGAGTACTGTGTGTATCGTGCGTTGTAGTACCGAGTGGAGTACATTGCATGTACTGCGGTGTAGTACCGAGTGGAGTACTGTGTGTATAGTGCCGTGTAGTACCGAGTGGAGTACAGTGCCTGTATTGCCGTGTAGTACCGAGTGGAGTACTGTGTGTATAGTGCCGTGTAGTACCGAGTGGAGTACTGTGTGCATAATGCCGTGTAGTAATGATTGGAGTACAGTACCTGTACTGCCGTGTAGTACCGAGTGGAGTACTGTGTGTATAGTGCCGTGTAGTACCGAGTGGAGTACAGTGCCTGTACTGCGGTGTAGTACTGAGTGGAGTACGGTGACTGTACTGCCGTGTAGTCCCGAGTGGAGTACAGTGCCTGTACTGCCGTGTAGTAGTGAGTGGAGTACTGTGCCTGTACTGCCGTGTGGTACTGAGTGGAGTACTGTGTATATAGTGCCGTGTAGTACCGCGTGGAGTACAGTGGGTGTAGTGCCGTTTAGTACTGAGCGGAGTAGAGTGCCTGTACTGCCGTGTAGTACTGAGTGGAGTACAGTGCCTGTACTGCCGTGTAGTCCCGAGTGGAGTACATTGCCTGTACTGCCGTGTAGTACTGAGTGGAGTACTGTGTGTATAGTGCCTGTAGTACCGAGTGGAGTACATTGCCTGTATTGCCGTGTAGTACTGAGTGGAGTACAGTGCCTGTACTGCCGTGTAGTACTGAGTGGAGTACAGTGCCTGTATTGCCGTGTAGTACTGAGTGGAGTACTGTGTGTATAGTGCCGTGTAGTACCGAGTGGAATACAATGCCTGCAGTGCCGTGTAGTACTGAGTGGAGTACAGTGCCTGTACTGCCGTGTAGTACTGAGTGGAGTACAGTGCCTGTACTGCCGTGTAGTCCCGAATGTAGTACTGTGTGTATAGTGCCGTGTAGTTCCGAGTGGAGTACAGTGCCTGTACTGCCGTGTTGTACCGAGTGGAGTACAGTGTATAGTGCCGTGTAGTACACAGTGGAGTACAGTGCCTGTACTGCCGTGTAGTACTGAGTGAAGTACAGTGCCTGTAATGCCGTGTAGTACCGAGTGGAGTACGGTGTGTATAGCGCCGTGTAGTACCGAGTGGAGGTCAGTGCCTGTACTGCCGTTTAGTACTGAGTGGAGTACAGTGCCTGTACTGCCGTGTAGTCCCGAGTGGAGTACAGTGCCTGAACTGCCGTGTAGTACTGATTGGAGTAATAGTGCCTGTACTGCCGTGTAGTACCGAGTGGAGTACAGTGCTTGTACTGCCGTTTAGTACTGCGTGAAGTACAGTGCCTGTACTGCCGTGTAGTGCCGAGTGGAGTACTGTGTGTATAGTGCAGTGTAGTACTGAGTGGAGTACAGTGCATGTACTGCCGTGTAGTGCCGAGTGGAGTACTGTATGTATAGTGCAGTGTAGTACTGAGTGTAGTACAGTGCCTGTACTGCCGTGTAGTACCGAGTGGAGTACAGTGCATTTACTGTCGTGTAGTCCCGAGTGGAGTACTGTGTGCATACTGCCGTGTATTACTGAGTGGAGTACAGTGCCTGTACTGCCGTGTAGTAGCGATGGGGGACTGTGTGTGTATTGCCGTGTAGTACTGAGTAGAGTACAGTGCCTGTTCTGCCGTGTAGTACCGAGTGGAGTACTGTGTGTATAGTGCCGTGTAGTACCGAGTGGAGTACAGTGCCTGTACTGCCGTGTAGTACTGAGTGGAGTACAGTGCCTGTAATGCCGTGTAGTACCGAGTGGAGTACTGTGTGTATAGTGCCGTGTAGTACCGATTGGAGTACAGTGCCTGTACTGCCGTGTAGTATTGAGTGGAGTACAGTTCCTGTAATGCCGTGTAGTCCCGAGTGGAGTACAGTGCCTGTACTGCCGTGTAATACTGATTGGAGTACATTGCCTGTACTGCCGTGTAGTACCGAGTGGAGTACAGTGCTTGTACTGCCGTGTAGTACTGAGTGGAGTACAGTGCCTGTACTGCCGTGTAGTGCCCAGTGGAGTACCCTGTGTATAGTGCAGTGTAGTACTGAGTGGAGTACAGTGCATGTACTGCCGTGTAGTCCCGAGTGGAGTACTCTGTGTATAGTGCAGTGTAGTACTGAGTGGAGTACAGTGCCTGTACTGCCGTGTAGTACCGAGTGGAGTACAGTGCCTGTACTGCCGTGTAGTCCCGAGTGGAGTACTGTGTGCATACTGCCGTGTAGTACTGAGTGGAGTAAAGTACCTGTAATGCCGTGTAGTACCGAGTGGAGTACAGTGCCTGTACTGCCGTGTAGTACTGAGTGGAGTACAGTGCCTGTACTGCCGTGTAGTCCCGAGTGGAGTACTGTGTGTATAGTGCAGTGTAGTACTGAGTGGAGTACTGTGTGTATAGTGCAGTGTAGTACTGAGTGGAGTACTGTGTGTATAGTGCCGTGTAGTACTGAGTGGAGTACAGTGCCTGTACTGCCGTGTAGTCCCAGGTGGAGTACTGTGTGCATACTGCCGTGTAGTACTGAGTGGGGTACAGTGCCTGTACTGCCGTGTAGTACCGAGTGGAGTACAGTGCCTGTACTGCCGTGTAGTACTGAGTGGAGTACATTGCCTGTACTGCCGTGCAGTCCCGAGTGGAGTACTGTGTGTATAGTGCAGTGTAGTACTGAGTGGAATACTGTGTGTATAGTGCCGTGTAGTACTGAGTGGAGTACAGTGCCTGTACTGCCGTGTAGTACCGAGTGGAGTACTGTGTGCATACTGCCGTGTAGTACTGAGTGGAGTACAGTGCCTGTACTGCCGTGTAGTACTGGGTGGAGTACAGTGCCTGTACTGCCGTGTAATCCCCAATGGAATACAGTTTGTGTAGTGCAGTGTAGTACTGAGTGGAGTACAGTGCATGTACTGCCGTGTAGTACCGAGTGGAGTACTGTGTGTATAGTGCAGTGTAGTACTGAGTGGAGTACTGTGTGTATAGTGCCGTGTAGTACTGAGTGGAGTACAGTGCCTGTACTGCCGTGTAGTACCGAGTGGAGTACTGTGTGTATAGTGCCGTGTAATACTGAGTGGAGTACAGTACCTGTACTGCCGTGTAGTACAGAGTGGGTGACTGTGTGTATACTGCCGTGTAGTACTGAGTGGAGTACAGTGCCTGTACTGCCGAGTAGTCCCGAGTGGAGTACTGTGTGTATAGTGCAGTGTAGTGCTGAGTGGAGTACAGTACCTCTACTGCCGTGTAGTACCGAGTGGGGAACTGTGTGTATAGTGCCGTGTAGTACACAGTGGAGTACAGTGCCTGTACTGCCGTGTAGTACTGAGTGGAGTACAGTGCCTGTAATGCCGTGTAGTACCGAGTGGAGTACTCTGTGTATACTGCCGTGTAATACTGAGTGGAGTACAGTACCTGTACTGCCGTGTAGTACCGAGTGGGTGACTGTGTGTATACTGCCGTGTAGTACTGAGTGGAGTACAGTGCCTGTACTGCCGAGTAGTCCCGAGTGGAGTACTGTGTGTATAGTGCAGTGTAGTGCTGAGTGGAGTACAGTACCTGTACTGCCGTGTAGTACCGAGTGGGGAACTGTGTGTATACTGCCGTGTAGTACTGAGTGGAGTACAGTGCCTGTACTGCCGAGTAGTCCCGAGTGGAGTACTGTGTGTATAGTGCAGTGTAGTGCTGAGTGGAGTACAGTACCTGTACTGCCGTGTAGTACCGAGTGGGTGACTGTGTGTATACTGCCGTGTAGTACTGAGTGGAGTACAGTGCCTGTACTGCCGAGTAGTCCCGAGTGGAGTACTGTGTGTATAGTGCAGTGTAGTGCTGAGTGGAGTACAGTACCTGTACTGCCGTGTAGTACCGAGTGGGGAACTGTGTGTATAGTGCCGTGTAGTACACAGTGGAGTACAGTGCCTGTACTGCCGTGTAGTACTGAGTGGAGTACAGTGCCTGTACTGCCGTGTAGTACCGAGTGGGGAACTGTGTGTATAGTGCCGTGTAGTACACAGTGGAGTACAGTACCTGTACTGCCGTGTAGTACCGAGTGGGTGACTGTGTGTATACTGCCGTGTAGTACTGAGTGGAGTACAGTGCCTGTACTGCCGAGTAGTTACGAGTGGAGTACTGTGTGTATAGTGCAGTGTAGTGCTGAGTGGAGTACAGTACCTGTACTGCCGTGTAGTACCGAGTGGGGAACTGTGTGTATACTGCCGTGTAGTACTGAGTGGAGTACAGTGCCTGTACTGCCGTGTAGTACCGAGTGGGGGACTGTGTGTATATTGCCGTGTAGTACTGAGTGGAGTACAGTACCTGTACTGCCGTGTAGTACCGAGTGGAGTACTGTGTGTATAGTGCCGTGTAGTACCGAGTGGAGTACAGTGCCTGTACTGCCGTGTAGTACTGCTTGGAGTACAGTGCCTGTACTGCCGTGTAGTCCCGAGTGGAGTACAGTGCCTGTACTGCCGTGTAGTAGTGAGTGGAGTACTGTGCCTGTACTGCCGTGTAGTACAGAGCGGAGTACTGTGTGTATAGTGCCGTGTAGTACCGAGTGGAATACAGTGGGTGTACTGCCGTGTAGTACTGAGTGGAGTACAGTGCCTGTACTGCCGTGTAGTACTGAGTGGGGTACAGTGCATGTACTGCCGTGTAGTATTGAGTGGAGTACAGTGCCTGTACTGCCGTGTAGTACTGAGTGGAGTACAGTGCCTGTACTGCCATGTAGTCCCGAGTGGAGTACAGTGCCTGTACTGCCGTGTAGTACTGAGTGGAGTACTGTGTGTATAGGGCCGCGTAGTACCGAGTGGAGTACAGTGCCTGTACTCCCTTGTAGTACTGAGTGGATTCCAGTGCCTGTACTGCCGTGTAGTACTGAGTGGAGTACAGTGCCTGTACTGCCGTGTAGTACCGAGTGAAGTACAGTGCCTGTACTGCCGTATAGTACTGAGTGTAGTACAGTGCCTGTACTCCCGTGTAGTCCCGAGTGGATTACTGTGTGTATAGTGCCGTGTAGTACTGAGTGGAGTACAGTGCCTGTACTGCCGTGTAGTCCGGAATGGAGTACAGTGACTGTACTGCCGTGTAGTCCCGAGTAGAGTACTGTGTGTATAGTGCCGTGTAGTACCGAGTGGAGTACAGTGCCTGTACTGCCGTGTAGTACTAAGTGGAGTACAGTGCCTGTACTACCGTATAGTCCCGAGTGGAGTACTGTGTGTATAGTGCAGTGTAGTACTGAGTGGTGTACAGTGCCTGTACTGCCGTGTAGTACTGAGTGGATTACAGTGCCTGTAGTGCCGTGTAGTACTGGGTGGAGTACAGTACCTATACTGCCGTTAGTACCTCGTGGAGTACAGTGCCTGTACTGCCGTGTGGTACCGAGTGGAGTACAGTGCCTGTACTGCCGTGTGATACCGAGTGGAGTACTGTGTGTATACTGCCGTGTAGTACCGAGTGGAGTACTCTGTGTATAGTGCCGTGTAGTACCGAGTGGAGTACTGTGTGCATACTGCCGTGTAGTACTGAGTGGAGTACAGTGCCTGTACTGCCGTGTAGTACCGAGTGGAGTACTGTGTGTATAGTGCCGTGTAGCACCGAGTGGAGTACAGTGCATGTACTGCCGTGTAGTACCGAGTGGAGTACTATGTGTATAGTGCGGTGTAGTACCGAGTGGAGTACAGTGCCTGTACTTTCGTGTAGTACTGAGTGGAGTAGAGTGCCTGTAGTGCCGTGTAGTCCCGAGTGGAGTACAGTGCCTGTACTGCCGTGTAGTTGTGAGTGGAGTACTGTGCATGTACTGCCGTGTAGTACTGAGTGGAGTACTGTGTGTATAGTGCCGTGTAGTACCGAGTGGAGTACCGTGCCTGTACTGCCGTGTAGTACTGAGTGGAGTACAGTGCCTGTACTGCCGTGTAGTACTGAGTGGAGTACAGTGCCTGTACTGCCGTGTAGTCCCGATTGGAGTACAGTGCCTGTACTGCCGTGTAGTACTGAGTGGAGTACTGTTTGTATAGTGCCGTGTAGTACCGAGTGGAGTAAAGTGCCTGTACTGCCGTGTAGTACTGAGTGGAGTACAGTGCCTGTACTGCCGTGTAGTACTGAGTGGAGTAGAGTGCCTGTACTGCCGTGTAGTACTGAGTGGAGTACAGTGCCTGTACTGCCATGTAGTAGTGAGTGGAGTACAGTGCCAGTACTGCCGTGTAGTTCTGAGTGGACTACAGTGCCTGTACTGCCGTGTAGTCCCGAGTGGAGTACTGTGTGTAAGGTGCCGTGTAGTACCGAGTGGAGTACAGTGCCTGTACTGCCGTGTAGTACTGAGTGGAGTACAGTACCAGAACTGCAGTGTAGTACTGTGTGGAGTACAGTGCCTGTACTGCCGTGTAGTCCCGAGTGGAGTACAGTGCCTGTACTGCCGTGTAGTACTGAGTGTAGTACTGTGTGTATAGTGCCGTGTAGTAACGAGTGGAGTACAGTGCCTGTACTGCCGTGTAGTACTGAATGGAGTACAGTGCCTGTACTGCCGTGTAGTCCCGAATGGAGTACTGTGTGTATAGTGCCGTGTAGTACGGAGTGCAGTACAGTGCCTGTACTGCCGTGTAGTACTGAGTGGAGTACAGTGCCTGTACTAACGTGTAGTCCCGAGTGGAGTACTGTGTGTATAGTGCAGTGTAGTACTGAGTGTTGTACAGTGCCTGTACTGTCGTGTAGTACTGAGTGGAGTACAGTGCCTGTACTCCCGTGTAGTCCCGAGTGGAGTACTGTGTGTATAGTGCCGTGTAGTATTGAGTTTAGTACAGTGCATGTACTGCCGTGTAGTACTAAGTGGAGTACAGTGGCTGTACTGCCGTGTAGTCCCGAGTGTAGTAGTGTGTGTATAGTGCAGTGTAGTGCTGAGTGGTGTACAGTGCTTGTACTGCCGTGTAGTACTGAGTGGAGTACAGTGCCTGTACTGCCGTGTAGTACTGGGTGGAGTACAGTGCCTGTACTGCCGTGTAGTACCGAGTGGGGGACTGTGTGTATACTGCTGTGTAGTACCGAGTGGAGTACAGTGCCTGTACTGCCGTGTAGTACCGAGTGGAGTACTGTGTGTATAGTGCCGTGTAGTACCGAGTGGAGTACAGTGCCTGTACTGCCGTGTAGTACCGAGTGGAGTACTGTGTGTATAGTGCCGTGTAATACCGAGTGGAGTACAGTGCCTGTACTGCCGTGTAGTACCGAGTGGAGTACTGTGTGCATACTGCCGTGTAGTACTGAGTGGAATATAGAGCCTGTACTGCCGTGTAGTACCGAGTGGAGTAATGTTTGTATAGTGCCGTGTAGTACCGAGTGGAGTACACTGCATGTACTGCCGTGTAGTATCGAGTTGAGTACTGTGTGTATCGTGCGGTGTAGTACCGAGTGGAGTACATTGCATGTACTGCCGTGTAGTACCGAGCGGAGTACTGTGTGTATAGTGCCGTGTAGTACCGAGTGGAGTACAGTGCCTGTATTGCCGTGTAGTACCGATTGGAGTACTGTGTGTATAGTGCCGTGTAGTACCGAGTGGAGTACTGTGTGCATACTGCCGTGTAGTAATGAGTGGAGTACAGTACCTGTACTGCCGTGTAGTACCGAGTGGAGTACTGTGTGTATAGTGCCGTTTAGTACCGAGTGGAGTACAGTGCCTGTACTGCCGTGTAGTACTGAGTGGAGTACAGTGCCTGTAATGCCGTGTAGTCCCGAGTGGAGTACAGTGCCTGTACTGCCGTGTAGTAGTGAGTGGAGTACTGTGCCTGTACTGCCGTGTAGTACTGAGTGGTGTACTGTGTGTATAGTGCCGTGTAGTACCGCGTGGTGTACAGTGGGTGTACTGCCGTGTAGTACTGATTGGAGTAGACTGCCTGTACTGCCGTGTAGTACTGAGTGGAGTACAGTGCCTGTACTGCCGTGTAGTCCCGAGTGGAGTACAGTGCCTGTACTGCCGTGTAGTACTGAGTGGAGTATTGTGTGTATAGTGCCGTGTAGTACCGAGTGGAGTACAGTGCCTGTACTGCCGTGTAGTACTGAGTGGAGTACAGTGCCTGTACTGCCGTGTAGTACTGAGTGGAGTACAGTGCCTGTTCCGCCGTGTAGTACTGAGTGGAGTACAGTGCCTGTACTGCCGTGTAGTACTGAGTGGAGTACAGTGCCTGTACTGCCGTGTAGTGCCCAATGGAGTACTGTGTGTATAGTGCAACGTAGTACTGAGTGGAGTACAGTGCATGTACTGCCGTGTAGTCCCGAGTGGAGTACTCTGTGTATAGTGCAGTGTAGTACTGAGTGGAGTACAGTGCCTGTACTGCCGTGTAGTACCGAGTGGAGTACAGTGCCTGTACTGCCGTGTAGTCCCGAGTGGAGTACTGTTTGCATACTGCCGTGTAGTACTGAGTGGAGTAAAGTACCTGTAATGCCGTGTAGTACCGAGTGGAGTACAGTGCGTGTACTGCCGTGTAGTACTGAGTGGAGTACAGTGCCTGTACTGCCGTGTAGTCCCGAGTGGAGTACTGTGTGTATAGTGCAGTGTAGTACTGAGTGGAGTATTGTGTGTATAGTGCAGTGTAGTACTGAGTGGAGTACTGTGTGTATAGTGCCGTGTAGTACTGGGTGGAGTACAGTGCCTGTACTGCCGTGTAGTCCCAGGTGGAGTACTGTGTGCATACTGCCGTGTAGTACTGAGTGGAGTACAGTGCCTGTACTGCCGTGTAGTACCGAGTGGAGTACAGTGCCTGTACTGCCGTGTAGTACTGAGTGGAGTGCATTGCCTGTACTGCCGTGCAGTCCCGAGTGGAGTACTGTGTGTATAGTGCAGTGTAGTACTGTGTGGAGTACTGTGTGTATAGTGCCGTGTAGTACTGAGTGGAGTACAGTGCCTGTACTGCCGTGTAGTACCGAGTGGAGTACTGTGTGCATACTGCCGTGTAGTACTGAGTGGAGTACAGTGCCTGTACTGCCGTGTAGTACTGGGTGGAGTACAGTGCCTGTACTGCCGTGTAGTCCCCAATGGAATACAGTTTGTGTAGTGCAGTGTAGTACTGAGTGGAGTACAGTGCATGTACTGCCGTGTAGTACCGAGTGGAGTACTGTGTGTATAGTGCAGTGTAGTACTGAGTGGAGTACTGTGTGTATAGTGCCGTGTAGTACTGAGTGGAGTACAGTGCCTGTACTGCCGTGTAGAACCGAGTGGAGTACTGTGTGTATAGTGCCGCGTAGTACACAGTGGAGTACAGTGCCTGTACTGCCGTGTAGTACTGAGTGGAGTACAGTGCCTGTAATGCCGTGTAGTACCGAGTGGAGTACTGTGTGTTTAGTGCCGTGTAGTACTGAGTGGAGTACATTGCCTGTACTGCCGTGCAGTCCCGAGTGGAGTACTGTGTGTATACTGCCGTGTAGTACTGAGTGGAGTACAGTACCTGTACTGCCGTGTAGTACCGAGTGGGGGACTGTGTGTATACTGCCGTGTAGTACTGAGTGGAGTACAGTGCCTGTACTTCCGAGTAGTCCCGAGTGGAGTGCTGTGTGTATAGTGCAGTGTAGTGCTGAGTGGAGTACAGTACCTGTACTGCCGTGTAGTACCGAGTGGGGAACTGTGTGTATACTGCCGTGTAGTACTGAGTGGAGTACAGTGCCTGTACTGCCGTGTAGTACCGAGTGGGGGACTGTGTGTATATTGCCGTGTAGTACTGAGTGGAGTACAGTGCCTGTACTGCCGTGTAGTACCGAGTGGATTACTTTGTGTATAGTGCCGTGTAGTACCGAGTGGAGTACAGTGCCTGTACTGCCGGGTAGTACTGCTTGGAGTACAGTGCATGTACTGCCGTGTAGTACCGAGTGGAGTACTCTGTGTATACTGCCGTGTAATACTGAGTGGAGTATAGTACCTGTACTGCCGTGTAGTACCGAGTGGGTGACTGTGTGTATACTGCCGTGTAGTACTGAGTGGAGTACAGTGCCTGTGCTGCCGTATAGTACCGAGTGGGGGACTGTGTGTATATTGCCGTGTAGTACTGAGTGGAGTACAGTACATGTACTGCCGTGTAGTACCGAGTGGAGTACTGTGTGTATAGTGCCGTGTAGTACCGAGTGGAGTACAGTGCCTGTACTGCCGTGTAGTACTGCTTGGAGTACAATGCCTGTACTGCCGTGTAGTCCCGAGTGGAGTACAGTGCCTGTACTGCCGTGTGGTAGTGAGTGGAGTACTGTGCCTGTACTGCCGTGTAGTACAGAGCGGAGTACTGTGTGTATAGTGCCGTGTAGTACCGAGTGGAATACAGTGGGTGTACTGCCGTGTAGTACTGAGTGGAGTAGAGTGCCTGTTCTGCCGTGTAGTACTGAGTGGGGTACAGTGCATGTACTGCCGTGTAGTATTGAGTGGAGTACAGTGCCTGTACTGCCGTGTAGTACTGAGTGGAGTACAGTGCCTGTACTGCCATGTAGTCCCGAGTGGAGTACAGTGCCTGTACTGCCGTGTAGTACTGAGTGGAGTACTGTGTGTATAGTGCCGTGTAGTACCGAGTGGAGTACAGTGCCTGTACTGCCGTGTAGTCCGGAGTGGAGTACAGTGCTTGTACTGCCGTGTAGTCCTCAGTGGAGTACTGTGTGTATAGTGCCGTGTAGTACCGAGGGGAGTACAGTGCCTGTACTGCCGTGTAGTACTAAGTGGAGTACAGTGGCTGTACTGCCGTGTAGTCCCGAGTGTAGTACTGTGTGTATAGTGCCGTGTAGTACCGAGTGGAGTAAAGTGCCTGTACTGCCTTGTAGTACTGAGTGGAGTACAGTGCCTGTACTGCCGTGTAGTACTGAGTGGAGTACAGTGCCTGTACTCCCGTGTAGTCCCGAGTGGAGTACTGTGTGTATAGTGCCGTGTAGTACTGAGTGGAGTACAGTGCCTGTACTGCCGTGTAGTCCGGAGTGGAGTAGAGTGCCTGTACTGCCGTGTAGTCCTCAGTGGAGTACTGTGTGTATAGTGCCGTGTAGTACCGAGGGGAGTACAGTGCCTGTACTGCCGTGTAGTACTAAGTGGAGTACAGTGGCTGTACTGCCGTGTAGTCCCGAGTGTAGTACTGTGTGTATAAGGCAGTGTAGTGCTGAGTGGTGTACAGTGCTTGTACTGCCGTGTAGTACTGAGTGGATTACAGTGCCTGTACTGCCGTGTAGTACTGGGTGGAGTACAGTGCCTGTACTGCCGTGTAGTACCGAGTGGGGGACTGTGTGTATACTGCAGTGTAGTACCGAGTGGAGTACAGTGCCTGTACTGCCGTGTAGTACCGAGTGGAGTACTGTGTGTATAGTGCCGTGTAGTACCGAGTGGAGTACAGTGCCTGTACTGTCGTGTAGTACCGAGTGGAGTACTGTGTGTATAGTGCCGTGTAGTACCGAGTGGAGTACAGTGCCTGTACTGCCGTGTAGTACCGAGTGGAGTACTGTGTGCATACTGCCGTGTAGTACTCTGTGGAGTATAGTGCCTTTACTGCCGTGTAGTACCCAGTGGAGTACTGTTTGTATAGTGCCGTGTAGTACCGAGTGGAGTACACTGCATGTACTGCCGTGTAGTACCGAGTGGAGTACTGTGTGTATCGTGCGGTGTAGTACCGAGTGGAGTACATTGCATGTACTGCGGTGTAGTACCGAGTGGAGTACTGTGTGTATAGTGCCGTGTAGTACCGAGTGGAGTGCCGTGCCTGTATTGCCGTGTAGTACCGAGTGGAGTACTGTGTGTATAGTGCCGTGTAGTACCGAATGGAGTACTGTGTGCATACTGCCGTGTAGTAATGAGTGGAGTACAGTACCTGTACTGCCGTGTAATACCGAGTGGAGTACTGTGTGTATAGTGCCGTGTAGTACCGAGAGGAGTAGAGTGCCTGTACTGCCGTGTAGTACTGAGTGGAGTACAGTGCCTGTACTGCCGTGTAGTACCGAGTGGGGGACTGTGTGTATACTGCTGTGTAGTACCGAGTGGAGTACAGTGCCTGTACTGCCGTGTAGTACCGAGTGGAGTACTGTGTGTATAGTGCCGTGTAGTACCGAGTGGAGTACTGTGTGCATACTGCCGTGTAGTAATGAGTGGAGTACAGTACCTGTACTGCCGTGTAGTACTAAGTGGAGTAAGTGGCTGTACTGCCGGGTAGTCCCGAGTGTAGTAGTGTGTGTATAGTGCAGTGTAGTGCTGAGTGGTGTACAGTGCTTGTACTGCCGTGTAGTACAGAGTGGAGTACAGTGCCTGTACTGCCGTGTAGTACTGGGTGGAGTACAGTGCCTGTACTGCCGTGTAGTACCGAGTGGGAGACTGTGTGTATACTGATGTGTAGTAACGAGTGGAGTACAGTGCCTGTACTGCCGTGTAGTACCGAGTGGAGTACTGTGTGTATAGTGCCGTGTAGTACCGAGTGGAGTACAGTGCCTGTACTGCCGTGTAGTACCGAGTGGAGTACTGTGTGTATAGTGCCGTGTAGTACCGAGTGGAGTATTGTGTGCATACTGCCGTGTAGTACTGAGTGGAGTATAGAGCCTGTACTGCCGTGTAGTACCGAGTGGAGTAAGGTTTGTATAGTGCCGTGTAGTACCGAGTGGAGTACACTGCATGTACTGCCGTGTAGTATCGAGTTGAGTACTGTGTGTATCGTGCGGTGTAGTACCGAGTGGAGTACATTGCATGTACTGCCGTGTAGTACCGAGCGGAGTACTGTGTGTATAGTGCCGTGTAGTACCGAGTGCAGTAGAGTGCCTGTATTGCCGTGTAGTACCGAGTGGAGTACTGTGTGTATAGTGCCGTGTAGTACCGAGTGGAGTACTGTGTGCATACTGCCGTGTAGTAATGAGTGGAGTACAGTACATGTACTGCCGTGTAGTACCGAGTGGAGTACTGTGTGTATAGTGCCGTGTAGTACCGAGTGGAGTACAGTGCCTGTAATGCCGTGTAGTACTGAGTGGAGTACAGTGCTTGTACTGCCGTGTAGTCCCGAGTGGAGTACAGTGCCTGTACTGCCGTGTAGTAGTGAGTGGAGTACTGTGCCTGTACTGCCGTGTAGTACTGAGTGGAGTACTGTGTGTATAGTGCCGTGTAGTACCGCGTGGAGTACAGTGGGTGTACTGCCGTGTAGTACTGATTGGAGTAGACTGCCTGTACTGCCGTGTAGGACTGAGTGGAGTACAGTGCCTGTACTGCCGTGTAGTCCCGAGTGGAGTACAGTGCCTGTACTGCCGTGTAGTACTGAGTGGAGTACTGTGTGTATAGTGCCGTGTAGTACCGAGTGGAGTACAGTGCCTGTACTGCCGTGTAGTACTGAGTGGAGTACAGTGCCTGTACTGCCGCGTAGTACTGAATGGAGTACAGTGCCTGTACTGCCGTGTAGTACTGAGTGGAGTACAGTGCCTGTACTGCCGTGTAGTACTGAGTGGACTACAGTGCCTGTACTGCCGTGTAGTCCCGAGTGGAGTACTGAGTGTATAGTGCCGTGTAGTACCGAGTGGAGTACAGTGCCTGTACTGCCGTGTAGTACTGAGTGGAGTACAGTGCCTGTACTGCCGTGTAGTCCCGAATGGAGTACTTTGTGTATAGTGCCGTGTAGTACACAGTGGAGTACAGTGCCTGTACTGCCGTGTAGTACTGAGTGGAGTACAGTGCCTGTAATGCTGTGTAGTAACGAGTGGAGTATTGTGTGTATAGTGCCGTGTAGTACCGAGTGGAGTACAGTGCCTGTACTGCCGTGTAGTACTGAGTGTTGTACAGTGTGTATAGTGCCGTGTAGTACCGAGTGGAGTACAGTGTGTATAGTGCCATGTAGTACTGAGTGGAGTACAGTGCATGTACTGCCGTGTAGTACTGAGTGGAGTACAGTGCAAGTACTGCCGTGTAGTACTGAGTGGAGTACAGTGCATGTACTCCCGTGTAGTACCGAGTGGAGTACAGTGCCTGTACTGCCGTGTAGTGCTGAGTGGAGTACAGTGCCTGTACTGCCGTGTAGTACTGAGTGGAATACAGTGCCTGTACTGGAGTGTACTACCTAGTGGAGTACAGTGTGTATAGTGCCGTCTAGTACAGAGTGGAGTACAGTGTGTATAGTGCCGTGTAGTACTGAGTGGAGTACTGTGCCTGTACTGCCGTGTAGTACCGAGTGGAGTACAGTGCCTGTACTGCCGTGTAGTACTGAGTGGAATACAGTGCCTGTACTGCCGTGTAGTACCGAGTGGAGTACAGTGTGTATACTGCCGTGTAGTACTGAGTGGAGTACAGTACCTGTACTGCCGTGTAGTACCGAGTGGAGTACTGTGTGCATACTGCCATGTAGTACTGAGTGGAGTACAGTGCCTGTACTGCCGTGTAGTACCGAGTGGAGTACTGTGTGTATAGTGCCGTGTAGTACCGAGTGGAGTACTGTGTGCATACTGCCGTGTAGTACTGAGTGGAGTACAGTGCCTGAACTGCCGTGTAGTACCGAGTGGAGTACTGTGTGTATAGTGCCGTGTAGTACCGAGTGGAGTACAGTGCATGTACTGCCGTGTAGTACCGAGTGGAGTATTGTGTGTATAGTGCGGTGTAGTACCGAGTGGAGTACAGTGCATGTACTGCCGTATAGTCCCGAGTGGAGTACTGTGTGTATAGTGCCGTGTAGTACCGAGTGGAGTACAGTGCCTGTATTGCCGTGTAGTACCGAGTGAGTACTGTGTGTATAGTGCCGTGTAGTACCGAGTGGAGTGCTGTGTGCATACTGCCGTGTAGTACAGAGTGGAGTACAATACCTGTACTGCCGTGTAGTACTGAGTGGAGAACTGTGTGTATAGTGCCGTGTAGTACCGAGTGGAGAACCGTGCCTGTAGTGCCGTGTAGTACTGAGTGGAGTACAGTGCCTGTACTGCCGTGTAGTACTGAGTGGAGTACAGTGCCTGTACTGCCGTGTAGTCCCGACTGGAGTACAGTGCCTGTACTGCCGTGTAGTACAGAGTGGAGTACTGTGTGTATAGTGCCGTGTAGTACCGAGTGGAGTAAAGTGCCTGTACTGCCGTGTAGTACTGAGTGGAGTACAGTGCCTGTACTGCCGTGTAGTACTGAGTGGAGTACAGTGCCTGTACTGCCGTGTAGTACTGAGTGGAGTACAGTGCCTGTACTGCCGTGTAGTACTGAGTGGAGTACTGTGTGTATAGTGCCGTGTAGTACCGAGTGGAGTACCGTGCCTGTACTGCCGTGTAGTCCCGAGTGGAGTACAGTGCCTGTACTGACGTGTAGTACTGAGTGGAGTACTGTGTGTATAGTGCCGTGTAGTACCGAGTGGAGTACAGTGCCTGTACTGCCGTGTAGTACTGAGTGGAGTACAGTGCCTGTACTGCCGTGTATTACTGAGTGGAGTACAGTGCCTGTACTGCCGTGTAGTCCCGAATGGAGTACTGTGTGTATAGTGCCGTGTAGTACGGAGTGGAGTACAGTGCCTGTTCTGAGGTGTAGTACTGAGTGGAGTACAGTGCCTGTACTAACGTGTAGTCCCGAGTGGAGTACTGTGTGCTTAGTGCAGTGTAGTACTGAGTGGTGTACAATGCCTGCACTGCCGTGTAGTACTGAGTGGAGTACAGTGCCTGTACTCCTGTGTAGTCCCGAGTGGAGTACTGTGTGTATAGTGCCGTGTAGTACTGAGTGGAGTACAGTGCCTGTACTGCCGTGTAGTACTGGGTGGAGTACTGTGCCTGTACTGCCGTGTAGTACCGAGTGGGGGACTGTGTGTATACTGCTGTGTAGTACCGAGTGGAGTACAGTGCCTGTACTGCCGTGTAGTACCGAGTGGAGTACTGTGTGTATAGCGCCGTGTAGTACCGAGTGGAGTACAGTGCCTGTACTGTCGTGTAGTACCGAGTGGAGTACTGTGTGTATAGTGCCGTGTAGTACCGAGTGGAGTACAGTGCCTGTACTGCCGTGTAGTACCGAGTGGAGTATTGTGTGTATAGTGCGGTGTAGTACCGAGTGGAGTACAGTGCATGTACTGCCATGTAGTAACGAGTCGAGTACAGTGCCTGTACTGCCGTGTAGTCCTGAGTGGAGTACTGTGTGTATAGTGCCGTGTAGTACCGAGGGGAGTACAGTGCCTGTACTGCCGTGTAGTACTAAGTGGAGTACAGTGGCTGTACTGCCGTGTAGTCCCGAGTGTAGTACTGTGTGTATACTGCAGTGTAGTGCTGAGTGGTGTACAGTGATTGTACTGTCGTGTAGTACTGAGTGGAGTACATTGCCTGTACTGCCGTGTAGTACTGGGTGGAGTACTGTGCCTGTACTGCCGTGTAGTACCGAGTGGGGGACTGTGTGTATACTGCTGTGTAGTACCGAGTGGAGTACAGTGCCTGTACTGCTGTGTAGTACCGAGTGGAGTACTGTGTGTATAGTGCCGTGTAGTACCGAGTGGAGTACAGTGCCTGTACTGTCGTGTAGTACCGAGTGGAGTACTGTGTGTATAGTGCCGTGTAGTACCGAGTGGAGTACAGTGCCTGTACTGCCGTGTAGTACCGAGTGGAGTACTCTGTGCATACTGCCGTGTAGTACTGTGTGGAGTATAGTGCCTGTACTGCCGTGTAGTACCGAGTGGAGTACTGTTTGTATAGTGCCGGGTAGTACCGAGTGGAGTACACTGCATGTACTGCCGTGTAGTACCGAGTGCAGTACTGTGTGTATCGTGCGTTGTAGTACCGAGTGGAGTACATTGCATGTACTGCGGTGTAGTACCGAGTGGAGTACTGTGTGTACAGTGCCGTGTAGTACCGAGTGGAGTACAGTGCCTGTATTGCCGTGTAGTACCGAGTGGAGTACTGTGTGTATAGTGCCGTGTAGTACCGAGTGGAGTACTGTGTGCATACTGCCGTGTAGTAATGAGTGGAGTACAGAACCTGTACTGCCGTGTAGTACCGAGTGGAGTACTGTGTGTATAGTGCCGTGTAGTACCGAGTGGAGTACAGTGCCTGTACTGCCGTGTAGTACTGAGTGGAGTACGGTGCCTGTACTGCCGTGTAGTCCCGAGTGGAGTACAGTGCCTGTACTGCCGTGTAGTAGTGAGTGGAGTACTGCGCCTGTACTGCCCTGTGGTACTGAGTGGAGTACTGTGTGTATAGTGCCGTGTAGTACCGCGTGGAGTACAGTGGGTGTAGTGCCGTTTAGTACTGAGCGGAGTAGAGTGCCTGTACTGCCGTGTAGTACTGAGTGGAGTACATTGCCTGTACTGCCGTGTAGTCCCGAGTGGAGTACATTGCCTGTACTGCCGTGTAGTACTCAGTGGAGTACTGTGTGTATAGTGCCTGTAGTACCGAGTGGAGTACATTGCCTGTATTGCCGTGTAGTACTGAGTGGAGTACAGTGCCTGTACTGCCGTGTAGTACTGAGTGGAGTACAGTGCCTGTATTGCCGTGTAGTACTGAGTGGAGTACTGTGTGTATAGTGCCTGTAGTACCGAGTGGAGTACATTGCCTGTATTGCCGTGTAGTACTGAGTGGAGTACAGTGCCTGTACTGCCGTGTAGTACTGCTTGGAGTACAGTGCATGTACTGCCGTGTAGTACCGTGTGGAGTACTCTGTGTATACTGCCGTGTAATACTGAGTGGAGTACAGTACCTGTACTGCCGTGTAGTACCGAGTGGGTGACTGTGTGTATACTGCCGTGTAGTACTGAGTGGAGTACAGTGCCTGTACTGCCGAGTAGTCCCGAGTGGAGTACTGTGTGTATAGTGCAGTGTAGTGCTGAGTGGAGTACAGTACCTGTACTGCCGTGTAGTACCGAGTGGGGAACAGTGTGTATACTGCCGTGTAGTACTGAGTGGAGTACGGTGCCTGTACTGCCGTATAGTACCGAGTGGGGGACTGTGTGTATATTGCCGTGTAGTACTGAGTGGAGTACAGTACCTGTACTGCCGTGTAGTACCGAGTGGAGTACTGTGTGTATAGTGCCGTGTAGTACCGAGTGGAGTACAGTGCCTGTACTGCCGTGTAGTACTGCTTGGAGTACAATGCCTGTACTGCCGTGTAGTCCCGAGTGGAGTACAGTGCCTGTACTGCCGTGTAGTAGTGAGTGGAGTACTGTGCCTGTACTGCCGTGTAGTACAGAGCGGAGTACTGTGTGTATAGTGCCGTGTAGTACCGAGTGGAATACAGTGGGTGTACTGCCGTGTAGTACTGAGTGGAGTACAGTGCCTGTTCTGCCGTGTAGTACTGAGTGGGGTACAGTGCATGTACTGCCGTGTAGTATTGAGTGGAGTACAGTGCCTGTACTGCCGTGTAGTACTGAGTGGAGTACAGTGCCTGTACTGCCATGTAGTCCCGAGTGGAGTACAGTGCCTGTACTGCCGTGTAGTACTGAGTGGAGTACTGTGTGTATAGTGCCGTGTAGTACCGAGTGGAGTACAGTGCCTGTACTGCCGTGTAGTCCGGAGTGGAGTACAGTGCTTGTACTGCCGTGTAGTCCTCAGTGGAGTACTGTGTGTATAGTGCCGTGTAGTACCGAGGGGAGTACAGTGCCTGTACTGCCGTGTAGTACTAAGTGGAGTACAGTGGCTGTACTGCCGTGTAGTCCCGAGTGTAGTACTGTGTGTATAGTGCCGTGTAGTACCGAGTGGAGTAAAGTGCCTGTACTGCCTTGTAGTACTGAGTGGAGTACAGTGCCTGTACTGCCGTGTAGTACTGAGTGGAGTACAGTGCCTGTACTCCCGTGTAGTCCCGAGTGGAGTACTGTGTGTATAGTGCCGTGTAGTACTGAGTGGAGTACAGTGCCTGTACTGCCGTGTAGTCCGGAGTGGAGTACAGTGCCTGTACTGCCGTGTAGTCCTCAGTGGAGTACTGTGTGTATAGTGCCGTGTAGTACCGAGGGGAGTACAGTGCCTGTACTGCCGTGTAGTACTAAGTGGAGTACAGTGGCTGTACTGCCGTGTAGTCCCGAGTGTAGTACTGTGTGTATAAGGCAGTGTAGTGCTGAGTGGTGTACAGTGCTTGTACTGCCGTGTAGTACTGAGTGGATTACAGTGCCTGTACTGCCGTGTAGTACTGGGTGGAGTACAGTGCCTGTACTGCCGTGTAGTACCGAGTGGGGGACTGTGTGTATACTGCAGTGTAGTACCGAGTGGAGTAGAGTGCCTGTACTGCCGTGTAGTACCGAGTGGAGTACTGTGTGTATAGTGCCGTGTAGTACCGAGTGGAGTACATTGCCTGTACTGTCGTGTAGTACCGAGTGGAGTACTGTGTGTATAGTGCCGTGTAGTACCGAGTGGAGTACAGTGCCTGTACTGCCGTGTAGTACCGAGTGGAGTACTGTGTGCATACTGCCGTGTAGTACTGTGCGGAGTATAGTGCCTTTACTGCCGTGTAGTACCGAGTGGAGTACTGTTTGTATAGTGCCGTGTAGTACCGAGTGGAGTACACTGCATGTACTGCCGTGTAGTACCGAGTGGAGTACTGTGTGTATCGTGCGGTGTAGTACCGAGTGGAGTACATTGCATGTACTGCGGTGTAGTACCGAGTGGAGTACTGTGTGTATAGTGCCGTGTAGTACCGAGTGGAGTGCTGTGCCTGTATTGCCGTGTAGTACCGAGTGGAGTACTGTGTGTATAGTGCCGTGTAGTACCGAGTGGAGTACTGTGTGCATACTGCCGTGTAGTAATGAGTGGAGTACAGTACCTGTACTGCCGTGTAATACCGAGTGGAGTACTGTGTGTATAGTGCCGTGTAGTACCGAGTGGAGTACAGTGCCTGTACTGCCGTGTAGTACCGAGTGGAGTACTGTTTGTATAGTGCCGTGTAGTACCGAGTGGAGTACTGTGTGCATACTGCCGTGTAGTAATGAGTGGAGTACAGTACCTGTACTGCCGTGTAGTACTAAGTGGAGTAAGTGGCTGTACTGCCGTGTAGTCCCGAGTGTAGTAGTGTGTGTATAGTGCAGTGTAGTGCTGAGTGGTGTACAGTGCTTGTACTGCCGTGTAGTACTGAGTGGAGTACAGTGCCTGTACTGCCGTGTAGTACTGGGTGGAGTACAGTGCCTGTACTGCCGTGTAGTACCGAGTGGGGGACTGTGTGTATACTGCTGTGTAGTACCGAGTGGAGTACAGTGCCTGTACTGAAGTGTAGTACCGAGTGGAGTACTGTGTGTATAGTGCCGTGTAGTACCGAGTGGAGTACTGTGTGCATACTGCCGTGTAGTACCGAGTGGGGGACTGTGTGTATACTGCTGTGTAGTACCGAGTGGAGTACAGTGCCTGTACTGCCGTGTAGTACCGAGTGGAGTACTGTGTGTATAGTGCCGTGTAGTACCGAGTGGAGTACTGTGTGCATACTGCCGTGTAGTAATGAGTGGAGTACAGTACCTGTACTGCCGTGTAGTACTAAGTGGAGTAAGTGGCTGTACTGCCGTGTAGTCCCGAGTGTAGTAGTGTGTGTATAGTGCAGTGTAGTGCTGAGTGGTGTACAGTGCTTGCACTGCCGTGTAGTACTGAGTGGAGTACAGTGCCTGTACTGCCGTGTAGTACTGGGTGGAGTACAGTGCCTGTACTGCCGTGTAGTACCGAGTGGGGGACTGTGTGTATACTGCTGTGTAGTACCGAGTGGAGTACAGTGCCTGTACTGCCGTGTAGTACCGAGTGGAGTACTGTGTGTATAGTGCCGTGTAGTACCGAGTGGAGTACAGTGCCTGTACTGCCGTGTAGTACCGAGTGGAATACTGTGTGTATAGTGCCGTGTAGTACCGAGTGGAGTACTGTGTGCATACTGCCGTGTAGTACTGAGTGGAGTATAGAGCCTGTACTGCCATGTAGTACCGAGTGGAGTAAGGTTTGTATAGTGCCGTGTAGTACCGAGTGGAGTACACTGCATGTACTGCCGTGTAGTATCGAGTTGAGTACTGTGTGTATCGTGCGGTGTAGTACCGAGTGGAGTACATTGCATGTACTGCCGTGTAGTACCGAGCGGAGTACTGTGTGTATAGTGCCGTGTAGTACCGAGTGCAGTACAGTGCCTGTATTGCCGTGTAGTACCGAGTGGAGTACTGTGTTTATAGTGCCGTGTAGTACCGAGTGGAGTACGGTGTGCATACTGCCGTGTAGTAATGAGTGGAGTACAGTACATGTACTGCCGTGTAGTACCGAGTGGAGTACTGTGTGTATAGTGCCGTGTAGTACCGAGTGGAGTACAGTGCCTGTAATGCCGTGTAGTACTGAGTGGAATACAGTGCTTGTACTGCCGTGTAGTCCCGAGTGGAGTACAGTGCCTGTACTGCCGTGTAGTAGTGAGTGGAGTACTGTGCCTGTACTGCCGTGTAGTACTGAGTGGAGTACTGTGTGTATAGTGCCGTGAAGTACCGCGTGGAGTACAGTGGGTGTACTGCCGTGTAGTACTGATTGGAGTAGACTGCCTGTACTGCCGTGTAGGACTGAGTGGAGTACAGTGCCTGTACTGCCGTGTAGTCCCGAGTGGAGTACAGTGCCTGTACTGCCGTGTAGTACTGAGTGGAGTACTGTGTGTATAGTGCCGTGTAGTACCGAGTGGAGTACAGTGCCTGTACTGCCGTGTAGTACTGAGTGGAGTACAGTGCCTGTACTGCCGTGTAGTACTGAGTGGACTACAGTGCCTGTACTGCCGTGTAGTCCCGAGTGGAGTACTGAGTGTATAGTGCCGTGTAGTACCGAGTGGAGTACAGTGCCTGTACTGCCGTGTAGTACTGAGTGGAGTACAGTGCCTGTACTGCCGTGTAGTCCCGAATGGAGTACTTTGTGTATAGTGCCGTGTAGTACCGAGTGGAGTACAGTGCCTGTACTGCCGTGTAGTACCGAGTGGAGTACTGTGTGTATAGTGCCGTGTAGTACACAGTGGAGTACAGTGCCTGTACTGCCGTGTAGTACTGAGTGGAGTACAGTGCCTGTAATGCTGTGTAGTAACGAGTGGAGTATTGTGTGTATAGTGCCGTGTAGTACCGAGTGGAGTACAGTGTGTATAGTGCCATGTAGTACTGAGTGGAGTACAGTGCATGTACTGCCGTGTAGTACTGAGTGGAGTACAGTGCAAGTACTGCCGTGTAGTACTGAGTGGAGTAGAGTGCATGTACTCCCGTGTAGTACCGAGTGGAGTACAGTGCCTGAACTGCCGTGTAGTGCTGAGTGGAGTACAGTGCCTGTACTGCCGTGTAGTACTGAGTGGAATACAGTGCCTGTACTGGAGTGTACTACCTAGTGGAGTACAGTGTGTATAGTGCCGTCTAGTACAGAGTGGAGTACAGTGTGTATAGTGCCGTGTAGTACTGAGTGGAGTACTGTGCCTGTACTGCCGTGTAGTACCGAGTGGAGTACAGTGCCTGTACTGCCGTGTAGTACTGAGTGGAATACAGTGCCTGTACTGCCGTGTAGTACCGAGTGGAGTACAGTGTGTATACTGCCGTGTAGTACTGAGTGGAGTACAGTACCTGTACTGCCGTGTAGTACCGAGTGGAGTACTGTGTGCATACTGCCATGTAGTACTGAGTGGAGTACAGTGCCTGTACTGCCGTGTAGTACCGAGTGGAGTACTGTGTGTATAGTGCCGTGTAGTACCGAGTGGAGTACTGTGTGCATACTGCCGTGTAGTACTGAGTGGAGTACAGTGCCTGAACTGCCGTGTAGTACCGAGTGGAGTACTGTGTGTATAGTGCCGTGTAGTACCGAGTGGAGTACAGTGCATGTACTGCCGTGTAGTACCGAGTGGAGTATTGTGTGTATAGTGCGGTGTAGTACCGAGTGGAGTACAGTGCATGTACTGCCGTATAGTCCCGAGTGGAGTACTGTGTGTATAGTGCCGTGTAGTACCGATTGGAGTGCTGTGTGCATACTGCCGTGTAGTACAGAGTGGAGTACAATACCTGTACTGCCGTGTAGTACTGAGTGGAGAACTGTGTGTATAGTGCCGCGTAGTACAGAGTGGAGAACCGTGCCTGTAGTGCCGTGTAGTACTGAGTGGAGTACAGTGCCTGTAGTGCCGTGTAGTACTGAGTGGAGTACAGTGCCTGTACTGCCGTGTAGTCCCGACTGGAGTACAGTGCCTGTACTGCCGTGTAGTACAGAGTGGAGTACTGTGTGTATAGTGCCGTGTAGTACCGAGTGGAGTAAAGTGCCTGTACTGCCGTGTAGTACTGAGTGGAGTACAGTGCCTGTACTGCCGTGTAGTACTGAGTGGAGTACAGTTCCTGTACTGCCGTGTAGTACTGAGTGGAGTACAGTGCCTATACTGCCGTGTAGTACTGAGTGGAGTACTGTGTGTATAGTGCCGTGTAGTACCGAGTGGAGTACCGTGCCTGTACTGCCGTGTAGTCCCCAGTGGAGTACAGTGCCTGTACTGACGTGTAGTACTGAGTGGAGTACTGTGTGTATAGTGCCGTGTAGTACCGAGTGGAGTACAGTGCCTGTACTGCCGTGTAGTACTGAGTGGAGTACAGTGCCTGTACTGCCGTGTATTACTGAGTGGAGTACAGTGCCTGTACTGCCGTGTAGTCCCGAATGGAGTACTGTGTGTATAGTGCCGTGTAGTACGGAGTGGAGTACAGTGCCTGTTCTGAGGTGTAGTACTGAGTGGAGTACAGTGCCTGTACTAACGTGTAGTCCGGAGTGGAGTACTGTGTGCTTAGTGCAGTGTAGTACTGAGTGGTGTACAATGCCTGTACTGCCGTGTAGTACTGAGTGGAGTACAGTGCCTGTACTCCTGTGTAGTCCCGAGTGGAGTACTGTGTGTATAGTGCCGTGTAGTACTGAGTGGAGTACAGTGCCTGTACTGCCGTGTAGTCCGGAGTGGAGTACAGTGCCTGTACTGCCGTGTAGTCCTGAGTGGAGTACTGTGTGTATAGTGCCGTGTAGTACCGAGGGGAGTACAGTGCCTGTACTGCCGTGTAGTACTAAGTGGAGTACAGTGGCTGTACTGCCGTGTAGTCCCGAGTGTAGTACTGTGTGTATACTGCAGAGTAGTGCTGAGTGGTGTACAGTGATTGTACTGCCGTGTAGTACTGAGTGGAGTACAGTGCCTGTACTGCCGTGTAGTACTGGGTGGAGTACTGTGCCTGTACTGCCGTGTAGTACCGAGTGGGGGACTGTGTGTATACTGCTGTGTAGTACCGAGTGGAGTACAGTGCCTGTACTGCCGTGTAGTACCGAGTGGAGTACTGTGTGTATAGTGCCGTGTAGTACCGAGTGGAGTACAGTGCCTGTACTGTCGTGTAGTACCGAGTGGAGTACTGTGTGTATAGTGCCGTGTAGTACGGAGTGGAGTACAGTGCCTGTTCTGCCGTGTAGTACTGAGTGGAGTACAGTGCCTGTACTAACGTGTAGTCCCGAGTGGAGTACGGTGTGTTTAGTGCAGTGTAGTACTGAGCGGTGTACAATGCCTGTACTGCCGTGTAGTACTGAGTGGAGTACAGTGCCTGTACTCCTGTGTAGTCCCGAGTGGAGTACTGTGTGTATAGTGCCGTGTAGTACTGAGTGGAGTACAGTGCCTGTACTGCCGTGTAGTCCGGAGTGGAGTACAGTGCCTGTACTGCCGTGTAGTCCTGAGTGGAGTACTGTGTGTATAGTGCCGTGTAGTACCGAGGGGAGTACAGTGCCTGTACTGCCGTGTAGTACTAAGTGGAGTTTAGTGGCTGTACTGCCGTGTAGTCCCGAGTGTAGTACTGTGTGTATACTGCAGTGTAGTGCTGAGTGGTGTACAGTGATTGTACTGCCGTGTAGTACTGAGTGGAGTACAGTGCCTGTACTGCCGTGTAGTACTGGGTGGAGTACAGTGCCTGTACTGCCGTGTAGTACCGAGTGGGGGACTGTGTATACTGCTGTGTAGTACCGAGTGGAGTACAGTGCCTGTACTGCCGTGTAGTACTGGGTGGAGTACAGTGCCTGTACTGCCGTGTAGTACCGAGTGGGGGACTGTGTATACTGCCGTGTAGTACCGAGTGGAGTACTGTGTGTATCGTGCGTTGTAGTACCGAGTGGAGTACATTGCATGTACTGCGGTGTAGTACCGAGTGGAGTACTGTGTGTATAGTGCCGTGTAGTACCGAGTGGAGTACAGTGCCTGTATTGCCGTGTAGTACCGAGTGGAGTACTGTGTGTATAGTGCCGTGTAGTACCGAGTGGAGTACTGTGTGCATAATGCCGTGTAGTAATGAGTGGAGTACAGTACCTGTACTGCCGTGTAGTACCGAGTGGAGTACTGTGTGTATAGTGCCGTGTAGTACCGAGTGGAGTACAGTGCCTGTACTGCGGTGTAGTACTGAGTGGAGTACGGTGACTGTACTGCCGTGTAGTCCCGAGTGGAGTACAGTGCCTGTACTGCCGTGTAGTAGTGAGTGGAGTACTGTGCCTGTACTGCCGTGTGGTACTGAGTGGAGTACTGTGTATATAGTGCCGTGTAGTACAGCGTGGAGTACAGTGGGTGTAGTGCCGTTTAGTACTGAGCGGAGTAGAGTGCCTGTACTGCCGTGTAGTACTGAGTGGAGTACAGTGCCTGTACTGCCGTGTAGTCCCGAGTGGAGTACATTGCCTGTACTGCCGTGTAGTACTGAGTGGAGTACTGTGTGTATAGTGCCTGTAGTACCGAGTGGAGTACATTGCCTGTATTGCCGTGTAGTACTGAGTGGAGTACAGTGCCTGTACTGCCGTGTAGTACTGAGTGGAGTACAGTGCCTGTATTGCCGTGTAGTACTGAGTGGAGTACTGTGTGTATAGTGCCGTGTAGTACCGAGTGGAATACAATGCCTGCAGTGCCGTGTAGTACTGAGTGGAGTACAGTGCCTGTACTGCCGTGTAGTACTGAGTGGAGTACAGTGCCTGTACTGCCGTGTAGTCCCGAATGTAGTACTGTGTGTATAGTGCCGTGTAGTACCGAGTGGAGTACAGTGCCTGTACTGCCGTGTTGTACCGAGTGGAGTACAGTGTATAGTGCCGTGTAGTACACAGTGGAGTACAGTGCCTGTACTGCCGTGTAGTACTGATTGAAGTACAGTGCCTGTAATGCCGTGTAGTACCGAGTGGAGTACGGTGTGTATAGCGCCGTGTAGTACCGAGTGGAGGTCAGTGCCTGTACTGCCGTTTAGTACTGAGTGGAGTACAGTGCCTGTACTGCCGTGTAGTCCCGAGTGGAGTACAGTGCCTGAACTGCCGTGTAGTACTGATTGGAGTAATAGTGCCTGTACTGCCGTGTAGTACCGAGTGGAGTACAGTGCTTGTACTGCCGTTTAGTACTGCGTGAAGTACAGTGCCTGTACTGCCGTGTAGTGCCGAGTGGAGTACTGTGTGTATAGTGCAGTGTAGTACTGAGTGGAGTACAGTGCATGTACTGCCGTGTAGTGCCGAGTGGAGTACTGTATGTATAGTGCAGTGTAGTACTGAGTGTAGTACAGTGCCTGTACTGCCGTGTAGTACCTAGTGGAGTACAGTGCATTTACTGTCGTGTAGTCCCGAGTGGAGTACTGTGTGCATACTGCCGTGTATTACTGAGTGGAGTACAGTGCCTGTACTGCCGTGTAGTAGCGAGTGGGGGACTGTGTGTGTATTGCCGTGTAGTACTGAGTAGAGTACAGTGCCTGTTCTGCCGTGTAGTACCGAGTGGAGTACTGTGTGTATAGTGCCGTGTAGTACCGAGTGGAGTACAGTGCCTGTACTGCCGTGTAGTACTGAGTGGAGTACAGTGCCTGTAATGCCGTGTAGTACCGAGTGGAGTACTGTGTGTATAGTGCCGTGTAGTACCGATTGGAGTACAGTGCCTGTACTGCCGTGTAGTATTGAGTGGAGTACAGTTCCTGTAATGCCGTGTAGTCCCGAGTGGAGTACAGTGCCTGTACTGCCGTGTAGTACTGATTGGAGTACATTGCCTGTACTGCCGTGTAGTACCGAGTGGAGTACAGTGCTTGTACTGCCGTGTAGTACTGAGTGGAGTACAGTGCCTGTACTGCCGTGTAGTGCCCAGTGGAGTACTGTGTGTATAGTGCAGTGTAGTACTGAGTGGAGTACAGTGCATGTACTGCCGTGTAGTACTGAGTGGAGTACAGTGCCTGTAATGCTGTGTAGTAACGAGTGGAGTATTGTGTGTATAGTGCCGTGTAGTACCGAGTGGAGTACAGTGCCTGTACTGCCGTGTAGTACTGAGTGTTGTACAGTGTGTATAGTGCCGTGTAGTACCGAGTGGAGTACAGTGTGTATAGTGCCATGTAGTACTGAGTGGAGTACAGTGCATGTACTGCCGTGTAGTACTGAGTGGAGTACAGTGCAAGTACTGCCGTGTAGTACTGAGTGGAGTACAGTGCATGTACTCCCGTGTAGTACCGAGTGGAGTACAGTGCCTGTACTGCCGTGTAGTGCTGAGTGGAGTACAGTGCCTGTACTGCCGTGTAGTACTGAGTGGAATACAGTGCCTGTACTGGAGTGTACTACCTAGTGGAGTACAGTGTGTATAGTGCCGTCTAGTACAGAGTGGAGTACAGTGTGTATAGTGCCGTGTAGTACTGAGTGGAGTACTGTGCCTGTACTGCCGTGTAGTACCGAGTGGAGTACAGTGCCTGTACTGCCGTGTAGTACTGAGTGGAATACAGTGCCTGTACTGCCGTGTAGTACCGAGTGGAGTACAGTGTGTATACTGCCGTGTAGTACTGAGTGGAGTACAGTACCTGTACTGCCGTGTAGTACCGAGTGGAGTACTGTGTGCATACTGCCATGTAGTACTGAGTGGAGTACAGTGCCTGTACTGCCGTGTAGTACCGAGTGGAGTACTGTGTGTATAGTGCCGTGTAGTACCGAGTGGAGTACTGTGTGCATACTGCCGTGTAGTACTGAGTGGAGTACAGTGCCTGAACTGCCGTGTAGTACCGAGTGGAGTACTGTGTGTATAGTGCCGTGTAGTACCGAGTGGAGTACAGTGCATGTACTGCCGTGTAGTACCGAGTGGAGTATTGTGTGTATAGTGCGGTGTAGTACCGAGTGGAGTACAGTGCATGTACTGCCGTATAGTCCCGAGTGGAGTACTGTGTGTATAGTGCCGTGTAGTACCGAGTGGAGTACAGTGCCTGTATTGCCGTGTAGTACCGAGTGAGTACTGTGTGTATAGTGCCGTGTAGTACCGAGTGGAGTGCTGTGTGCATACTGCCGTGTAGTACAGAGTGGAGTACAATACCTGTACTGCCGTGTAGTACTGAGTGGAGAACTGTGTGTATAGTGCCGTGTAGTACCGAGTGGAGAACCGTGCCTGTAGTGCCGTGTAGTACTGAGTGGAGTACAGTGCCTGTACTGCCGTGTAGTACTGAGTGGAGTACAGTGCCTGTACTGCCGTGTAGTCCCGACTGGAGTACAGTGCCTGTACTGCCGTGTAGTACAGAGTGGAGTACTGTGTGTATAGTGCCGTGTAGTACCGAGTGGAGTAAAGTGCCTGTACTGCCGTGTAGTACTGAGTGGAGTACAGTGCCTGTACTGCCGTGTAGTACTGAGTGGAGTACAGTGCCTGTACTGCCGTGTAGTACTGAGTGGAGTACAGTGCCTGTACTGCCGTGTAGTACTGAGTGGAGTACTGTGTGTATAGTGCCGTGTAGTACCGAGTGGAGTACCGTGCCTGTACTGCCGTGTAGTCCCGAGTGGAGTACAGTGCCTGTACTGACGTGTAGTACTGAGTGGAGTACTGTGTGTATAGTGCCGTGTAGTACCGAGTGGAGTACAGTGCCTGTACTGCCGTGTAGTACTGAGTGGAGTACAGTGCCTGTACTGCCGTGTATTACTGAGTGGAGTACAGTGCCTGTACTGCCGTGTAGTCCCGAATGGAGTACTGTGTGTATAGTGCCGTGTAGTACGGAGTGGAGTACAGTGCCTGTTCTGAGGTGTAGTACTGAGTGGAGTACAGTGCCTGTACTAACGTGTAGTCCCGAGTGGAGTACTGTGTGCTTAGTGCAGTGTAGTACTGAGTGGTGTACAATGCCTGCACTGCCGTGTAGTACTGAGTGGAGTACAGTGCCTGTACTCCTGTGTAGTCCCGAGTGGAGTACTGTGTGTATAGTGCCGTGTAGTACTGAGTGGAGTACAGTGCCTGTACTGCCGTGTAGTACTGGGTGGAGTACTGTGCCTGTACTGCCGTGTAGTACCGAGTGGGGGACTGTGTGTATACTGCTGTGTAGTACCGAGTGGAGTACAGTGCCTGTACTGCCGTGTAGTACCGAGTGGAGTACTGTGTGTATAGCGCCGTGTAGTACCGAGTGGAGTACAGTGCCTGTACTGTCGTGTAGTACCGAGTGGAGTACTGTGTGTATAGTGCCGTGTAGTACCGAGTGGAGTACAGTGCCTGTACTGCCGTGTAGTACCGAGTGGAGTATTGTGTGTATAGTGCGGTGTAGTACCGAGTGGAGTACAGTGCATGTACTGCCATGTAGTAACGAGTCGAGTACAGTGCCTGTACTGCCGTGTAGTCCTGAGTGGAGTACTGTGTGTATAGTGCCGTGTAGTACCGAGGGGAGTACAGTGCCTGTACTGCCGTGTAGTACTAAGTGGAGTACAGTGGCTGTACTGCCGTGTAGTCCCGAGTGTAGTACTGTGTGTATACTGCAGTGTAGTGCTGAGTGGTGTACAGTGATTGTACTGTCGTGTAGTACTGAGTGGAGTACAGTGCCTGTACTGCCGTGTAGTACTGGGTGGAGTACTGTGCCTGTACTGCCGTGTAGTACCGAGTGGGGGACTGTGTGTATACTGCTGTGTAGTACCGAGTGGAGTACAGTGCCTGTACTGCTGTGTAGTACCGAGTGGAGTACTGTGTGTATAGTGCCGTGTAGTACCGAGTGGAGTACAGTGCCTGTACTGTCGTGTAGTACCGAGTGGAGTACTGTGTGTATAGTGCCGTGTAGTACCGAGTGGAGTACAGTGCCTGTACTGCCGTGTAGTACCGAGTGGAGTACTCTGTGCATACTGCCGTGTAGTACTGTGTGGAGTATAGTGCCTGTACTGCCGTGTAGTACCGAGTGGAGTACTGTTTGTATAGTGCCGGGTAGTACCGAGTGGAGTACACTGCATGTACTGCCGTGTAGTACCGAGTGCAGTACTGTGTGTATCGTGCGTTGTAGTACCGAGTGGAGTACATTGCATGTACTGCGGTGTAGTACCGAGTGGAGTACTGTGTGTACAGTGCCGTGTAGTACCGAGTGGAGTACAGTGCCTGTATTGCCGTGTAGTACCGAGTGGAGTACTGTGTGTATAGTGCCGTGTAGTACCGAGTGGAGTACTGTGTGCATACTGCCGTGTAGTAATGAGTGGAGTACAGAACCTGTACTGCCTTGTAGTACCGAGTGGAGTACTGTGTGTATAGTGCCGTGTAGTACCGAGTGGAGTACAGTGCCTGTACTGCCGTGTAGTACTGAGTGGAGTACGGTGCCTGTACTGCCGTGTAGTCCCGAGTGGAGTACAGTGCCTGTACTGCCGTGTAGTAGTGAGTGGAGTACTGCGCCTGTACTGCCCTGTGGTACTGAGTGGAGTACTGTGTGTATAGTGCCGTGTAGTACCGCGTGGAGTACAGTGGGTGTAGTGCCGTTTAGTACTGAGCGGAGTAGAGTGCCTGTACTGCCGTGTAGTACTGAGTGGAGTACAGTGCCTGTACTGCCGTGTAGTCCCGAGTGGAGTACATTGCCTGTACTGCCGTGTAGTACTCAGTGGAGTACTGTGTGTATAGTGCCTGTAGTACCGAGTGGAGTACATTGCCTGTATTGCCGTGTAGTACTGAGTGGAGTACAGTGCCTGTACTGCCGTGTAGTACTGAGTGGAGTACAGTGCCTGTATTGCCGTGTAGTACTGAGTGGAGTACTGTGTGTATAGTGCCTGTAGTACCGAGTGGAGTACATTGCCTGTATTGCCGTGTAGTACTGAGTGGAGTACAGTGCCTGTACTGCCGTGTAGTACTGCTTGGAGTACAGTGCATGTACTGCCGTGTAGTACCGTGTGGAGTACTCTGTGTATACTGCCGTGTAATACTGAGTGGAGTACAGTACCTGTACTGCCGTGTAGTACCGAGTGGGTGACTGTGTGTATACTGCCGTGTAGTACTGAGTGGAGTACAGTGCCTGTACTGCCGAGTAGTCCCGAGTGGAGTACTGTGTGTATAGTGCAGTGTAGTGCTGAGTGGAGTACAGTACCTGTACTGCCGTGTAGTACCGAGTGGGGAACTGTGTGTATACTGCCGTGTAGTACTGAGTGGAGTACGGTGCCTGTACTGCCGTATAGTACCGAGTGGGGGACTGTGTGTATATTGCCGTGTAGTACTGAGTGGAGTACAGTACCTGTACTGCCGTGTAGTACCGAGTGGAGTACTGTGTGTATAGTGCCGTGTAGTACCGAGTGGAGTACAGTGCCTGTACTGCCGTGTAGTACTGCTTGGAGTACAATGCCTGTACTGCCGTGTAGTCCCGAGTGGAGTACAGTGCCTGTACTGCCGTGTAGTAGTGAGTGGAGTACTGTGCCTGTACTGCCGTGTAGTACAGAGCGGAATACTGTGTGTATAGTGCCGTGTAGTACCGAGTGGAATACAGTGGGTGTACTGCCGTGTAGTACTGAGTGGAGTACAGTGCCTGTTCTGCCGTGTAGTACTGAGTGGGGTACAGTGCATGTACTGCCGTGTAGTATTGAGTGGAGTACAGTGCCTGTACTGCCGTGTAGTACTGAGTGGAGTACAGTGCCTGTACTGCCATGTAGTCCCGAGTGGAGTACAGTGCCTGTACTGCCGTGTAGTACTGAGTGGAGTACTGTGTGTATAGTGCCGTGTAGTACCGAGTGGAGTACAGTGCCTGTACTGCCGTGTAGTCCGGAGTGGAGTACAGTGCTTGTACTGCCGTGTAGTCCTCAGTGGAGTACTGTGTGTATAGTGCCGTGTAGTACCGAGGGGAGTACAGTGCCTGTACTGCCGTGTAGTACTAAGTGGAGTACAGTGGCTGTACTGCCGTGTAGTCCCGAGTGTAGTACTGTGTGTATAGTGCCGTGTAGTACCGAGTGGAGTAAAGTGCCTGTACTGCCTTGTAGTACTGAGTGGAGTACAGTGCCTGTACTGCCGTGTAGTACTGAGTGGAGTACAGTGCCTGTACTCCCGTGTAGTCCCGAGTGGAGTACTGTGTGTATAGTGCCGTGTAGTACTGAGTGGAGTACAGTGCCTGTACTGCCGTGTAGTCCGGAGTGGAGTACAGTGCCTGTACTGCCGTGTAGTCCTCAGTGGAGTACTGTGTGTATAGTGCCGTGTAGTACCGAGGGGAGTACAGTGCCTGTACTGCCGTGTAGTACTAAGTGGAGTACAGTGGCTGTACTGCCGTGTAGTCCCGAGTGTAGTACTGTGTGTATAAGGCAGTGTAGTGCTGAGTGGTGTACAGTGCTTGTACTGCCGTGTAGTACTGAGTGGATTACAGTGCCTGTACTGCCGTGTAGTACTGGGTGGAGTACAGTGCCTGTACTGCCGTGTAGTACCGAGTGGGGGACTGTGTGTATACTGCAGTGTAGTACCGAGTGGAGTAGAGTGCCTGTACTGCCGTGTAGTACCGAGTGGAGTACTGTGTGTATAGTGCCGTGTAGTACCGAGTGGAGTACATTGCCTGTACTGTCGTGTAGTACCGAGTGGAGTACTGTGTGTATAGTGCCGTGTAGTACCGAGTGGAGTACAGTGCCTGTACTGCCGTGTAGTACCGAGTGGAGTACTGTGTGCATACTGCCGTGTAGTACTGTGCGGAGTATAGTGCCTTTACTGCCGTGTAGTACCGAGTGGAGTACTGTTTGTATAGTGCCGTGTAGTACCGAGTGGAGTACACTGCATGTACTGCCGTGTAGTACCGAGTGGAGTACTGTGTGTATCGTGCGGTGTAGTACCGAGTGGAGTACATTGCATGTACTGCGGTGTAGTACCGAGTGGAGTACTGTGTGTATAGTGCCGTGTAGTACCGAGTGGAGTGCTGTGCCTGTATTGCCGTGTAGTACCGAGTGGAGTACTGTGTGTATAGTGCCGTGTAGTACCGAGTGGAGTACTGTGTGCATACTGCCGTGTAGTAATGAGTGGAGTACAGTACCTGTACTGCCGTGTAATACCGAGTGGAGTACTGTGTGTATAGTGCCGTGTAGTACCGAGTGGAGTACAGTGCCTGTACTGCCGTGTAGTACCGAGTGGAGTACTGTGTGTATAGTGCCGTGTAGTACCGAGTGGAGTACTGTGTGCATACTGCCGTGTAGTAATGAGTGGAGTACAGTACCTGTACTGCCGTGTAGTACTAAGTGGAGTAAGTGGCTGTACTGCCGTGTAGTCCCGAGTGTAGTAGTGTGTGTATAGTGCAGTGTAGTGCTGAGTGGTGTACAGTGCTTGTACTGCCGTGTAGTACTGAGTGGAGTACAGTGCCTGTACTGCCGTGTAGTACTGGGTGGAGTACAGTGCCTGTACTGCCGTGTAGTACCGAGTGGGGGACTGTGTGTATACTGCTGTGTAGTACCGAGTGGAGTACAGTGCCTGTACTGAAGTGTAGTACCGAGTGGAGTACTGTGTGTATAGTGCCGTGTAGTACCGAGTGGAGTACTGTGTGCATACTGCCGTGTAGTACCGAGTGGGGGACTGTGTGTATACTGCTGTGTAGTACCGAGTGGAGTACAGTGCCTGTACTGCCGTGTAGTACCGAGTGGAGTACTGTGTGTATAGTGCCGTGTAGTACCGAGTGGAGTACTGTGTGCATACTGCCGTGTAGTAATGAGTGGAGTACAGTACCTGTACTGCCGTGTAGTACTAAGTGGAGTAAGTGGCTGTACTGCCGTGTAGTCCCGAGTGTAGTAGTGTGTGTATAGTGCAGTGTAGTGCTGAGTGGTGTACAGTGCTTGCACTGCCGTGTAGTACTGAGTGGAGTACAGTGCCTGTACTGCCGTGTAGTACTGGGTGGAGTACAGTGCCTGTACTGCCGTGTAGTACCGAGTGGGGGACTGTGTGTATACTGCTGTGTAGTACCGAGTGGAGTACAGTGCCTGTACTGCCGTGTAGTACCGAGTGGAGTACTGTGTGTATAGTGCCGTGTAGTACCGAGTGGAGTACAGTGCCTGTACTGCCGTGTAGTACCGAGTGGAATACTGTGTGTATAGTGCCGTGTAGTACCGAGTGGAGTACTGTGTGCATACTGCCGTGTAGTACTGAGTGGAGTATAGAGCCTGTACTGCCATGTAGTACCGAGTGGAGTAAGGTTTGTATAGTGCCGTGTAGTACCGAGTGGAGTACACTGCATGTACTGCCGTGTAGTATCGAGTTGAGTACTGTGTGTATCGTGCGGTGTAGTACCGAGTGGAGTACATTGCATGTACTGCCGTGTAGTACCGAGCGGAGTACTGTGTGTATAGTGCCGTGTAGTACCGAGTGCAGTACAGTGCCTGTATTGCCGTGTAGTACCGAGTGGAGTACTGTGTTTATAGTGCCGTGTAGTACCGAGTGGAGTACGGTGTGCATACTGCCGTGTAGTAATGAGTGGAGTACAGTACATGTACTGCCGTGTAGTACCGAGTGGAGTACTGTGTGTATAGTGCCGTGTAGTACCGAGTGGAGTACAGTGCCTGTAATGCCGTGTAGTACTGAGTGGAATACAGTGCTTGTACTGCCGTGTAGTCCCGAGTGGAGTACAGTGCCTGTACTGCCGTGTAGTAGTGAGTGGAGTACTGTGCCTGTACTGCCGTGTAGTACTGAGTGGAGTACTGTGTGTATAGTGCCGTGAAGTACCGCGTGGAGTACAGTGGGTGTACTGCCGTGTAGTACTGATTGGAGTAGACTGCCTGTACTGCCGTGTAGGACTGAGTGGAGTACAGTGCCTGTACTGCCGTGTAGTCCCGAGTGGAGTACAGTGCCTGTACTGCCGTGTAGTACTGAGTGGAGTACTGTGTGTATAGTGCCGTGTAGTACCGAGTGGAGTACAGTGCCTGTACTGCCGTGTAGTACTGAGTGGAGTACAGTGCCTGTACTGCCGTGTAGTACTGAGTGGACTACAGTGCCTGTACTGCCGTGTAGTCCCGAGTGGAGTACTGAGTGTATAGTGCCGTGTAGTACCGAGTGGAGTACAGTGCCTGTACTGCCGTGTAGTACTGAGTGGAGTACAGTGCCTGTACTGCCGTGTAGTCCCGAATGGAGTACTTTGTGTATAGTGCCGTGTAGTACCGAGTGGAGTACAGTGCCTGTACTGCCGTGTAGTACCGAGTGGAGTACTGTGTGTATAGTGCCGTGTAGTACACAGTGGAGTACAGTGCCTGTACTGCCGTGTAGTACTGAGTGGAGTACAGTGCCTGTAATGCTGTGTAGTAACGAGTGGAGTATTGTGTGTATAGTGCCGTGTAGTACCGAGTGGAGTACAGTGTGTATAGTGCCATGTAGTACTGAGTGGAGTACAGTGCATGTACTGCCGTGTAGTACTGAGTGGAGTACAGTGCAAGTACTGCCGTGTAGTACTGAGTGGAGTAGAGTGCATGTACTCCCGTGTAGTACCGAGTGGAGTACAGTGCCTGAACTGCCGTGTAGTGCTGAGTGGAGTACAGTGCCTGTACTGCCGTGTAGTACTGAGTGGAATACAGTGCCTGTACTGGAGTGTACTACCTAGTGGAGTACAGTGTGTATAGTGCCGTCTAGTACAGAGTGGAGTACAGTGTGTATAGTGCCGTGTAGTACTGAGTGGAGTACTGTGCCTGTACTGCCGTGTAGTACCGAGTGGAGTACAGTGCCTGTACTGCCGTGTAGTACTGAGTGGAATACAGTGCCTGTACTGCCGTGTAGTACCGAGTGGAGTACAGTGTGTATACTGCCGTGTAGTACTGAGTGGAGTACAGTACCTGTACTGCCGTGTAGTACCGAGTGGAGTACTGTGTGCATACTGCCATGTAGTACTGAGTGGAGTACAGTGCCTGTACTGCCGTTTAGTACCGAGTGGAGTACTGTGTGTATAGTGCCGTGTAGTACCGAGTGGAGTACTGTGTGCATACTGCCGTGTAGTACTGAGTGGAGTACAGTGCCTGAACTGCCGTGTAGTACCGAGTGGAGTACTGTGTGTATAGTGCCGTGTAGTACCGAGTGGAGTACAGTGCATGTACTGCCGTGTAGTACCGAGTGGAGTATTGTGTGTATAGTGCGGTGTAGTACCGAGTGGAGTACAGTGCATGTACTGCCGTATAGTCCCGAGTGGAGTACTGTGTGTATAGTGCCGTGTAGTACCGATTGGAGTGCTGTGTGCATACTGCCGTGTAGTACAGAGTGGAGTACAATACCTGTACTGCCGTGTAGTACTGAGTGGAGAACTGTGTGTATAGTGCCGCGTAGTACAGAGTGGAGAACCGTGCCTGTAGTGCCGTGTAGTACTGAGTGGAGTACAGTGCCTGTAGTGCCGTGTAGTACTGAGTGGAGTACAGTGCCTGTACTGCCGTGTAGTCCCGACTGGAGTACAGTGCCTGTACTGCCGTGTAGTACAGAGTGGAGTACTGTGTGTATAGTGCCGTGTAGTACCGAGTGGAGTAAAGTGCCTGTACTGCCGTGTAGTACTGAGTGGAGTACAGTGCCTGTACTGCCGTGTAGTACTGAGTGGAGTACAGTTCCTGTACTGCCGTGTAGTACTGAGTGGAGTACAGTGCCTGTACTGCCGTGTAGTACTGAGTGGAGTACTGTGTGTATAGTGCCGTGTAGTACCGAGTGGAGTACCGTGCCTGTACTGCCGTGTAGTCCCCAGTGGAGTACAGTGCCTGTACTGACGTGTAGTACTGAGTGGAGTACTGTGTGTATAGTGCCGTGTAGTACCGAGTGGAGTACAGTGCCTGTACTGCCGTGTAGTACTGAGTGGAGTACAGTGCCTGTACTGCCGTGTATTACTGAGTGGAGTACAGTGCCTGTACTGCCGTGTAGTCCCGAATGGAGTACTGTGTGTATAGTGCCGTGTAGTACGGAGTGGAGTACAGCGCCTGTTCTGAGGTGTAGTACTGAGTGGAGTACAGTGCCTGTACTAACGTGTAGTCCGGAGTGGAGTACTGTGTGCTTAGTGCAGTGTAGTACTGAGTGGTGTACAATGCCTGTACTGCCGTGTAGTACTGAGTGGAGTACAGTGCCTGTACTCCTGTGTAGTCCCGAGTGGAGTACTGTGTGTATAGTGCCGTGTAGTACTGAGTGGAGTACAGTGCCTGTACTGCCGTGTAGTCCGGAGTGGAGTACAGTGCCTGTACTGCCGTGTAGTCCTGAGTGGAGTACTGTGTGTATAGTGCCGTGTAGTACCGAGGGGAGTACAGTGCCTGTACTGCCGTGTAGTACTAAGTGGAGTACAGTGGCTGTACTGCCGTGTAGTCCCGAGTGTAGTACTGTGTGTATACTGCAGAGTAGTGCTGAGTGGTGTACAGTGATTGTACTGCCGTGTAGTACTGAGTGGAGTACAGTGCCTGTACTGCCGTGTAGTACTGGGTGGAGTACTGTGCCTGTACTGCCGTGTAGTACCGAGTGGGGGACTGTGTGTATACTGCTGTGTAGTACCGAGTGGAGTACAGTGCCTGTACTGCCGTGTAGTACCGAGTGGAGTACTGTGTGTATAGTGCCGTGTAGTACCGAGTGGAGTACAGTGCCTGTACTGTCGTGTAGTACCGAGTGGAGTACTGTGTGTATAGTGCCGTGTAGTACGGAGTGGAGTACAGTGCCTGTTCTGCCGTGTAGTACTGAGTGGAGTACAGTGCCTGTACTAACGTGTAGTCCCGAGTGGAGTACGGTGTGTTTAGTGCAGTGTAGTACTGAGCGGTGTACAATGCCTGTACTGCCGTGTAGTACTGAGTGGAGTACAGTGCCTGTACTCCTGTGTAGTCCCGAGTGGAGTACTGTGTGTATAGTGCCGTGTAGTACTGAGTGGAGTACAGTGCCTGTACTGCCGTGTAGTCCGGAGTGGAGTACAGTGCCTGTACTGCCGTGTAGTCCTGAGTGGAGTACTGTGTGTATAGTGCCGTGTAGTACCGAGGGGAGTACAGTGCCTGTACTGCCGTGTAGTACTAAGTGGAGTTTAGTGGCTGTACTGCCGTGTAGTCCCGAGTGTAGTACTGTGTGTATACTGCAGTGTAGTGCTGAGTGGTGTACAGTGATTGTACTGCCGTGTAGTACTGAGTGGAGTACAGTGCCTGTACTGCCGTGTAGTACTGGGTGGAGTACAGTGCCTGTACTGCCGTGTAGTACCGAGTGGGGGACTGTGTATACTGCTGTGTAGTACCGAGTGGAGTACAGTGCCTGTACTGCCGTGTAGTACTGGGTGGAGTACAGTGCCTGTACTGCCGTGTAGTACCGAGTGGGGGACTGTGTATACTGCCGTGTAGTACCGAGTGGAGTACTGTGTGTATCGTGCGTTGCAGTACCGAGTGGAGTACATTGCATGTACTGCGGTGTAGTACCGAGTGGAGTACTGTGTGTATAGTGCCGTGTAGTACCGAGTGGAGTACAGTGCCTGTATTGCCGTGTAGTACCGAGTGGAGTACTGTGTGTATAGTGCCGTGTAGTACCGAGTGGAGTACTGTGTGCATAATGCCGTGTAGTAATGAGTGGAGTACAGTACCTGTACTGCCGTGTAGTACCGAGTGGAGTACTGTGTGTATAGTGCCGTGTAGTACCGAGTGGAGTACAGTGCCTGTACTGCGGTGTAGTACTGAGTGGAGTACGGTGACTGTACTGCCGTGTAGTCCCGAGTGGAGTACAGTGCCTGTACTGCCGTGTAGTAGTGAGTGGAGTACTGTGCCTGTACTGCCGTGTGGTACTGAGTGGAGTACTGTGTATATAGTGCCGTGTAGTACAGCGTGGAGTACAGTGGGTGTAGTGCCGTTTAGTACTGAGCGGAGTAGAGTGCCTGTACTGCCGTGTAGTACTGAGTGGAGTACAGTGCCTGTACTGCCGTGTAGTCCCGAGTGGAGTACATTGCCTGTACTGCCGTGTAGTACTGAGTGGAGTACTGTGTGTATAGTGCCTGTAGTACCGAGTGGAGTACATTGCCTGTATTGCCGTGTAGTACTGAGTGGAGTACAGTGCCTGTACTGCCGTGTAGTACTGAGTGGAGTACAGTGCCTGTATTGCCGTGTAGTACTGAGTGGAGTACTGTGTGTATAGTGCCGTGTAGTACCGAGTGGAATACAATGCCTGCAGTGCCGTGTAGTACTGAGTGGAGTACAGTGCCTGTACTGCCGTGTAGTACTGAGTGGAGTACAGTGCCTGTACTGCCGTGTAGTCCCGAATGTAGTACTGTGTGTATAGTGCCGTGTAGTACCGAGTGGAGTACAGTGCCTGTACTGCCGTGTTGTACCGAGTGGAGTACAGTGTATAGTGCCGTGTAGTACACAGTGGAGTACAGTGCCTGTACTGCCGTGTAGTACTGATTGAAGTACAGTGCCTGTAATGCCGTGTAGTACCGAGTGGAGTACGGTGTGTATAGCGCCGTGTAGTACCGAGTGGAGGTCAGTGCCTGTACTGCCGTTTAGTACTGAGTGGAGTACAGTGCCTGTACTGCCGTGTAGTCCCGAGTGGAGTACAGTGCCTGAACTGCCGTGTAGTACTGATTGGAGTAATAGTGCCTGTACTGCCGTGTAGTACCGAGTGGAGTACAGTGCTTGTACTGCCGTTTAGTACTGCGTGAAGTACAGTGCCTGTACTGCCGTGTAGTGCCGAGTGGAGTACTGTGTGTATAGTGCAGTGTAGTACTGAGTGGAGTACAGTGCATGTACTGCCGTGTAGTGCCGAGTGGAGTACTGTATGTATAGTGCAGTGTAGTACTGAGTGTAGTACAGTGCCTGTACTGCCGTGTAGTACCTAGTGGAGTACAGTGCATTTACTGTCGTGTAGTCCCGAGTGGAGTACTGTGTGCATACTGCCGTGTATTACTGAGTGGAGTACAGTGCCTGTACTGCCGTGTAGTAGCGAGTGGGGGACTGTGTGTGTATTGCCGTGTAGTACTGAGTAGAGTACAGTGCCTGTTCTGCCGTGTAGTACCGAGTGGAGTACTGTGTGTATAGTGCCGTGTAGTACCGAGTGGAGTACAGTGCCTGTACTGCCGTGTAGTACTGAGTGGAGTACAGTGCCTGTAATGCCGTGTAGTACCGAGTGGAGTACTGTGTGTATAGTGCCGTGTAGTACCGATTGGAGTACAGTGCCTGTACTGCCGTGTAGTATTGAGTGGAGTACAGTTCCTGTAATGCCGTGTAGTCCCGAGTGGAGTACAGTGCCTGTACTGCCGTGTAGTACTGATTGGAGTACATTGCCTGTACTGCCGTGTAGTACCGAGTGGAGTACAGTGCTTGTACTGCCGTGTAGTACTGAGTGGAGTACAGTGCCTGTACTGCCGTGTAGTGCCCAGTGGAGTACTGTGTGTATAGTGCAGTGTAGTACTGAGTGGAGTACAGTGCATGTACTGCCGTGTAGTCCCGAGTGGAGTACTCTGTGTATAGTGCAGTGTAGTACTGAGTGGAGTACAGTGCCTGTACTGCCGTGTAGTACCGAGTGGAGTACAGTGCCTGTACTGCCGTGTAGTCCCGAGTGGAGTACTGTGTGCATACTGCCGTGTAGTACTGAGTGGAGTAAAGTACCTGTAATGCCGTGTAGTACCGAGTGGAGTACAGTGCCTGTACTGCCGTGTAGTACTGAGTGGAGTACAGTGCCTGTACTGCCGTGTAGTCCCGAGTGGAGTACTGTGTGTATAGTGCAGTGTAGTACTGAGTGGAGTACTGTGTGTATAGTGCAGTGTAGTACTGAGTGGAGTACTGTGTGTATAGTGCCGTGTAGTACTGAGTGGAGTACAGTGCCTGTACTGCCGTGTAGTCCCAGGTGGAGTACTGTGTGCATACTGCCGTGTAGTACTGAGTGGGGTACAGTGCCTGTACTGCCGTGTAGTACCGAGTGGAGTACAGTGCCTGTACTGCCGTGTAGTACTGAGTGGAGTACATTGCCTGTACTGCCGTGCAGTCCCGAGTGGAGTACTGTGTGTATAGTGCAGTGTAGTACTGAGTGGAATACTGTGTGTATAGTGCCGTGTAGTACTGAGTGGAGTACAGTGCCTGTACTGCCGTGTAGTACCGAGTGGAGTACTGTGTGCATACTGCCGTGTAGTACTGAGTGGAGTACAGTGCCTGTACTGCCGTGTAGTACTGGGTGGAGTACAGTGCCTGTACTGCCGTGTAGTCCCCAATGGAATACAGTTTGTGTAGTGCAGTGTAGTACTGAGTGGAGTACAGTGCATGTACTGCCGTGTAGTACCGAGTGGAGTACTGTGTGTATAGTGCAGTGTAGTACTGAGTGGAGTACTGTGTTTATAGTGCCGTGTAGTACTGAGTGGAGTACAGTGCCTGTACTGCCGTGTAGTACCGAGTGGAGTACTGTGTGTATAGTGCCGTGTAATACTGAGTGGAGTACAGTACCTGTACTGCCGTGTAGTACAGAGTGGGTGACTGTGTGTATACTGCCGTGTAGTACTGAGTGGAGTACAGTGCCTGTACTGCCGAGTAGTCCCGAGTGGAGTACTGTGTGTATAGTGCAGTGTAGTGCTGAGTGGAGTACAGTACCTGTACTGCCGTGTAGTACCGAGTGGGGAACTGTGTGTATAGTGCCGTGTAGTACACAGTGGAGTACAGTGCCTGTACTGCCGTGTAGTACTGAGTGGAGTACAGTGCCTGTAATGCCGTGTAGTACCGAGTGGAGTACTCTGTGTATACTGCCGTGTAATACTGAGTGGAGTACAGTACCTGTACTGCCGTGTAGTACCGAGTGGGTGACTGTGTGTATACTGCCGTGTAGTACTGAGTGGAGTACAGTGCCTGTACTGCCGAGTAGTCCCGAGTGGAGTACTGTGTGTATAGTGCAGTGTAGTGCTGAGTGGAGTACAGTACCTGTACTGCCGTGTAGTACCGAGTGGGGAACTGTGTGTATACTGCCGTGTAGTACTGAGTGGAGTACAGTGCCTGTACTGCCGAGTAGTCCCGAGTGGAGTACTGTGTGTATAGTGCAGTGTAGTGCTGAGTGGAGTACAGTACCTGTACTGCCGTGTAGTACCGAGTGGGTGACTGTGTGTATACTGCCGTGTAGTACTGAGTGGAGTACAGTGCCTGTACTGCCGAGTAGTCCCGAGTGGAGTACTGTGTGTATAGTGCAGTGTAGTGCTGAGTGGAGTACAGTACCTGTACTGCCGTGTAGTACCGAGTGGGGAACTGTGTGTATAGTGCCGTGTAGTACACAGTGGAGTACAGTGCCTGTACTGCCGTGTAGTACTGAGTGGAGTACAGTGCCTGTACTGCCGTGTAGTACCGAGTGGGGAACTGTGTGTATAGTGCCGTGTAGTACACAGTGGAGTACAGTACCTGTACTGCCGTGTAGTACCGAGTGGGTGACTGTGTGTATACTGCCGTGTAGTACTGAGTGGAGTACAGTGCCTGTACTGCCGAGTAGTCCCGAGGGGAGTACTGTGTGTATAGTGCAGTGTAGTGCTGAGTGGAGTACAGTACCTGTACTGCCGTGTAGTACCGAGTGGGGAACTGTGTGTATACTGCCGTGTAGTACTGAGTGGAGTACAGTGCCTGTACTGCCGTGCAGTACCGAGTGGGGGACTGTGTGTATATTGCCGTGTAGTACTGAGTGGAGTACAGTACCTGTACTGCCGTGTAGTACCGAGTGGAGTACTGTGTGTATAGTGCCGTGTAGTACCGAGTGGAGTACAGTGCCTGTACTGCCGTGTAGTACTGCTTGGAGTACAGTGCCTGTACTGCCGTGTAGTCCCGAGTGGAGTACAGTGCCTGTACTGCCGTGTAGTAGTGAGTGGAGTACTGTGCCTGTACTGCCGTGTAGTACAGAGCGGAGTACTGTGTGTATAGTGCCGTGTAGTACCGAGTGGAATACAGTGGGTGTACTGCCGCGTAGTACTGAGTGGAGTACAGTGCCTGTACTGCCGTGTAGTACTGAGTGGGGTACAGTGCATGTACTGCCGTGTAGTATTGAGTGGAGTACAGTGCCTGTACTGCCGTGTAGTACTGAGTGGAGTACAGTGCCTGTACTGCCATGTAGTCCCGAGTGGAGTACAGTGCCTGTACTGCCGTGTAGTACTGAGTGGAGTACTGTGTGTATAGTGCCGCGTAGTACAGAGTGGAGTACAGTGCCTGTACTCCCTTGTAGTACTGAGTGGATTCCAGTGCCTGTACTGCCGTGTAGTACTGAGTGGAGTACAGTGCCTGTACTGCCGTGTAGTACCGAGTGAAGTACAGTGCCTGTACTGCCGTATAGTACTGAGTGTAGTACAGTGCCTGTACTCCCGTGTAGTCCCGAGTGGATTACTGTGTGTATAGTGCCGTGTAGTACTGAGTGGAGTACAGTGCCTGTACTGCCGTGTAGTCCGGAATGGAGTACAGTGACTGTACTGCCGTGTAGTCCCGAGTAGAGTACTGTGTGTATAGTGCCGTGTAGTACCGAGTGGAGTACAGTGCCTGTACTGCCGTGTAGTACTAAGTGGAGTACAGTGCCTGTACTACCGTATAGTCCCGAGTGGAGTACTGTGTGTATAGTGCAGTGTAGTACTGAGTGGTGTACAGTGCCTGTACTGCCGTGTAGTACTGAGTGGATTACAGTGCCTGTAGTGCCGTGTAGTACTGGGTGGAGTACAGTACCTACACTGCCGTTAGTACCTCGTGGAGTGCAGTGCCTGTACTGCCGTGTGGTACCGAGTGGAGTACAGTGCCTGTACTGCCGTGTGATACCGAGTGGAGTACTGTGTGTATACTGCCGTGTAGTACCGAGTGGAGTACTCTGTGTATAGTGCCGTGTAGTACCGAGTGGAGTACTGTGTGCATACTGCCGTGTAGTACTGAGTGGAGTACAGTGCCTGTACTGCCGTGTAGTACCGAGTGGAGTACTGTGTGTATAGTGCCGTGTAGCACCGAGTGGAGTACAGTGCATGTACTGCCGTGTAGTACCGAGTGGAGTACTATGTGTATAGTGCGGTGTAGTACCGAGTGGAGTACAGTGCCTGTACTTTCGTGTAGTACTGAGTGGAGTAGAGTGCCTGTAGTGCCGTGTAGTCCCGAGTGGAGTACAGTGCCTGTACTGCCGTGTAGTTGTGAGTGGAGTACTGTGCATGTACTGCCGTGTAGTACTGAGTGGAGTACTGTGTGTATAGTGCCGTGTAGTACCGAGTGGAGTACCGTGCCTGTACTGCCGTGTAGTACTGAGTGGAGTACAGTGCCTGTACTGCCGTGTAGTACTGAGTGGAGTACAGTGCCTGTACTGCCGTGTAGTCCCGATTGGAGTACAGTGCCTGTACTGCCGTGTAGTACTGAGTGGAGTACTGTTTGTATAGTGCCGTGTAGTACCGAGTGGAGTAAAGTGCCTGTACTGCCGTGTAGTACTGAGTGGAGTACAGTGCCTGTACTGCCGTGTAGTACTGAGTGGAGTAGAGTGCCTGTACTGCCGTGTAGTACTGAGTGGAGTACAGTGCCTGTACTGCCATGTAGTACTGAGTGGAGTACAGTGCCAGTACTGCCGTGTAGTTCTGAGTGGACTACAGTGCCTGTACTGCCGTGTAGTCCCGAGTGGAGTACTGTGTGTAAGGTGCCGTGTAGTACCGAGTGGAGTACAGTGCCTGTACTGCCGTGTAGTACTGAGTGGAGTACAGTACCAGAACTGCAGTGTAGTACTGTGTGGAGTACAGTGCCTGAACTGCCGTGTAGTCCCGAGTGGAGTACAGTGCCTGTACTGCCGTGTAGTACTGAGTGTAGTACTGTGTGTATAGTGCCGTGTAGTAACGAGTGGAGTACAGTGCCTGTACTGCCGTGTAGTACTGAATGGAGTACAGTGCCTGTACTGCCGTGTAGTCCCGAATGGAGTACTGTGTGTATAGTGCCGTGTAGTACGGAGTGCAGTACAGTGCCTGTACTGCCGTGTAGTACTGAGTGGAGTACAGTGCCTGTACTAACGTGTAGTCCCGAGTGGAGTACTGTGTGTATAGTGCAGTGTAGTACTGAGTGTTGTACAGTGCCTGTACTGTCGTGTAGTACTGAGTGGAGTACAGTGCCTGTACTCCCGTGTAGTCCCGAGTGGAGTACTGTGTGTATAGTGCCGTGTAGTATTGAGTTTAGTACAGTGCATGTACTGCCGTGTAGTACTAAGTGGAGTACAGTGGCTGTACTGCCGTGTAGTCCCGAGTGTAGTAGTGTGTGTATAGTGCAGTGTAGTGCTGAGTGGTGTACAGTGCTTGTACTGCCGTGTAGTACTGAGTGGAGTACAGTGCCTGTACTGCCGTGTAGTACTGGGTGGAGTACAGTGCCTGTACTGCCGTGTAGTACCGAGTGGGGGACTGTGTGTATACTGCTGTGTAGTACCGAGTGGAGTACAGTGCCTGTACTGCCGTGTAGTACCGAGTGGAGTACTGTGTGTATAGTGCCGTGTAGTACCGAGTGGAGTACAGTGCCTGTACTGCCGTGTAGTACCGAGTGGAGTACTGTGTGTATAGTGCCGTGTAATACCGAGTGGAGTACAGTGCCTGTACTGCCGTGTAGTACCGAGTGGAGTACTGTGTGCATACTGCCGTGTAGTACTGAGTGGATTATAGAGCCTGTACTGCCGTGTAGTACCGAGTGGAGTAATGTTTGTATAGTGCCGTGTAGTACCGAGTGGAGTACACTGCATGTACTGCCGTGTAGTATCGAGTTGAGTACTGTGTGTATCGTGCGGTGTAGTACCGAGTGGAGTACATTGCATGTACTGCCGTGTAGTACCGAGCGGAGTACTGTGTGTATAGTGCCGTGTAGTACCGAGTGGAGTACAGTGCCTGTATTGCCGTGTAGTACCGATTGGAGTACTGTGTGTATAGTGCCGTGTAGTACCGAGTGGAGTACTGTGTGCATACTGCCGTGTAGTAATGAGTGGAGTACAATACCTGTACTGCCGTGTAGTACCGAGTGGAGTACTGTGTGTATAGTGCCGTTTAGTACCGAGTGGAGTACAGTGCCTGTACTGCCGTGTAGTACTGAGTGGAGTACAGTGCCTGTAATGCCGTGTAGTCCCGAGTGGAGTACAGTGCCTGTACTGCCGTGTAGTAGTGAGTGGAGTACTGTGCCTGTACTGCCGTGTAGTACTGAGTGGTGTACTGTGTGTATAGTGCCGTGTAGTACCGCGTGGTGTACAGTGGGTGTACTGCCGTGTAGTACTGATTGGAGTAGACTGCCTGTACTGCCGTGTAGTACTGAGTGGAGTACAGTTCCTGTACTGCCGTGTAGTCCCGAGTGGAGTACAGTGCCTGTACTGCCGTGTAGTACTGAGTGGAGTACTGTGTGTATAGTGCCGTGTAGTACCGAGTGGAGTACAGTGCCTGTACTGCCGTGTAGTACTGAGCGGAGTACAGTGCCTGTACTGCCGTGTAGTACTGAGTGGAGTACAGTGCCTGTACTGCCGTGTAGTACTGAGTGGAGTACAGTGCCTGTACTGCCGTGTAGTGCCCAATGGAGTACTGTGTGTATAGTGCAACGTAGTACTGAGTGGAGTACAGTGCATGTACTGCCGTGTAGTCCCGAGTGGAGTACTCTGTGTATAGTGCAGTGTAGTACTGAGTGGAGTACAGTGCCTGTACTGCCGTGTAGTACCGAGTGGAGTACAGTGCCTGTACTGCCGTGTAGTCCCGAGTGGAGTACTGTGTGCATACTGCCGTGTAGTACTGAGTGGAGTAAAGTACCTGTAATGCCGTGTAGTACCGAGTGGAGTACAGTGCGTGTACTGCCGTGTAGTACTGAGTGGAGTACAGTGCCTGTACTGCCGTGTAGTCCCGAGTGGAGTACTGTGTGTATAGTGCAGTGTAGTACTGAGTGGAGTATTGTGTGTATAGTGCAGTGTAGTACTGAGTGGAGTACTGTGTGTATAGTGCCGTGTAGTACTGAGTGGAGTACAGTGCCTGTACTGCCGTGTAGTCCCAGGTGGAGTACTGTGTGCATACTGCCGTGTAGTACTGAGTGGAGTACAGTGCCTGTTCTGCCGTGTAGTACCGAGTGGAGTACAGTGCCTGTACTGCCGTGTAGTACTGAGTGGAGTGCATTGCCTGTACTGCCGTGCAGTCCCGAGTGGAGTACTGTGTGTATAGTGCAGTGTAGTACTGTGTGGAGTACTGTGTGTATAGTGCCGTGTAGTACTGAGTGGAGTACAGTGCCTGTACTGCCGTGTAGTACCGAGTGGAGTACTGTGTGCATACTGCCGTGTAGTACTGAGTGGAGTACAGTGCCTGTACTGCCGTGTAGTACTGGGTGGAGTACAGTGCCTGTACTGCCGTGTAGTCCCCAATGGAATACAGTTTGTGTAGTGCAGTGTAGTACTGAGTGGAGTACAGTGCATGTACTGCCGTGTAGTACCGAGTGGAGTACTGTGTGTATAGTGCAGTGTAGTACTGAGTGGAGTACTGTGTGTATAGTGCCGTGTAGTACTGAGTGGAGTACAGTGCCTGTACTGCCGTGTAGAACCGAGTGGAGTACTGTGTGTATAGTGCCGTGTAGTACACAGTGGAGTACAGTGCCTGTACTGCCGTGTAGTACTGAGTGGAGTACAGTGCCTGTAATGCCGTGTAGTACCGAGTGGAGTACTGTGTGTTTAGTGCCGTGTAGTACTGAGTGGAGTACATTGCCTGTACTGCCGTGCAGTCCCGAGTGGAGTACTGTGTGTATACTGCCGTGTAGTACTGAGTGGAGTACAGTACCTGTACTGCCGTGTAGTACCGAGTGGGGGACTGTGTGTATACTGCCGTGTAGTACTGAGTGGAGTACAGTGCCTGTACTTCCGAGTAGTCCCGAGTGGAGTACTGTGTGTATAGTGCAGTGTAGTGCTGAGTGGAGTACAGTACCTGTACTGCCGTGTAGTACCGAGTGGGGAACTGTGTGTATACTGCCGTGTAGTACTGAGTGGAGTACAGTGCCTGTACTGCCGTGTAGTACCGAGTGGGGGACTGTGTGTATATTGCCGTGTAGTACTGAGTGGAGTACAGTGCCTGTACTGCCGTGTAGTACCGAGTGGATTACTTTGTGTATAGTGCCGTGTAGTACCGAGTGGAGTACAGTGCCTGTACTGCCGGGTAGTACTGCTTGGAGTACAGTGCATGTACTGCCGTGTAGTACCGAGTGGAGTACTCTGTGTATACTGCCGTGTAATACTGAGTGGAGTATAGTACCTGTACTGCCGTGTAGTACCGAGTGGGTGACTGTGTGTATACTGCCGTGTAGTACTGAGTGGAGTACAGTGCCTGTACTGCCGAGTAGTCCCGAGTGGAGTACTGTGTGTATAGTGCAGTGTAGTGCTGAGTGGAGTACAGTACCTGTACTGCCGTGTAGTACCGAGTGGGGAACTGTGTGTATACTGCCGTGTAGTACTGAGTGGAGTACAGTGCCTGTACTGCCGTATAGTACCGAGTGGGGGACTGTGTGTATATTGCCGTGTAGTACTGAGTGGAGTACAGTACCTGTACTGCCGTGTAGTACCGAGTGGAGTACTGTGTGTATAGTGCCGTGTAGTACAGAGTGGAGTACAGTGCCTGTACTGCCGTGTAGTACTGCTTGGAGTACAATGCCTGTACTGCCGTGTAGTCCCGAGTGGAGTACAGTGCCTGTACTGCCGTGTGGTAGTGAGTGGAGTACTGTGCCTGTACTGCCGTGTAGTACAGAGCGGAGTACTGTGTGTATAGTGCCGTGTAGTACCGAGTGGAATACAGTGGGTGTACTGCCGTGTAGTACTGAGTGGAGTAGAGTGCCTGTTCTGCCGTGTAGTACTGAGTGGGGTACAGTGCATGTACTGCCGTGTAGTATTGAGTGGAGTACAGTGCCTGTACTGCCGTGTAGTACTGAGTGGAGTACAGTGCCTGTACTGCCATGTAGTCCCGAGTGGAGTACAGTGCCTGTACTGCCGTGTAGTACTGAGTGGAGTACTGTGTGTATAGTGCCGTGTAGTACCGAGTGGAGTACAGTGCCTGTACTGCCGTGTAGTCCGGAGTGGAGTACAGTGCTTGTACTGCCGTGTAGTCCTCAGTGGAGTACTGTGTGTATAGTGCCGTGTAGTACCGAGGGGAGTACAGTGCCTGTACTGCCGTGTAGTACTAAGTGGAGTACAGTGGCTGTACTGCCGTGTAGTCCCGAGTGTAGTACTGTGTGTATAGTGCCGTGTAGTACCGAGTGGAGTAAAGTGCCTGTACTGCCTTGTAGTACTGAGTGGAGTACAGTGCCTGTACTGCCGTGTAGTACTGAGTGGAGTACAGTGCCTGTACTCCCGTGTAGTCCCGAGTGGAGTACTGTGTGTATAGTGCCGTGTAGTACTGAGTGGAGTACAGTGCCTGTACTGCCGTGTAGTCCGGAGTGGAGTACAGTGCCTGTACTGCCGTGTAGTCCTCAGTGGAGTACTGTGTGTATAGTGCCGTGTAGTACCGAGGGGAGTACAGTGCCTGTACTGCCGTGTAGTACTAAGTGGAGTACAGTGGCTGTACTGCCGTGTAGTCCCGAGTGTAGTACTGTGTGTATAAGGCAGTGTAGTGCTGAGTGGTGTACAGTGCTTGTACTGCCGTGTAGTACTGAGTGGATTACAGTGCCTGTACTGCCGTGTAGTACTGGGTGGAGTACAGTGCCTGTACTGCCGTGTAGTACCGAGTGGGGGACTGTGTGTATACTGCAGTGTAGTACCGAGTGGAGTACAGTGCCTGTACTGCCGTGTAGTACCTAGTGGAGTACTGTGTGTATAGTGCCGTGTAGTACCGAGTGGAGTACAGTGCCTGTACTGTCGTGTAGTACCGAGTGGAGTACTGTGTGTATAGTGCCGTGTAGTACCGAGTGGAGTACAGTGCCTGTACTGCCGTGTAGTACCGAGTGGAGTACTGTGTGCATACTGCCGTGTAGTACTCTGTGGAGTATAGTGCCTTTACTGCCGTGTAGTACCCAGTGGAGTACTGTTTGTATAGTGCCGTGTAGTACCGAGTGGAGTACACTGCATGTACTGCCGTGTAGTACCGAGTGGAGTACTGTGTGTATCGTGCGGTGTAGTACCGAGTGGAGTACATTGCATGTACTGCGGTGAAGTACCGAGTGGAGTACTGTGTGTATAGTGCCGTGTAGTACCGAGTGGAGTGCAGTGCCTGTATTGCCGTGTAGTACCGAGTGGAGTACTGTGTGTATAGTGCCGTGTAGTACCGAATGGAGTACTGTGTGCATACTGCCGTGTAGTAATGAGTGGAGTACAGTACCTGTACTGCCGTGTAATACCGAGTGGAGTACTGTGTGTATAGTGCCGTGTAGTACCGAGAGGAGTAGAGTGCCTGTACTGCCGTGTAATACTGAGTGGAGTACAGTGCCTGTACTGCCGTGTAGTACCGAGTGGGGGACTGTGTGTATACTGCTGTGTAGTACCGAGTGGAGTACAGTGCCTGTACTGCCGTGTAGTACCGAGTGGAGTACTGTGTGTATAGTGCCGTGTAGTACCGAGTGGAGTACTGTGTGCATACTGCCGTGTAGTAATGAGTGGAGTACAGTACCTGTACTGCCGTGTAGTACTAAGTGGAGTAAGTGGCTGTACTGCCGGGTAGTCCCGAGTGTAGTAGTGTGTGTATAGTGCACTGTAGTGCTGAGTGGTGTACAGTGCTTGTACTGCCGTGTAGTACAGAGTGGAGTACAGTGCCTGTACTGCCGTGTAGTACTGGGTGGAGTACAGTGCCTGTACTGCCGTGTAGTACCGAGTGGGAGACTGTGTGTATACTGATGTGTAGTAACGAGTGGAGTACAGTGCCTGTACTGCCGTGTAGTACCGAGTGGAGTACTGTGTGTATAGTGCCGTGTAGTACCGAGTGGAGTACAGTGCCTGTACTGCCGTGTAGTACCGAGTGGAGTACTGTGTGTATAGTGCCGTGTAGTACCGAGTGGAGTATTGTGTGCATACTGCCGTGTAGTACTGAGTGGAGTATAGAGCCTGTACTGCCGTGTAGTACCGAGTGGAGTAAGGTTTGTATAGTGCCGTGTAGTACCGAGTGGAGTACACTGCATGTACTGCCGTGTAGTATCGAGTTGAGTACTGTGTGTATCGTGCGGTGTAGTACCGAGTGGAGTACATTGCATGTACTGTCGTGTAGTACCGAGCGGAGTACTGTGTGTATAGTGCCGTGTAGTACCGAGTGCAGTAGAGTGCCTGTATTGCCGTGTAGTACCGAGTGGAGTACTGTGTGTATAGTGCCGTGTAGTACCGAGTGGAGTACTGTGTGCATACTGCCGTGTAGTAATGAGTGGAGTACAGTACATGTACTGCCGTGTAGTACCGAGTGGAGTACTGTGTGTATAGTGCCGTGTAGTACCGAGTGGAGTACAGTGCCTGTAATGCCGTGTAGTACTGAGTGGAGTACAGTGCTTGTACTGCCGTGTAGTCCCGAGTGGAGTACAGTGCCTGTACTGCCGTGTAGTAGTGAGTGGAGTACTGTGCCTGTACTGCCGTGTAGTACTGAGTGGAGTACTGTGTGTATAGTGCCGTGTAGTACCGCGTGGAGTACAGTGGGTGTACTGCCGTGTAGTACTGATTGGAGTAGACTGCCTGTACTGCCGTGTAGGACTGAGTGGAGTACAGTGCCTGTACTGCCGTGTAGTCCCGAGTGGAGTACAGTGCCTGTACTGCCGTGTAATACTGAGTGGAGTACTGTGTGTATAGTGCCGTGTAGTACCGAGTGGAGTACAGTGCCTGTACTGCCGTGTAGTACTGAGTGGAGTACAGTGCCTGTACTGCCGTGTAGTACTGAGTGGAGTACAGTGCCTGTACTGCCGTGTAGTACTGAGTGGAGTACAGTGCCTGTACTGCCGTGTAGTACTGAGTGGACTACAGTGCCTGTACTGCCGTGTAGTCCCGAGTGGAGTACTGAGTGTATAGTGCCGTGTAGTACCGAGTGGAGTACAGTGCCTGTACTGCCGTGTAGTACTGAGTGGAGTACAGTGCCTGTACTGCCGTGTAGTCCCGAATGGAGTACTTTGTGTATAGTGCCGTGTAGTACACAGTGGAGTACAGTGCCTGTACTGCCGTGTAGTACTGAGTGGAGTACAGTGCCTGTAATGCTGTGTAGTAACGAGTGGAGTATTGTGTGTATAGTGCCGTGTAGTACCGAGTGGAGTACAGTGCCTGTACTGCCGTGTAGTACTGAGTGTTGTACAGTGTGTATAGTGCCGTGTAGTACCGAGTGGAGTACAGTGTGTATAGTGCCATGTAGTACTGAGTGGAGTACAGTGCATGTACTGCCGTGTAGTACTGAGTGGAGTACAGTGCAAGTACTGCCGTGTAGTACTGAGTGGAGTACAGTGCATGTACTCCCGTGTAGTACCGAGTGGAGTACAGTGCCTGTACTGCCGTGTAGTGCTGAGTGGAGTACAGTGCCTGTACTGCCGTGTAGTACTGAGTGGAATACAGTGCCTGTACTGGAGTGTACTACCTAGTGGAGTACAGTGTGTATAGTGCCGTCTAGTACAGAGTGGAGTACAGTGTGTATAGTGCCGTGTAGTACTGAGTGGAGTACTGTGCCTGTACTGCCGTGTAGTACCGAGTGGAGTACAGTGCCTGTACTGCCGTGTAGTACTGAGTGGAATACAGTGCCTGTACTGCCGTGTAGTACCGAGTGGAGTACAGTGTGTATACTGCCGTGTAGTACTGAGTGGAGTACAGTACCTGTACTGCCGTGTAGTACCGAGTGGAGTACTGTGTGCATACTGCCATGTAGTACTGAGTGGAGTACAGTGCCTGTACTGCCGTGTAGTACCGAGTGGAGTACTGTGTGTATAGTGCCGTGTAGTACCGAGTGGAGTACTGTGTGCATACTGCCGTGTAGTACTGAGTGGAGTACAGTGCCTGAACTGCCGTGTAGTACCGAGTGGAGTACTGTGTGTATAGTGCCGTGTAGTACCGAGTGGAGTAGAGTGCATGTACTGCCGTGTAGTACCGAGTGGAGTATTGTGTGTATATTGCGGTGTAGTACCGAGTGGAGTACAGTGCATGTACTGCCGTATAGTCCCGAGAGGAGTACTGTGTGTATAGTGCCGTGTAGTACCGAGTGGAGTACAGTGCCTGTATTGCCGTGTAGTACCGAGTGAGTACTGTGTGTATAGTGCCGTGTAGTACCGAGTGGAGTGCTGTGTGCATACTGCCGTGTAGTACAGAGTGGAGTACAATACCTGTACTGCCGTGTAGTACTGAGTGGAGAACTGTGTGTATAGTGCCGTGTAGTACCGAGTGGAGAACCGTGCCTGTAGTGCCGTGTAGTACTGAGTGGAGTAGAGTGCCTGTACTGCCGTGTAGTACTGAGTGGAGTACAGTGCCTGTACTGCCGTGTAGTCCCGACTGGAATACAGTGCCTGTACTGCCGTGTAGTACAGAGTGGAGTACTGTGTGTATAGTGCCGTGTAGTACCGAGTGGAGTAAAGTGCCTGTACTGCCGTGTAGTACTGAGTGGAGTACAGTGCCTGTACTGCCGTGTAGTACTGAGTGGAGTACAGTGCCTGTACTGCCGTGTAGTACTGAGTGGAGTACAGTGCCTGTACTGCCGTGTAGTACTGAGTGGAGTACTGTGTGTATAGTGCCGTGTAGTACCGAGTGGAGTACCGTGCCTGTAGTGCCGTGTAGTCCCGAGTGGAGTACAGTGCCTGTACTGACGTGTAGTACTGAGTGGAGTACTGTGTGTATAGTGCCGTGTAGTACCGAGTGGAGTACAGTGCCTGTACTGCCGTGTAGTACTGAGTGGAGTACAGTGCCTGTACTGCCGTGTATTACTGAGTGGAGTACAGTGCCTGTACTGCCGTGTAGTCCCGAATGGAGTACTGTGTGTATAGTGCCGTGTAGTACGGAGTGGAGTACAGTGCCTGTTCTGAGGTGTAGTACTGAGTGGAGTACAGTGCCTGTACTAACGTGTAGTCCCGAGTGGAGTACTGTGTGCGTAGTGCAGTGTAGTACTGAGTGGTGTACAATGCCTGCACTGCCGTGTAGTACTGAGTGGAGTACAGTGCCTGTACTCCTGTGTAGTCCCGAGTGGAGTACTGTGTGTATAGTGCCGTGTAGTACTGAGTGGAGTACAGTGCCTGTACTGCCGTGTAGTACTGGGTGGAGTACTGTGCCTGTACTGCCGTGTAGTACCGAGTGGGGGACTGTGTGTATACTGCTGTGTAGTACCGAGTGGAGTACAGTGCCTGTACTGCCGTGTAGTACCGAGTGGAGTACTGTGTGTATAGTGCCGTGTAGTACCGAGTGGAGTACAGCGCCTGTACTGTCGTGTAGTACCGAGTGGAGTACTGTGTGTATAGTGCCGTGTAGTACCGAGTGGAGTACAGTGCCTGTACTGCCGTGTAGTACCGAGTGGAGTATTGTGTGTATAGTGCGGTGTAGTACCGAGTGGAGTACAGTGCATGTACTGCCATGTAGTCCCGAGTGGAGTACAGTGCCTGTACTGCCGTGTAGTCCTGAGTGGAGTACTGTGTGTATAGTGCCGTGTAGTACCGAGGGGAGTACAGTGCCTGTACTGCCGTGTAGTACTAAGTGGAGTACAGTGGCTGTACTGCCGTGTAGTCCCGAGTGTAGTACTGTGTGTATACTGCAGTGTAGTGCTGAGTGGTGTACAGTGATTGTACTGTCGTGTAGTACTGAGTGGAGTACAGTGCCTGTACTGCCGTGTAGTACTGGGTGGAGTACTGTGCCTGTACTGCCGTGTAGTACCGAGTGGGGGACTGTGTGTATACTGCTGTGTAGTACCGAGTGGAGTACAGTGCCTGTACTGCTGTGTAGTACCGAGTGGAGTACTGTGTGTATAGTGCCGTGTAGTACCGAGTGGAGTACAGTGCCTGTACTGTCGTGTAGTACCGAGTGGAGTACTGTGTGTATAGTGCCGTGTAGTACCGAGTGGAGTACAGTGCATGTACTGCCGTGTAGTACCGAGTGGAGTACTCTGTGCATACTGCCGTGTAGTACTGTGTGGAGTATAGTGCCTGTACTGCCGTGTAGTACCGAGTGGAGTACTGTTTGTATAGTGCCGGGTAGTACCGAGTGGAGTACACTGCATGTACTGCCGTGTAGTACCGAGTGCAGTACTGTGTGTATCGTGCGTTGTAGTACCGAGTGGAGTACATTTCATGTACTGCGGTGTAGTACCGATTGGAGTACTGTGTGTACAGTGCCGTGTAGTACCGAGTGGAGTACAGTGCCTGTATTGCCGTGTAGTACCGAGTGGAGTACTGTGTGTATAGTGCCGTGTAGTACCGAGTGGAGTACTGTGTGCATACTGCCGTGTAGTAATGAGTGGAGTACAGAACCTGTACTGCCGTGTAGTACCGAGTGGAGTACTGTGTGTATAGTGCCGTGTAGTACCGAGTGGAGTACAGTGCCTGTACTGCCGTGTAGTACTGAGTGGAGTACGGTGCCTGTACTGCCGTGTAGTCCCGAGTGGAGTACAGTGCCTGTACTGCCGTGTAGTACTGAGTGGAGTACAGTGCCTGTACTGCCGTGTATTACTGAGTGGAGTACAGTGCCTGTACTGCCGTGTAGTCCCGAATGGAGTACTGTGTGTATAGTGCCGTGTAGTACGGAGTGGAGTACAGTGCCTGTTCTGAGGTGTAGTACTGAGTGGAGTACAGTGCCTGTACTAACGTGTAGTCCCGAGTGGAGTACTGTGTGCTTAGTGCAGTGTAGTACTGAGTGGTGTACAATGCCCGTACTGCCGTGTAGTACTGAGTGGAGTACAGTGCCTGTACTCCTGTGTAGTCCCGAGTGGAGTACTGTGTGTATAGTGCCGTGTAGTACTGAGTGGAGTACAGTGCCTGTACTGCCGTGTAGTCCGGAGTGGAGTACAGTGCCTGTACTGCCGTGTAGTCCTGAGTGGAGTACTGTGTGTATAGTGCCGTGTAGTACCGAGGGGAGTACAGTGCCTGTACTGCCGTGTAGTACTAAGTGGAGTACAGTGGCTGTACTGCCGTGTAGTCCCGAGTGTAGTACTGTGTGTATACTGCAGTGTAGTGCTGAGTGGTGTACAGTGATTGTACTGCCGTGTAGTACTGAGTGGAGTACAGTGCCTGTACTGCCGTGTAGTACTGGGTGGAGTACTGTGCCTGTACTGCCGTGTAGTACCGAGTGGGGGACTGTGTGTATACTGCTGTGTAGTACCGATTGGAGTACAGTGCCTGTACTGCCGTGTAGTACCGAGTGGAGTACTGTGTGTATAGTGCCGTGTAGTACCGAGTGGAGTACAGTGCCTGTACTGTCGTGTAGTACCGAGTGGAGTACTGTGTGTATAGTGCCGTGTAGTACCGAGTGGAGTACAGTGCCTGTACTGCCGTGTAGTACCGAGTGGAGTACTCTGTGCATACTGCCGTGTAGTACTGTGTGGAGTATAGTGCCTGTACTGCCGTGTAGTACCGAGTGGAGTACTGTTTGTATAGTGCCGTGTAGTACCGAGTGGAGTACACTGCATGTACTGCCGTGTAGTACCGAGTGGAGTACTGTGTGTATCGTGCGTTGTAGTACCGAGTGGAGTACATTGCATGTACTGCGGTGTAGTACCGAGTGGAGTACTGTGTGTACAGTGCCGTGTAGTACCGAGTGGAGTACAGTGCCTGTATTGCCGTGTAGTACCGAGTGGAGTACTGTGTGTATAGTGCCGTGTAGTACCGAGTGGAGTACTGTGTGCATACTGCCGTGTAGTAATGAGTGGAGTACAGTACCTGTACTGCCGTGTAGTACCGAGTGGAGTTCTGTGTGTATAGTGCCGTGTAGTACCGAGTGGAGTACAGTGCCTGTACTGCCGTGTAGTACTGAGTGGAGTACGGTGCCTGTACTGCCGTGTAGTCCCGAGTGGAGTACAGTGCCTGTACTGCCGTGTAGTAGTGAGTGGAGTACTGTGCCTGTACTGCCCTGTGGTACTGAGTGGAGTACTGTGTGTATAGTGCCGTGTAGTACCGCGTGGAGTACAGTGGGTGTAGTGCCGTTTAGTACTGAGCGGAGTAGAGTGCCTGTACTGCCGTGTAGTACTGAGTGGAGTACAGTGCCTGTACTGCCGTGTAGTCCCGAGTGGAGTACATTGCCTGTACTGCCGTGTAGTACTGAGTGGAGTACTGTGTGTATAGTTCCTGTAGTACCGAGTGGAGTACATTGCCTGTATTGCCGTGTAGTACTGAGTGGAGTACAGTGCCTGTACTGCCGTGTAGTACTGAGTGGAGTACAGTGCCTGTATTGCCGTGTAGTACTGAGTGGAGTACTGTGTGTATAGTGCCGTGTAATACCGAGTGGAATACAGTGCCTGCAGTGCCGTGTAGTACTGATTGGAGTACAGTGCCTGTATTGCCGTGTAGTCCCGAATGTAGTACTGTGTGTATAGTGCCGTGTAGTACCGAGTGGAGTACAGTGCCTGTACTGCCGTGTTGTACCGAGTGGAGTACAGTGTATAGTGCCGTGTAGTACAGAGTGGAGTACAGTGCCTGTACTGCCGTGTAGTACTGAGTGAAGTACAGTGCCTGTAATGCCGTGTAGTACCGAGTGGAGTACGGTGTGTATAGCGCCGTGTAGTACCGAGTGGAGGACAGTGCCTGTACTGCCGTTTAGTACTGAGTGGAGTACAGTGCCTGTACTGCCGTGTAGTCCCGAGTGGAGTACAGTGCCTGAACTGCCGTGTAGTACTGATTGGAGTAATAGTGCCTGTACTGCCGTGTAGTACCGAGTGGAGTACAGTGCTTGTACTGCCGTTTAGTACTGCGTGAAGTACAGTGCCTGTACTGCCGTGTAGTGCCGAGTGGAGTACTGTGTGTATAGTGCAGTGTAGTACTGAGTGGAGTACAGTGCATGTACTGCCGTGTAGTGCCGAGTGGAGTACTGTATGTATAGTGCAGTGTAGTACTGAGTGGAGTACAGTGCCTGTACTGCCGTGTAGTACCGAGTGGAGTACAGTGCATTTACTGTCGTGTAGTCCCGAGTGGAGTACTGTGTGCATACTGCCGTGTATTACTGAGTGGAGTACAGTGCCTGTACTGCCGTGTAGTAGCGAGTGGGGGACTGTGTGTGTACTGCCGTGTAGTACTGAGTAGAGTACAGTGCCTGTTCTGCCGTGTAGTACCGAGTGGAGTACTGTGTGTATAGTGCCGTGTAGTACCGAGTGGAGTACAGTGCCTGTACTGCCGTGTAGTACTGAGTGGAGTACAGTGCCTGTAATGCCGTGTAGTACCGAGTGGAGTACTGTGTGTATAGTGCCGTGTAGTACCGAGTGGAGTACAGTGCCTGTACTGCCGTGTAGTATTGAGTGGAGTACAGTTCCTGTAATGCCGTGTAGTCCCGAGTGGAGTACAGTGCCTGTACTGCCATGTAGTACTGATTGGAGTACAGTGCCTGTACTGCCGTGTAGTACCGAGTGGAGTACAGTGCTTGTACTGCCGTGTAGTACTGAGTGGAGTACAGTGCCTGTACTGCCGTGTAGTGCCCAGTGGAGTACTGTGTGTATAGTGCAGTGTAGTACTGAGTGGAGTACAGTGCATGTACTGCCGTGTAGTCCCGAGTGGAGTACTCTGTGTATAGTGCAGTGTAGTACTGAGTGGAGTAGAGCGCCTGTACTGCCGTGTAGTACCGAGTGGAGTACAGTGCCTGTACTGCCGTTTAGTCCCGAGTGGAGTACTGTGTGCATACTGCCGTGTAGTACTGAGTGGAGTAAAGTACCTGTAATGCCGTGTAGTACCGAGTGGAGTACAGTGCCTGTACTGCCGTGTAGTACTGAGTGGAGTACAGTGCCTGTACTGCCGTGTAGTCCCGAGTGGAGTACTGTGTGTATAGTGCAGTGTAGTACTGAGTGGAGTACTGTGTGTATAGTGCCGTGTAGTACTGAGTGGAGTACAGTGCCTGTACTTCCGTGTAGTCCCAGGTGGAGTACTGTGTGCATACTGCCGTGTAGTACTGAGTGGAGTACAGTGCCTGTACTGCCGTGTAGTACTGAGTGGAGTACATTGCCTGTACTGCCGTGTAGTCCCCAATGGAATACAGTTTGTGTAGTGCAGTAAAGTACCTGTAATGCCGTGTAGTACCGAGTGGAGTACAGTGCCTGTACTGCCGTGTAGTACTGAGTGGAGTACAGTGCCTGTACTGCCGTGTAGTCCCGAGTGGAGTACTGTGTGTATAGTGCAGTGTAGTACTGAGTAAAGTACTGTGTGTATAGTGCCGTGTAGTAATGAGTGGAGTACAGTGCCTGTACTGCCGTGTAGTACCGAGTGGCGTACTGTGTGTATAGTGCTGTGTAGTACACAGTATAGTACAGTGCCTGTACTGCCGTGTAGTACTGAGTGGAGTACAGTGCCTGTAAGGCCGTGTAGTACCGAGTGGAGTACTGTGTGTATAGTGCCGTGTAGTACTGAGTGGAGTACATTGCCTGTACTGCCGTGCAGTCCCGAGTGGAGTACTGTGTGTATACTGCCGTGTAGTACTGAGTGGAGTACAGTACCTGTACTGCCGTGTAGTACCGAGTGGGGGACTGTGTGTATACTGCCGTGTAGTACTGAGTGGAGTACAGTGCCTGTACTGCCGAGTAGTCCCGAGTGGAGTACTGTGTGTATAGTGCAGTGTAGTGCTGAGTGGAGTACAGTACCTGTACTGCCGTGTAGTACCGAGTGGGGAATTGTGTGTATACTGCCGTGTAGTACTGAGTGGAGTACAGTGCCTGTACTGCCGTGTAGTACCGAGTGGGGGAGTGTGTGTATTTTGCCGTGTAGTACTGAGTGGAGTACAGTGCCTGTACTGCCGTGTAGTACCGAGTGGATTACTGTGTGTATAGTGCCGTGTAGTACCGAGTGGAGTACAGTGCCTGTACTGCCGTGTAGTACTGCTTGGAGTACAGTGCATGTACTGCCGTGTAGTACCGAGTGGAGTACTCTGTGTATACTGCCGTGTAATACTGAGTGGAGTACAGTACATGTACTGCCGTGTAGTACCGAGTGGGTGACTGTGTGTATACAGCCGTGTAGTACTGAGTGGAGTACAGTGCCTGTACTGCCGAGTAGTCCCGAGTGGAGTACTGTGTGTATAGTGCAGTGTAGTGCTGAGTGGAGTACAGTACCTGTACTGCCGTGTAGTACCGAGTGGGGAACTGTGTGTATACTGCCGTGTAGTACTGAGTGGAGTACAGTGCCTGTACTGCCGTGTAGTACCGAGTGGGGGACTGTGTGTATATTGCCGTGTAGTGCTGAGTGGAGTACAGTACCTGTACTGCCGTGTAGTACCGAGTGGAGTACTGTGTGTATAGTGCCGTGTAGTACCGAGTGGAGTACAGTGCCTGTACTGCCGTGTAGTACTGCTTGGAGTACAGTTCCTGTACTGCCGTGCAGTCCCGAGTGGAGTACAGTGCCTGTACTGCCGTGTAGTAGTGAGTGGAGTACTGTGCCTGTACTGCCGTGTAGTACAGAGCGGAGTACTGTGTGTATAGTGCCGTGTAGTACCGAGTGGAATACAGTGGGTGTACTGCCGTGTAGTACTGAGTGGAGTACAGTGCCTGTACTGCCGTGTAGTACTGAGTGGGGTACAGTGCATGTACTGCCGTGTAGTATTGAGTGGAGTACAGTGCATGTACTGCCGTGTAGTACTTAGTGGAGTACAGTGCCTGTACTGCCATGTAGTCCCTAGTGGAGTACAGTGCCTGTACTGCCGTGTAGTACTGAGTGGAGTACTGTGTGTATAGTGCCGTGTAGTACCGAGTGGAGTACAGTGCCTGTACTCCCTTGTAGTACTGAGTGGATTCCAGTGCCTGTACTGCCGTGTAGTACTGAGTGGAGTACAGTGCCTGTACTGCCGTGTAGTACTGAGTGGAGTACAGTGCCTGTACTGCCGTGTAGTACTGAGTGGAGTACAGTGCCTGTACTGCCGTGTAGTACCGAGTGAAGTACAGTGCCTGTACTGGCGTATACTACTGAGTGTAGTACAGTGCCTGTACTCCCGTGTAGTCCCGAGTGGATTAATGTGTGTATAGTGCCGTGTAGTACTGAGTGGAGTACAGTGCCTGTACTGCCGTGTAGTCCGGAATGGAGTACAGTGACTGTACTGCCGTGTAGTCCCGAGTGGAGTACTGTGTGTATAGTGCCGTGTAGTACCGAGTGGAGTACAGTGCCTGTACTGCCGTGTAGTACTAAGTGGAGTACAGTGCCTGTACTACCGTACAGTCCCGAGTGGAGTACTGTGTGTACAGTGCAGTGTAGTACTGAGTGGTGTACAGTGCCTGTACTGCCGTGTAGTACTGAGTGGATTACAGTGCCTGTAGTGCCGTGTAGTACTGGGTGGAATACAGTACCTGTACTGCCGTTAGTACCTCGTGGAGTACAGTGCCTGTACTGCCGTGTGGTACCGAGTGGAGTACAGTGCCTGAACTGCCGTGTGGTACCGAGTGGAGTACTGTGTGTATACTGCCGTGTAGTACTGCGTGGAGTACAGTGCCGGTACTGCCGTGTAGTACCGAGTGGAGTACAGTGTGTATAGTGCCGTGTAGTACCGAGTGGAGTACAGTGCATGTACTGCCGTGTAGTACCGAGTGGAGTACTATGTGTATAGTGCGGTGTAGTACCGAGTGGAGTACAGTGCCAGTACTTTCGTGTAGTACTGAGTGGAGTAGGGTGCCTGTAGTGCCGTGTAGTCCCGAGTGGAGTACAGTGCCTGTACTGCCGTGTAGTTGTGAGTGGAGTACTGTGTGCATACTGCCGTGTAGTATTGAGTGGAGTACAGTGCCTGTACTGCCGTGTAGTACTAAGTGGAGTACAGTGGCTGTACTGCCGTGTAGTCCCGAGTGTAGTAGTGTGTGTATAGTGCAGTGTAGTGCTGAGTGGTGTACAGTGCCTGTACTGTCGTGTAGTACTGAGTGGAGTACAGTGCCTGTACTCCCGTGTAGTCCCGAGTGGAGTACTGTGTGTATAGTGCCGTGTAGTATTGAGTGGAGTACAGTGCCTGTACTGCCGTGTAGTACTAAGTGGAGTACAGTGGCTGTACTGCCGTGTAGACCCGAGTGTAGTAGTGTGTGTATAGTGCAGTGTAGTGCTGAGTGGTGTACAGTGCTTGTACTGCCGTGTAGTACTGAGTGGAGTACAGTGCCTGTACTGCCGTGTAGTACTGGGTGGAGTACAGTGCCTGTACTGCCGTGTAGTACCGAGTGGGGGACTGTGTGTATACTGCTGTGTAGTACCGAGTGGAGTACAGTGCCTGTACTGCCGTGTAGTACCGAGTGGAGTACTGTGTGTATAGTGCCGTGTAGTACCGAGTGGAGTACAGTGCCTGTACTGCCGTGTAGTACCGAGTGGAGTACTGTGTGTATAGTGCCGTGTAGTACCGAGTGGAGTACAGTGCCTGTACTGCCGTGTAGTACCGAGTGGAGTACTGTGTGCATACTGCCGTGTAGTACTGAGTGGAGTATAGAGCCTGTACTGCCGTGTAGTACCGAGTGGAGTAAGGTTTGTATAGTGCCGTGTAGTACCGAGTGGAGTACACTGCATGTACTGCCGTGTAGTATCGAGTTGAGTACTGTGTGTATCGTGCGGTGTAGTACCGAGTGGAGTACATTGCATGTACTGCCGTGTAGTACCGAGCGGAGTACTGTGTGTATAGTGCCGTGTAGTACCGAGTGGAGTACAGTGCCTGTATTGCCGTGTAGTACCGATTGGAGTACTGTGTGTATAGTGCCGTGTAGTACCGAGTGGAGTACTGTGTGCATACTGCCGTGTAGTAATGAGTGGAGTACAGTACCTGTACTGCCGTGTAGTACCGAGTGGAGTACTGTGTGTATAGTGCCGTTTAGTACCGAGTGGAGTACAGTGCCTGTACTGCCGTGTAGTACTGAGTGGAGTACAGTGCCTGTAATGCCGTGTGGTCCCGAGTGGAGTACAGTGCCTGTACCGCCGTGTAGTAGCGAGTGGAGTACTGTGCCTGTACTGCCGTGTAGTACTGAGTGGTGTACTGTGTGTATAGTGCCGTGTAGTACCGCGTGGTGTACAGTGGGTGTACTGCCGTGTAGTACTGATTGGAGTAGACTGCCTGTACTGCCGTGTAGTACTGAGTGGAGTACAGTGCCTGTACTGCCATGTAGTCCCGAGTGGAGTACAGTGCCTGTACTGCCGTGTAGTACTGAGTGGAGTACTGTGTGTATAGTGCCGTGTAGTACCGAGTGGAGTACAGTGCCTGTACTGCCGTGTAGTACTGAGTGGAGTACAGTGCCTGTACTGCCGTGTAGTACTGAGTGGAGTACAGTGCCTGTACTGCCGTGTAGTACTGAGTGGAGTACAGTGCCTGTACTGCCGTGTAGTACTGAGTGGAGTACAGTGCCTGTACTGCCGTGTAGTGCCCAGTGGAGTACTGTGTGTATAGTGCAGTGTAGTACTGAGTGGAGTACAGTGCATGTACTGCCGTGTAGTCCCGAGTGGAGTACTCTGTGTATAGTGCAGTGTAGTACTGAGTGGAGTACAGTGCCTGTACTGCCGTGTAGTACCGAGTGGAGTACAGTGCCTGTACTGCCGTGTAGTCCCGAGTGGAGTACTGTGTGCATACTGCCGTGTAGTACTGAGTGGAGTAAAGTACCTGTAATGCCGTGTAGTACCGAGTGGAGTACAGTGCCTGTACTGCCGTGTAGTACTGAGTGGAGTACAGTGCCTGTACTGCCGTGTAGTCCCGAGTGGAGTACTGTGTGTATAGTGCAGTGTAGTACTGAGTGGAGTACTGTGTGTATAGTGCAGTGTAGTACTGAGTGGAGTACTGTGTGTATAGTGCCGTGTAGTACTGAGTGGAGTACAGTGCCTGTACTGCCGTCTAGTCCCAGGTGGAGTACTGTGTGCATACTGCCGTGTAGTACTGAGTGGAGTACAGTGCCTGTACTGCCGTGTAGTACCGAGTGGAGTACAGTGCCTGTACTGCCGTGTAGTACTGTGTGGAGTACATTGCCTGTACTGCCGTGCAGTCCCGAGTGGAGTACTGTGTGTATAGTGCAGTGTAGTACTGAGTGGAGTACTGTGTGTATAGTGCCGTGTAGTACTGAGTGGAGTACAGTGCCTGTACTGCCGTGTAGTACCGAGTGGAGTACTGTGTGCATACTGCCGTGTAGTACTGAGTGGAGTACAGTGCCTGTACTGCCGTGTAGTACTGGGTGGAGTACAGTGCCTGTACTGCCGTGTAGTCCCCAATGGAATACAGTTTGTGTAGTGCAGTGTAGTACTGAGTGGAGTACAGTGCATGTACTGCCGTGTAGTACCGAGTGGAGTACTGTGTGTATAGTGCAGTGTAGTACTGAGTGGAGTACTGTGTGTATAGTGCCGTGTAGTACTGAGTGGAGTACAGTGCCTGTACTGCCGTGTAGTACCGAGTGGAGTACTGTGTGTATAGTGCCGTGTAGTACACAGTGGAGTACAGTGCCTGTACTGCCGTGTAGTACTGAGTGGAGTACAGTGCCTGTAATGCCGTGTAGTACCGAGTGGAGTACTGTGTGTATAGTGCCGTGTAGTACTGAGTGGAGTACATTGCCTGTACTGCCGTGCAGTCCCGAGTGGAGTACTGTGTGTATACTGCCGTGTAGTACTGAGTGGAGTACAGTACCTGTACTGCCGTGTAGTACCGAGTGGGGGACTGTGTGTATACTGCCGTGTAGTACTGAGTGGAGTACAGTGCCTGTACTGCCGAGTAGTCCCGAGTGGAGTACTGTGTGTATAGTGCAGTGTAGTGCTGAGTGGAGTACAGTTCCTGTACTGCCGTGTAGTACCGAGTGGGGAACTGTGTGTATACTGCCGTGTAGTACTGAGTGGAGTACAGTGCCTGTACTGCCGTGTAGTACCGAGTGGGGGACTGTGTGTATATTGCCGTGTAGTACTGAGTGGAGTACAGTGCCTGTACTGCCGTGCAGTACCGAGTGGATTACTGTGTGTATAGTGCCGTGTAGTACCGAGTGGAGTACAGTGCCTGTACTGCCGTGTAGTACTGCTTGGAGTACAGTGCATGTACTGCCGTGTAGTACCGAGTGGAGTACTCTGTGTATACTGCCGTGTAATACTGAGTGGAGTACAGTACCTGTACTGCCGTGTAGTACCGAGTGGGTGACTGTGTGTATACTGCCGTGTAGTACTGAGTGGAGTACAGTGCCTGTACTGCCGAGTAGTCCCGAGTGGAGTACTGTGTGTATAGTGCAGTGTAGTGCTGAGTGGAGTACAGTACCTGTACTGCCGTGTAGTACCGAGTGGGGAACTGTGTGTATACTGCCGTAAAGTACTGAGTGGAGTACAGTGCCTGTACTGCCGTGTAGTACCGAGTGGGGGACTGTGTGTATATTGCCGTGTAGGACTGAGTGGAGTACAGTACCTGTACTGCCGTGTAGTACCGAGTGGAGTACTGTGTGTATAGTGCCGTGTAGTACCGAGTGGAGTACAGTGCCTGTACTGCCGTGTAGTACTGCTTGGAGTACAGTGCCTTTACTGCCGTGTAGTCCCGAGTGGAGTACAGTGCCTGTACTGCCGTGTAGTAGTGAGTGGAGTACTGTGCCTGTACTGCCGTGTAGTACAGAGCGGAGTACTGTGTGTATAGTGCCGTGTAGTACCGAGTGGAATACAGTGGGTGTACTGCCGTGTAGTACTGAGTGGAGTACAGTGCCTGTACTGCCGTGTAGTACTGAGTGGGGTACAGTGCATGTACTGCCGTGTAGTATTGAGTGGAGTACAGTGCCTGTACTGCCGTGTAGTACTGAGTGGAGTACAGTGCCTGTACTGCCATGTAGTCCCCAGTGGAGTACAGTCCCTGTACTGCGTGTAGTACTGAGTGGAGTACAGTGCCTGTACTCCCGTGTAGTCCCGAGTGGATTACTGTGTGTATAGTGCCGTGTAGTACTGAGTGGAGTACAGTGCCTGTACTGCCGTGTAGTCCGGAATGGAGTACAGTGACTGTACTGCCTTGTAGTCCCGTGTAGAGTTCTGTGTGTATAGTGCCGTGTAGTACCGAGTGGAGTACAGTGCCTGTACTGCCGTGTAGTACTAAGTGGAGTACAGTGCCTGTACTACCGTATAGTCCCGAGTGGAGTACTGTGTGTATAGTGCAGTGTAGTACTGAGTGGTGTACAGTGCCTGTACTGCCGTGTAGTACTGAGTGGATTACAGTGCCTGTAGTACCGTGTAGTACTGGGTGGAGTACAGTACCTGTACTGCCGTGTAGTACCTCGTAGAGTACAGTGCCTGTACTGCCGTGCGGTACCGAGTGGAGTACAGTGCCTGTACTGCCGTGTGGTACCGAGTGGAGTACTGTGTGTATACTGCCGTGTAGTACTGAGTGGAGTACAGTGCCGGTACTGCCGTGTAGTACCGAGTGGAGCACTCTGTGTATAGTGCCGTGTAGTACCGAGTGGAGTACTGTGTGCATACTGCCGTGTAGTACTGAGTGGAGTACAGTGCCTGTACTGCCGTGTAGTACCGAGTGGAGTACTGTGTGTATAGTGCCGTGTAGTACCGAGTGGAGTACAGTGCATGTACTGCCGTGTAGTACCGAGTGGAGTACTATGTGTATAGTGCGGTGTAGTACCGAGTGGAGTACAGTGCCTGTACTTTCGTGTAGTACTGAGTGGAGTAGAGTGCCTGTAGTGCCGTGTAGTCCCGAGTGGAGTACAGTGCCTGTACTGCCGTGTAGTTGTGAGTGGAGTACTGTGCCTGTAGTGCCGTGTAGTACTGAGTGGAGTACTGTGTGTATAGTGCCGTGTAGTACCGAGTGGAGTACCGTGCCTGTACTGCCGTGTAGTACTGATTGGAGTACAGTGCCTGTACTGCCGTGTAGTACTGAGTGGAGTACAGAGCCTGTACTGCCGTGTAGTCCCGATTGGAGTAGAGTGCCTGTACTGCCGTGTAGTACTGAGTGGAGTACTGTGTGTATAGTGCCGTGTAGTACCGAGTGGAGTAAAGTGCCTGTACTGCCGTGTAGTACTGAGTGGAGCACAGTGCCTGTACTGCCGTGTAGTACTGAGTGGAGTACAGTGCCTGTACTGCCGTGTAGTACTGAGTGGAGTACAGTGCCTGTACTGCCGTGTAGTACTGAGTGGAGTACAGTGCCAGTACTGCCGTTTAGTTCTGAGTGGACTACAGTGCCTGTACTGCCGTGTAGTCCCGAGTGGAGTACTGTGTGTAAGGTGCCGTGTAGTACCGAGTGGAGTACAGTGCCTGTACTGCCGTGTAGTACTGAGTGGAGTACAGTGCCAGAACTGCAGTGTAGTACTGTGTGGAGTACAGTGCCTGTACTGCCGTGTAGTCCCGAGTGGAGTACAGTGCTTGTACTGCTGAGTAGTACTGAATGGAGTACAGTGCCTGTACTGCCGTGTAGTCCCGAATGGAGTACTGTGTGTATAGTGCCGTGTAGTACGGAGTGCAGTACAGTGCCTGTACTGCCGTGTAGTACTGAGTGGAGTACAGTGCCTGTACTGCCGTGTAGTCCCGAACGGAGTACTGTGTGTATAGTGCCGTGTAGTCCCGAGTGGAGTACATTGCCTGTACTGCCGTGTAGTACTGAGTGGAGTACTGTGTGTATAGTGCCTGTAGTACCGAGTGGAGTACATTGCCTGTATTGCCGTGTAGTACTGAGTGGAGTACAGTGCCTGTACTGCCGTGTAGTACTGAGTGGAGTACAGTGCCTGTATTGCCGTGTAGTACTGAGTGGAGTACTGTGTGTATAGTGCCGTGTAGTACCGAGTGGAATACAGTGCCTGCAGTGCCGTGTAGTACTGAGTGGAGTACAGTGCCTGTACTGCCGTGTAGTACTGAGTGGAGTACAGTGCCTGTACTGCCGTGTAGTCCCGAATGTAGTACTGTGTGTATAGTGCCGTGTAGTACCGAGTGGAGTACAGTGCCTGTACTGCCGTGTTGTACCGAGTGGAGTACAGTGTATAGTGCCGTGTAGTACACAGTGGAGTACAGTGCCTGTACTGCCGTGTAGTACTGAGTGAAGTACAGTGCCTGTAATGCCGTGTAGTACCGAGTGGAGTACGGTGTGTATATCGCCGTGTAGTACCGAGTGGAGGACAGTGCCTGTACTGCCGTTTAGTACTGAGTGGAGTACAGTGCCTGTACTGCCGTGTAGTCCCGAGTGGAGTACAGTGCCTGAACTGCCGTGTGGTACTGATTGGAGTAATAGTGCCTGTACTGCCATGTAGTACCGAGTGGAGTACAGTGCTTGTACTGCCGTTTAGTACTGCGTGAAGTACAGTGCCTGTTCTGCCGTGTAGTGCCGAGTGGAGTACTGTGTGTATAGTGCAGTGTAGTACTGAGTGGAGTACAGTGCATGTACTGCCGTGTAGTGCCGAGTGGAGTACTGTGTGTATAGTGCAGTGTAGTACTGAGTGGAGTACAGTGCCTGTACTGCCGTGTAGTACCGAGTGGAGTACAGTGCATTTACTGTCGTGTAGTCCCGAGTGGAGTACTGTGTGCATACTGCCGTGTATTACTGAGTGGAGTACAGTGCCTGTACTGCCGTGTAGTAGCGAGTGGGGGACTGTGTGTGTACTGCCGTGTAGTACTGAGTAGAGTACAGTGCCTGTTCTGCCGTGTAGTACCGAGTGGAGTACTGTGTGTATAGTGCCGTGTAGTACCGAGTGGAGTACAGTGCCTGTACTGCCGTGTAGTACTGAGTGGAGTACAGTGCCTGTAATGCCGTGTAGTACCGAGTGGAGTACTGTGTGTATAGTGCCGTGTAGTACCGAGTGGAGTACAGTGCCTGTACTGCCGTGTAGTATTGAGTGGAGTACGGTTCCTGTAATGCCGTGTAGTCCCGAGTGGAGTACAGTGCCTGTACTGCCGTGTAGTACTGATTGGAGTACAGTGCCTGTACTGCCGTGTAGTACCGAGTGGAGTACAGTGCTTGTACTGCCGTGTAGTACTGAGTGGAGTACAGTGCCTGTACTGCCGTGTAGTGCCCAGTGGAGTACTGTGTGTATAGTGCAGTGTAGTACTGAGTGGAGTACATTGCATGTACTGCCGTGTAGTCCCGAGTGGAGTACTCTGTGTATAGTGCAGTGTAGTACTGAGTGGAGTAGAGCGCCTGTACTGCCGTGTAGTACCGAGTGGAGTACAGTGCCTGTACTGCCGTTTAGTCCCCAGTGGAGTACTGTGTGCATACTGCCGTGTAGTACTGAGTGGAGTAAAGTACCTGTAATGCCGTGTAGTACCGAGTGGAGTACAGTGCCTGTACTGCCGTGTAGTACTGAGTGGAGTACAGTGCCTGTACTGCCGTGTAGTCCCGAGTGGAGTACTGTGTGTATAGTGCAGTGTAGTACTGAGTGGAGTACTGTGTGTATAGTGCAGTGTAGTACTGAGTGGAGTACTGTGTGTATAGTGCCGTGTAGTACTGAGTGGAGTACAGTGCCTGTACTGCCGTGTAGTCCCAGGTGGAGTACTGTGTGCATACTGCCGTGTAGTACTGAGTGGAGTACAGTGCCTGTACTGCCGTGTAGTACTGAGTGGAGTACATTGCCTGTACTGCCGTGCAGTCCCGAGTGGAGTACTGTGTGTATAGTGCAGTGTAGTACTGAGTGGAATACATTGCCTGTACTGGAGTGTACTACCTAGTGGAGTACAGTGTGTATAGTGCCGTCTAGTACAGAGTGGAGTACAGTGTGTATAGTGCCGTGTAGTACTGAGTGGAGTACTGTGCCTGTATTGCCGTGTAGTACCGAGTGGAGTACAGTGCCTGTACTGCCGTGTAGTACTGAGTGGAATACAGTGCCTGTACTGCCGTGTAGTACCGAGTGGAGTACAGTGTGTATACTGCCGTGTAGTACTGAGTGGAGTACAGTACCTGTACTGCCGTGTAGTACCGAGTGGAGTACTGTGTGCATACTGCCATGTAGTACTGAGTGGAGTACAGTGCCTGTACTGCCGTGTAGTACCGAGTGGAGTACTGTGTGTATAGTGCCGTGTAGTACCGAGTGGAGTACTGTGTGCATACTGCCGTGTAGTACTGAGTGGAGTACAGTGCCTGAACTGCCGTGTAGTACCGAGTGGAGTACTGTGTGTATAGTGCCGTGTAGTACCGAGTGGAGTACAGTGCATGTACTGCCGTGTAGTACCGAGTGGAGTATTGTGTGTATAGTGCGGTGTAGTACCGAGTAGAGTACAGTGCATGTACTGCCGTATAGCCCGAGTGGAGTACTGTGTGTATAGTGCCGTGTAGTACCGAGTGGAGTACAGTGCCTGTATTGCCGTGTAGTACCGAGTGAGTACTGTGTGTATAGTGCCGTGTAGTACCGAGTGGAGTGCTGTGTGCATACTGCCGTGTAGTACAGAGTGGAGTACAATACCTGTACTGCCGTGTAGTACTGAGTGGAGAACTGTGTGTATAGTGCCGTTTAGTACCGAGTGGAGAACCGTGCCTGTAGTGCCGTGTAGTACTGAGTGGAGTACAGCGCCTGTACTGCCGTGTAGTACTGAGTGGAGTACAGTGCCTGTACTGCCGTGTAGTCCCGACTGGAGTACAGTGCCTGTACTGCCGTGTAGTACAGAGTGGAGTACTGTGTGTATAGTGCCGTGTAGTACCGAGTGGAGTAAAGTGCCTGTACTGCCGTGTAGTACTGAGTGGAGTACAGTGCCTGTACTGCCGTGTAGTACTGAGTGGAGTACAGTGCCTGTACTGCCGTGTAGTACTGAGTGGAGTACAGTGCCTGTACTGCCGTGTAGTACTGAGTGGAGTACTGTGTGTATAGTGCCGTGTAGTACCGAGTGGAGTACCGTGCCTGTAGTGCCGTGTAGTCCCGAGTGGAGTACAGTGCCTGTACTGACGTGTAGTACTGAGTGGAGTACTGTGTGTATAGTGCCGTGTAGTACCGAGTGGAGTACAGTGCCTGTACTGCCGTGTAGTACTGAGTGGAGTACAGTGCCTGTACTGCCGTGTATTACTGAGTGGAGTACAGTGCCTGTACTGCCGTGTAGTCCCGAATGGAGTACTGTGTGTATAGTGCCGTGTAGTACGGAGTGGAGTACAGTGCCTGTTCTTAGGTGTAGTACTGAGTGGAGTACAGTGCCTGTACTAACGTGTAGTCCCGAGTGGAGTACTGTGTGCTTAGTGCAGTGTAGTACTGAGTGGTGTACAATGCCTGTACTGCCGTGTAGTACTGAGTGGAGTACAGTGCCTGTACTCCTGTGTAGGCCCGAGTGGAGTACTGTGTGTATAGTGCCGTGTAGTACTGAGTGGAGTACAGTGCCTGTACTGCCGTGTAGTCCGGAGTGGAGTACAGTGCCTGTACTGCCGTGTAGTCCTGAGTGGAGTACTGTGTGTATAGTGCCGTGTAGTACCGAGGGGAGTACAGTGCCTGTACTGCCGTGTAGTACTAAGTGGAGTACAGTGGCTGTACTGCCGTGTAGTCCCGAGTGTAGTACTGTGTGTATACTGCAGTGTAGTGCTGAGTGGTGTACAGTGATTGTACTGCCGTGTAGTACTGAGTGGAGTACAGTGCCTGTACTGCCGTGTAGTACTGGGTGGAGTACTGTGCCTGTACTGCCGTGTAGTACCGAGTGGGGGACTGTGTGTATACTGCTGTGTAGTACCGAGTGGAGTACAGTGCCTGTACTGCCGTGTAGTACCGAGTGGAGTACTGTGTGTATAGTGCCGTGTAGTACCGAGTGGAGTACAGTGCCTGTACTGTCGTGTAGTACCGAGTGGAGTACTGTGTGTATAGTGCCGTGTAGTACCGAGTGGAGTACAGTGCCTGTACTGCCGTGTAGTACCGAGTGGAGTACTCTGTGCATACTGCCGTGTAGTACTGTGTGGAGTATAGTGCCTGTACTGCCGTGTAGTACCGAGTGGAGTACTGTTTGTATAGTGCCGTGTAGTACCGAGTGGAGTACACTGCATGTACTGCCGTGTAGTACCGAGTGGAGTACTGTGTGTATCGTGCGTTGTAGTACCGAGTGGAGTACATTGCATGTACTGCGGTGTAGTACCGAGTGGAGTACTGTGTGTACAGTGCCGTGTAGTACCGAGTGGAGTACAGTGCCTGTATTGCCGTGTAGTACCGAGTGGAGTACTGTGTGTATAGTGCCGTGTAGTACCGAGTGGAGTACTGTGTGCATACTGCCGTGTAGTAATGAGTGGAGTACAGTACCTGTACTGCCGTGTAGTACCGAGTGGAGTTCTGTGTGTATAGTGCCGTGTAGTACCGAGTGGAGTACAGTGCCTGTACTGCCGTGTAGTACTGAGTGGAGTACGGTGCCTGTACTGCCGTGTAGTCCCGAGTGGAGTACAGTGCCTGTACTGCCGTGTAGTAGTGAGTGGAGTACTGTGCCTGTACTGCCCTGTGGTACTGAGTGGAGTACTGTGTGTATAGTGCCGTGTAGTACCGCGTGGAGTACAGTGGGTGTAGTGCCGTTTAGTACTGAGCGGAGTAGAGTGCCTGTACTGCCGTGTAGTACTGAGTGGAGTACAGTGCCTGTACTGCCGTGTAGTCCCGAGTGGAGTACATTGCCTGTACTGCCGTGTAGTACTGAGTGGAGTACTGTGTGTATAGTTCCTGTAGTACCGAGTGGAGTACATTGCCTGTATTGCCGTGTAGTACTGAGTGGAGTACAGTGCCTGTACTGCCGTGTAGTACTGAGTGGAGTACAGTGCCTGTATTGCCGTGTAGTACTGAGTGGAGTACTGTGTGTATAGTGCCGTGTAGTACCGAGTGGAATACAGTGCCTGCAGTGCCGTGTAGTACTGATTGGAGTACAGTGCCTGTACTGCCGTGTAGTACTGAGTGGAGTACAGTGCCTGTACTGCCGTGTAGTCCCGAATGTAGTACTGTGTGTATAGTGCCGTGTAGTACCGAGTGGAGTACAGTGCCTGTACTGCCGTGTTGTACCGAGTGGAGTACAGTGTATAGTGCCGTGTAGTACAGAGTGGAGTACAGTGCCTGTACTGCCGTGTAGTACTGAGTGAAGTACAGTGCCTGTAATGCCGTGTAGTACCGAGTGGAGTACGGTGTGTATAGCGCCGTGTAGTACCGAGTGGAGGACAGTGCCTGTACTGCCGTTTAGTACTGAGTGGAGTACAGTGCCTGTACTGCCGTGTAGTCCCGAGTGGAGTACAGTGCCTGAACTGCCGTGTAGTACTGATTGGAGTAATAGTGCCTGTACTGCCGTGTAGTACCGAGTGGAGTACAGTGCTTGTACTGCCGTTTAGTACTGCGTGAAGTACAGTGCCTGTACTGCCGTGTAGTGCCGAGTGGAGTACTGTGTGTATAGTGCAGTGTAGTACTGAGTGGAGTACAGTGCATGTACTGCCGTGTAGTGCCGAGTGGAGTACTGTATGTATAGTGCAGTGTAGTACTGAGTGGAGTACAGTGCCTGTACTGCCGTGTAGTACCGAGTGGAGTACAGTGCATTTACTGTCGTGTAGTCCCGAGTGGAGTACTGTGTGCATACTGCCGTGTATTACTGAGTGGAGTACAGTGCCTGTACTGCCGTGTAGTAGCGAGTGGGGGACTGTGTGTGTACTGCCGTGTAGTACTGAGTAGAGTACAGTGCCTGTTCTGCCGTGTAGTACCGAGTGGAGTACTGTGTGTATAGTGCCGTGTAGTACCGAGTGGAGTACAGTGCCTGTACTGCCGTGTAGTACTGAGTGGAGTACAGTGCCTGTAATGCCGTGTAGTACCGAGTGGAGTACTGTGTGTATAGTGCCGTGTAGTACCGAGTGGAGTACAGTGCCTGTACTGCCGTGTAGTATTGAGTGGAGTACAGTTCCTGTAATGCCGTGTAGTCCCGAGTGGAGTACAGTGCCTGTACTGCCATGTAGTACTGATTGGAGTACAGTGCCTGTACTGCCGTGTAGTACCGAGTGGAGTACAGTGCTTGTACTGCCGTGTAGTACTGAGTGGAGTACAGTGCCTGTACTGCCGTGTAGTGCCCAGTGGAGTACTGTGTGTATAGTGCAGTGTAGTACTGAGTGGAGTACAGTGCATGTACTGCCGTGTAGTCCCGAGTGGAGTACTCTGAGTATAGTGCAGTGTAGTACTGAGTGGAGTAGAGCGCCTGTACTGCCGTGTAGTACCGAGTGGAGTACAGTGCCTGTACTGCCGTTTAGTCCCGAGTGGAGTACTGTGTGCATACTGCCGTGTAGTACTGAGTGGAGTAAAGTACCTGTAATGCCGTGTAGTACCGAGTGGAGTACAGTGCCTGTACTGCCGTGTAGTACTGAGTGGAGTACAGTGCCTGTACTGCCGTGTAGTCCCGAGTGGAGTACTGTGTGTATAGTGCAGTGTAGTACTGAGTGGAGTACTGTGTGTATAGTGCCGTGTAGTACTGAGTGGAGTACAGTGCCTGTACTTCCGTGTAGTCCCAGGTGGAGTACTGTGTGCATACTGCCGTGTAGTACTGAGTGGAGTACAGTGCCTGTACTGCCGTGTAGTACTGAGTGGAGTACATTGCCTGTACTGCCGTGTAGTCCCCAATGGAATACAGTTTGTGTAGTGCAGTAAAGTACCTGTAATGCCGTGTAGTACCGAGTGGAGTACAGTGCCTGTACTGCCGTGTAGTACTGAGTGGAGTACAGTGCCTGTACTGCCGTGTAGTCCCGAGTGGAGTACTGTGTGTATAGTGCAGTGTAGTACTGAGTGGAGTACTGTGTGTATAGTGCCGTGTAGTAATGAGTGGAGTACAGTGCCTGTACTGCCGTGTAGTACCGAGTGGAGTACTGTGTGTATAGTGCTGTGTAGTACACAGTGGAGTACAGTGCCTGTACTGCCGTGTAGTACTGAGTGGAGTACAGTGCCTGTAATGCCGTTTAGTACCGAGTGGAGTACTGTGTGTATAGTGCCGTGTAGTACTGAGTGGAGTACATTGCCTGTACTGCCGTGCAGTCCCGAGTGGAGTACTGTGTGTATACTGCCGTGTAGTACTGAGTGGAGTACAGTACCTGTACTGCCGTGTAGTACCGAGTGGGGGACTGTGTGTATACTGCCGTGTAGTACTGAGTGGAGTACAGTGCCTGTACTGCCGAGTAGTCCCGAGTGGAGTACTGTGTGTATAGTGCAGTGTAGTGCTGAGTGGAGTACAGTACCTGTACTGCCGTGTAGTACCGAGTGGGGAATTGTGTGTATACTGCCGTGTAGTACTGAGTGGAGTACAGTGCCTGTACTGCCGTGTAGTACCGAGTGGGGGAGTGTGTGTATTTTGCCGTGTAGTACTGAGTGGAGTACAGTGCCTGTACTGCCGTGTAGTACCGAGTGGATTACTGTGTGTATAGTGCCGTGTAGTACCGAGTGGAGTACAGTGCCTGTACTGCCGTGTAGTACTGCTTGGAGTACAGTGCATGTACTGCCGTGTAGTACCGAGTGGAGTACTCTGTGTATACTGCCGTGTAATACTGAGTGGAGTACAGTACCTGTACTGCCGTGTAGTACCGAGTGGGTGACTGTGTGTATACAGCCGTGTAGTACTGAGTGGAGTACAGTGCCTGTACTGCCGAGTAGTCCCGAGTGGAGTACTGTGTGTATAGTGCAGTGTAGTGCTGAGTGGAGTACAGTACCTGTACTGCCGTGTAGTACCGAGTGGGGAACTGTGTGTATACTGCCGTGTAGTACTGAGTGGAGTACAGTGCCTGTACTGCCGTGTAGTACCGAGTGGGGGACTGTGTGTATATTGCCGTGTAGTGCTGAGTGGAGTACAGTACCTGTACTGCCGTGTAGTACCGAGTGGAGTACTGTGTGTATAGTGCCGTGTAGTACCGAGTGGAGTACAGTGCCTGTACTGCCGTGTAGTACTGCTTGGAGTACAGTTCCTGTACTGCCGTGCAGTCCCGAGTGGAGTACAGTGCCTGTACTGCCGTGTAGTAGTGAGTGGAGTACTGTGCCTGTACTGCCGTGTAGTACAGAGCGGAGTACTGTGTGTATAGTGCCGTGTAGTACCGAGTGGAATACAGTGGGTGTACTGCCGTGTAGTACTGAGTGGAGTACAGTGCCTGTACTGCCGTGTAGTACTGAGTGGAGTACTGTGTGTATAGTGCCGTGTAGTACCGAGTGGAGTACAGTGCCTGTACTGCCGTGTAGTACTGAGTGGAGTACTGTGTGTATAGTGCCGTGTAGTACCGAGTGGAGTACAGTGCCTGTACTCGGTTGTAGTACTGAGTGGATTCCAGTGCCTGTACTGCCGTGTAGTACTGAGTGGAGTACAGTGCCTGTACTGCAGTGTAGTACCGAGTGAAGTACAGTGCCTGTACTGGCGTATACTACTGAGTGTAGTACAGTGCCTGTACTCCCGTGTAGTCCCGAGTGGATTAATGTGTGTATAGTGCCGTGTAGTACTGAGTGGAGTACAGTGCCTGTACTGCCGTGTAGTCCGGAATGGAGTACAGTGACTGTACTGCCGTGTAGTCCCGAGTGGAGTACTGTGTGTATAGTGCCGTGTAGTACCGAGTGGAGTACAGTGCCTGTACTGCCGTGTAGTACTAAGTGGAGTACAGTGCCTGTACTACCGTACAGTCCCGAGTGGAGTACTGTGTGTACAGTGCAGTGTAGTACTGAGTGGTGTACAGTGCCTGTACTGCCGTGTAGTACTGAGTGGATTACAGTGCCTGTAGTGCCGTGTAGTACTGGGTGGAATACAGTACCTGTACTGCCGTTAGTACCTCGTGGAGTACAGTGCCTGTACTGCCGTGTGGTACCGAGTGGAGTACAGTGCCTGAACTGCCGTGTGGTACCGAGTGGAGTACTGTGTGTATACTGCCGTGTAGTACTGCGTGGAGTACAGTGCCGGTACTGCCGTGTAGTACCGAGTGGAGTACAGTGTGTATAGTGCCGTGTAGTACCGAGTGGAGTACAGTGCATGTACTGCCGTGTAGTACCGAGTGGAGTACTATGTGTATAGTGCGGTGTAGTACCGAGTGGAGTACAGTGCCAGTACTTTCGTGTAGTACTGAGTGGAGTAGGGTGCCTGTAGTGCCGTGTAGTCCCGAGTGGAGTACAGTGCCTGTACTGCCGTGTAGTTGTGAGTGGAGTACTGTGTGCATACTGCCGTGTAGTATTGAGTGGAGTACAGTGCCTGTACTGCCGTGTAGTACTAAGTGGAGTACAGTGGCTGTACTGCCGTGTAGTCCCGAGTGTAGTAGTGTGTGTATAGTGCAGTGTAGTGCTGAGTGGTGTACAGTGCCTGTACTGTCGTGTAGTACTGAGTGGAGTACAGTGCCTGTACTCCCGTGTAGTCCCGAGTGGAGTACTGTGTGTATAGTGCCGTGTAGTATTGAGTGGAGTACAGTGCCTGTACTGCCGTGTAGTACTAAGTGGAGTACAGTGGCTGTACTGCCGTGTAGTCCCGAGTGTAGTAGTGTGTGTATAGTGCAGTGTAGTGCTGAGTGGTGTACAGTGCTTGTACTGCCGTGTAGTACTGAGTGGAGTACAGTGCCTGTACTGCCGTGTAGTACTGGGTGGAGTACAGTGCCTGTACTGCCGTGTAGTACCGAGTGGGGGACTGTGTGTATACTGCTGTGTAGTACCGAGTGGAGTACAGTGCCTGTACTGCCGTGTAGTACCGAGTGGAGTACTGTGTGTATAGTGCCGTGTAGTACCGAGTGGAGTACAGTGCCTGTACTGCCGTGTAGTACCGAGTGGAGTACTGTGTGTATAGTGCCGTGTAGTACCGAGTGGAGTACAGTGCCTGTACTGCCGTGTAGTACCGAGTGGAGTACTGTGTGCATACTGCCGTGTAGTACTGAGTGGAGTATAGAGCCTGTACTGCCGTGTAGTACCGAGTGGAGTAAGGTTTGTATAGTGCCGTGTAGTACCGAGTGGAGTACACTGCATGTACTGCCGTGTAGTATCGAGTTGAGTACTGTGTGTATCGTGCGGTGTAGTACCGAGTGGAGTACATTGCATGTACTGCCGTGTAGTACCGAGCGGAGTACTGTGTGTATAGTGCCGTGTAGTACCGAGTGGAGTACAGTGCCTGTATTGCCGTGTAGTACCGATTGGAGTACTGTGTGTATAGTGCCGTGTAGTACCGAGTGGAGTACTGTGTGCATACTGCCGTGTAGTAATGAGTGGAGTACAGTACCTGTACTGCCGTGTAGTACCGAGTGGAGTACTGTGTGTATAGTGCCGTTTAGTACCGAGTGGAGTACAGTGCCTGTACTGCCGTGTAGTACTGAGTGGAGTACAGTGCCTGTAATGCCGTGTAGTCCCGAGTGGAGTACAGTGCCTGTACCGCCGTGTAGTAGCGAGTGGAGTACTGTGCCTGTACTGCCGTGTAGTACTGAGTGGTGTACTGTGTGTATAGTGCCGTGTAGTACCGCGTGGTGTACAGTGGGTGTACTGCCGTGTAGTACTGATTGGAGTAGACTGCCTGTACTGCCGTGTAGTACTGAGTGGAGTACAGTGCCTGTACTGCCATGTAGTCCCGAGTGGAGTACAGTGCCTGTACTGCCGTGTAGTACTGAGTGGAGTACTGTGTGTATAGTGCCGTGTAGTACCGAGTGGAGTACAGTGCCTGTACTGCCGTGTAGTACTGAGTGGAGTACAGTGCCTGTACTGCCGTGTAGTACTGAGTGGAGTACAGTGCCTGTACTGCCGTGTAGTACTGAGTGGAGTACAGTGCCTGTACTGCCGTGTAGTACTGAGTGGAGTACAGTGCCTGTACTGCCGTGTAGTGCCCAGTGGAGTACTGTGTGTATAGTGCAGTGTAGTACTGAGTGGAGTACAGTGCATGTACTGCCGTGTAGTCCCGAGTGGAGTACTCTGTGTATAGTGCAGTGTAGTACTGAGTGGAGTACAGTGCCTGTACTGCCGTGTAGTACCGAGTGGAGTACAGTGCCTGTACTGCCGTGTAGTCCCGAGTGGAGTACTGTGTGCATACTGCCGTGTAGTACTGAGTGGAGTAAAGTACCTGTAATGCCGTGTAGTACCGAGTGGAGTACAGTGCCTGTACTGCCGTGTAGTACTGAGTGGAGTACAGTGCCTGTACTGCCGTGTAGTCCCGAGTGGAGTACTGTGTGTATAGTGCAGTGTAGTACTGAGTGGAGTACTGTGTGTATAGTGCAGTGTAGTACTGAGTGGAGTACTGTGTGTATAGTGCCGTGTAGTACTGAGTGGAGTACAGTGCCTGTACTGCCGTCTAGTCCCAGGTGGAGTACTGTGTGCATACTGCCGTGTAGTACTGAGTGGAGTACAGTGCCTGTACTGCCGTGTAGTACCGAGTGGAGTACAGTGCCTGTACTGCCGTGTAGTACTGTGTGGAGTACATTGCCTGTACTGCCGTGCAGTCCCGAGTGGAGTACTGTGTGTATAGTGCAGTGTAGTACTGAGTGGAGTACTGTGTGTATAGTGCCGTGTAGTACTGAGTGGAGTACAGTGCCTGTACTGCCGTGTAGTACCGAGTGGAGTACTGTGTGCATACTGCCGTGTAGTACTGAGTGGAGTACAGTGCCTGTACTGCCGTGTAGTACTGGGTGGAGTACAGTGCCTGTACTGCCGTGTAGTCCCCAATGGAATACAGTTTGTGTAGTGCAGTGTAGTACTGAGTGGAGTACAGTGCATGTACTGCCGTGTAGTACCGAGTGGAGTACTGTGTGTATAGTGCAGTGTAGTACTGAGTGGAGTACTGTGTGTATAGTGCCGTGTAGTACTGAGTGGAGTACAGTGCCTGTACTGCCGTGTAGTACCGAGTGGAGTACTGTGTGTATAGTGCCGTGTAGTACACAGTGGAGTACAGTGCCTGTACTGCCGTGTAGTACTGAGTGGAGTACAGTGCCTGTAATGCCGTGTAGTACCGAGTGGAGTACTGTGTGTATAGTGCCGTGTAGTACTGAGTGGAGTACATTGCCTGTACTGCCGTGCAGTCCCGAGTGGAGTACTGTGTGTATACTGCCGTGTAGTACTGAGTGGAGTACAGTACCTGTACTGCCGTGTAGTACCGAGTGGGGGACTGTGTGTATACTGCCGTGTAGTACTGAGTGGAGTACAGTGCCTGTACTGCCGAGTAGTCCCGAGTGGAGTACTGTGTGTATAGTGCAGTGTAGTGCTGAGTGGAGTACAGTTCCTGTACTGCCGTGTAGTACCGAGTGGGGAACTGTGTGTATACTGCCGTGTAGTACTGAGTGGAGTACAGTGCCTGTACTGCCGTGTAGTACCGAGTGGGGGACTGTGTGTATATTGCCGTGTAGTACTGAGTGGAGTACAGTGCCTGTACTGCCGTGCAGTACCGAGTGGATTACTGTGTGTATAGTGCCGTGTAGTACCGAGTGGAGTACAGTGCCTGTACTGCCGTGTAGTACTGCTTGGAGTACAGTGCATGTACTGCCGTGTAGTACCGAGTGGAGTACTCTGTGTATACTGCCGTGTAATACTGAGTGGAGTACAGTACCTGTACTGCCGTGTAGTACCGAGTTGGTGACTGTGTGTATACTGCCGTGTAGTACTGAGTGGAGTACAGTGCCTGTACTGCCGAGTAGTCCCGAGTGGAGTACTGTGTGTATAGTGCAGTGTAGTGCTGAGTGGAGTACAGTACCTGTACTGCCGTGTAGTACCGAGTGGGGAACTGTTTGTATACTGCCGTAAAGTACTGAGTGGAGTACAGTGCCTGTACTGCCGTGTAGTACCGAGTGGGGGACTGTGTGTATATTGCCGTGTAGTACTGAGTGGAGTACAGTACCTGTACTGCCGTGTAGTACCGAGTGGAGTACTGTGTGTATAGTGCCGTGTAGTACCGAGTGGAGTACAGTGCCTGTACTGCCGTGTAGTACTGCTTGGAGTACAGTGCATTTACTGCCGTGTAGTCCCGAGTGGAGTACAGTGCCTGTACTGCCGTGTAGTAGTGAGTGGAGTACTGTGCCTGTACTGCCGTGTAGTACAGAGCGGAGTACTGTGTGTATAGTGCCGTGTAGTACCGAGTGGAATACAGTGGGTGTACTGCCGTGTAGTACTGAGTGGAGTACAGTGCCTGTACTGCCGTGTAGTACTGAGTGGGGTACAGTGCATGTACTGCCGTGTAGTGTTGAGTGGAGTACAGTGCCTGTACTGCCGTGTAGTACTGAGTGGAGTACAGTGCCTGTACTGCCATGTAGTCCCCAGTGGAGTACAGTCCCTGTACTGCGTGTAGTACTGAGTGGAGTACAGTGCCTGTACTCCCGTGTAGTCCCGAGTGGATTACTGTGTGTATAGTGCCGTGTAGTACTGAGTGGAGTACAGTGCCTGTACTGCCGTGTAGTCCGGAATGGAGTACAGTGACTGTACTGCCGTGTAGTCCCGTGTAGAGTTCTGTGTGTATAGTGCCGTGTAGTACCGAGTGGAGTACAGTGCCTGTACTGCCGTGTAGTACTAAGTGGAGTACAGTGCCTGTACTACCGTATAGTCCCGAGTGGAGTACTGTGTGTATAGTGCAGTGTAGTACTGAGTGGTGTACAGTGCCTGTACTGCCGTGTAGTACTGAGTGGATTACAGTGCCTGTAGTACCGTGTAGTACTGGGTGGAGTACAGTACCTGTACTGCCGTGTAGTACCTCGTAGAGTACAGTGCCTGTACTGCCGTGCGGTACCGAGTGGAGTACAGTGCCTGTACTGCCGTGTGGTACCGAGTGGAGTACTGTGTGTATACTGCCGTGTAGTACTGAGTGGAGTACAGTGCCGGTACTGCCGTGTAGTACCGAGTGGAGCACTCTGTGTATAGTGCCGTGTAGTACCGAGTGGAGTACTGTGTGCATACTGCCGTGTAGTACTGAGTGGAGTACAGTGCCTGTACTGCCGTGTAGTACCGAGTGGAGTACTGTGTGTATAGTGCCGTGTAGTACCGAGTGGAGTACAGTGCATGTACTGCCGTGTAGTACCGAGTGGAGTACTATGTGTATAGTGCGGTGTAGTACCGAGTGGAGTACAGTGCCTGTACTTTCGTGTAGTACTGAGTGGAGTAGAGTGCCTGTAGTGCCGTGTAGTCCCGAGTGGAGTACAGTGCCTGTACTGCCGTGTAGTTGTGAGTGGAGTACTGTGCCTGTAGTGCCGTGTAGTACTGAGTGGAGTACTGTGTGTATAGTGCCGTGTAGTACCGAGTGGCGTAGTACAGTGCCTGTACTGCCGTGTAGTAGTGAGTGGAGTACAGAGCCTGTACTGCCGTGTAGTCCCGATTGGAGTACAGTGCCTGTACTGCCGTGTAGTACTGAGTGGAGTACTGTGTGTATAGTGCCGTGTAGTACCGAGTGGAGTAAAGTGCCTGTACTGCCGTGTAGTACTGAGTGGAGCACAGTGCCTGTACTGCCGTGTAGTACTGAGTGGAGTACAGTGCCTGTACTGCCGTGTAGTACTGAGTGGAGTACAGTGCCTGTACTGCCGTGTAGTACTGAGTGGAGTACAGTGCCAGTACTGCCGTTTAGTTCTGAGTGGACTACAGTGCCTGTACTGCCATGTAGTCCCGAGTGGAGTACTGTGTGTAAGGTGCCGTGTAGTACCGAGTGGAGTACAGTGCCTGTACTGCCGTGTAGTACTGAGTGGAGTACAGTGCCAGAACTGCAGTGTAGTACTGTGTGGAGTACAGTGCCTGTACTGCCGTGTAGTACGGAGTGCAGTACAGTGCCTGTACTGCCGTGTAGTACTGAGTGGAGTACAGTGCCTGTACTAACGTGTAGTCCCCAGTGGAGTACTGTGTGTATAATGCAGTGTAGTACTGAGTGTTGTACAGTGCCTGTAATGTCGTGTAGTACTGAGTGGAGTACAGTGATTGTACTCCCGTGTAGTCCCGAGTGGAGTACTGTGTGTATAGTGCCGTGGAGTATTGAGTGGAGTACAGTGCGTGTACTGCCGTGTAGTACTAAGTGGAGTACAGTAACTGTACTGCCGTGTAGTCCCGAGTGTAGTAGTGTGTGTATAGTGCAGTGTAGTGCTGAGTGGTGTACAGTGCTTGTACTGCCGTGTAGTACTGAGTGGAGTACAGTGCCTGTACTGCCGTGTAGTACTGGGTGGAGTACAGTGCCTGTACTGCCGTGTAGTACCGAGTGGGGGACTGTGTGTATACTGCTGTGTAGTACCGAGTGGAGTACAGTGCCTGTACTGCCGTGTAGTACCGAGTGGAGTACTGTGTATAGTGCCGTGTAGTACCGAGTGGAGTACAGTGCCTGTACTGCCGTGTAGTACCGAGTGGAGTACTGTGTGTATAGTGCCGTGTAGTACCGAGTGGAGTACACTGCCTGTACTGCCGTGTAGTACCGAGTGGAGTACTGTGTGCATACTGCCGTGTAGTACTGAGTGGAGTATAGGGTCTGTACTGCCGTGTAGTACCGAGTGGAGTAATGTTTGTATAGTGCCGTGTAGTACCGAGTGGAGTACACTGCATGTACTGCCGTGTAGTATCGAGTTGAGTACTGTGTGTATCGTGTGGTGTAGTACCGAGTGGAGTACATTGCATGTACTGCCCTGTAGTACCGAGCGGAGTACTGTGTGTATAGTGCCGTGTAGTACCGAGTGGAGTACAGTGCCTGTATTGCCGTGTAGTACCGAGTGGAGTACTGTGTGTATAGTGCCGTGTAGTACCGAGTGGAGTACTGTGTGCATACTGCCGTGTAGTAATGAGTGGAGTACAGTACCTGTACTGCTGTGTAGTACCGAGTGGAGTACTGTGTGTATAGTGCCGTTTAGTACCGAGTGGAGTACAGTGCCTGTACTGCCGTGTAGTACTGAGTGGAGTACAGTGCCTGTAATGCCGTGTAGTCCCGAGTGGAGTACAGTGCCTGTACTGCCGTGTAGTAGTGAGTGGAGTACTGTGCCTGTACTGCCGTGTAGTACTGAGTGGTGTACTGTGTGTATAGTGCCGTGTAGTACCGCGTGGTGTACAGTGGGTGTACTGCCGTGTAGTACTGATTGGAGTAGACGGCATGTACTGCCGTGTAGTACCGAGTGGAGTACAGTGCCTGTACTGCCGTGTAGTCCCGAGTGGAGTACAGTGCCTGTACTGCCGTGTAGTACTGAGTGGAGTACTGTGTGTATAGTGCCGTGTAGTACCGAGTGGAGTACAGTGCCTGTACTGCCGTGTAGTACTGAGTGGAGTACAGTGCCTGTACTGCCGTGTAGTACTGAGTGGAGTACAGTGCCTGTACTGCCGTGTAGTACTGAGTGGAGTACAGTGCCTGTACTGCCGTGTAGTACTGAGTGGAGTACAGTGCCTGTACAGCCGTGTAGTGCCCAGTGGAGTACTGTGTGTATAGTGCAGTGTAGTACTGAGTGGAGTACAGTGCATGTACTGCAGTGTAGTCCCGAGTGGAGTACACTGTGTATAGTGCAGTGTAGTACTGAGCGGAGTACAGTGCCTGTACTGCCGTGTAATACCTAGTGGAGTACAGTGCCTGTACTGCCGTGTAGTCCCGAGTGGAGTACTGTGTGCATACTGCCGTGTAGTACTGAGTGGAGTAAAGTACCTGTAATGCCGTGTAGTACCGAGTGGAGTACAGTGCCTGTACTGCCGTGTAGTACTGAGTGGAGTACAGTGCCTGTACTGCCGTGTAGTCCCGAGTGGAGTACTGTGTGTATAGTGCAGTGTAGTACTGAGTGGAGTACTGTGTGTATAGTGCAGTGTAGTACTGCGTGGAGTACTGTGTGTATAGTGCCGTGTAGTACTGAGTGGAGTACAGTGCCTGTACTGCCGTGTAGTACCGAGTGGAGTACAGTGCCTGTACTGCCGTGCAGTACTGAGTGGAGTACATTGCCTGTACTGCCGTGCAGTCCCGAGTGGAGTACTGTGTGTATAGTGCCGTGTAGTACTGAGTGGAGTACAGTGCCTGTACTGCCGTGTAGTACCGAGTGGAGTACTGTGTGCATACTGCCGTGTAGTACTGAGTGGAGTACAGTGCCTGTACTGCCGTGTAGTACTGGGTGGAGTACAGTGCCTGTACTGCCGTGTAGTCCCCAATGGAATACAGTTTGTGTAGTGCAGTGTAGTACTGAGTGGAGTACAGTGCATGTACTGCCGTGTAGTACCGAGTGGAGTACTGTGTGTATAGTGCAGTGTAGTACTGAGTGGAGTACTGTGTGTATAGTGCCGTGTAGTACTGAGTGGAGTACAGTGCCTGTACTGCCGTGTAGTACCGAGTGGAGTACTGTGTGTATAGTGCCGTGTAGTACACAGTGGAGTACAGTGCCTGTACTGCCGTGTAGTACTGAGTGGAGTACAGTGCCTGTAATGCCGTGTAGTACCGAGTGGAGTACTGTGTGTATAGTGCCGTGTAGTACTGAGTGGAGTACATTGCCTGTACTGCCGTGCAGTCCCGAGTGGAGTACTGTGTGTATACTGCCGTGTAGTACTGAGTGGAGTACATTACCTGTACTGCCGTGTAGTACCGAGTGGGGGACTGTGTGTATACTGCCGTGTAGTACTGAGTGGAGTACAGTGCCTGTACTGCCGAGTAGTCCCGAGTGGAGTACTGTGTGTATAGTGCAGTGTAGTGCTGAGTGGAGTACAGTACCTGTACTGCCGTGTAGTACCGAGTGGGGAACTGTGTGTATACTGCCGTGTAGTACTGAGTGGAGTACAGTGCCTGTACTGCCGTGTAGTACCGAGTGGGGGAATGTGTGTATATTGCCGTGTAGTACTGAGTGGAGTACAGTGCCTGTACTGCCGTGTAGTACCGAGTGGATTACTGTGTGTATAGTGCCGTGTAGTACCGAGTGGAGTACAGTGCCTGTACTGCCGTGTAGTACTGCTTGGAGTACAGTGCATGTACTGCCGTGTAGTACCGAGTGGAGTACTCTGTGTATACTGCCGTGTAATACTGAGTGGAGTACAGTACCTGTACTGCCGTGTAGTACCGAGTGGGTGACTGTGTGTATACTGCCGTGTAGTACTGAGTGGAGTACAGTGCCTGTACTGCCGAGTAGTCCCGAGTGGAGTACTGTGTGTATAGTGCAGTGTAGTGCTGAGTGGAGTACAGTACCTGTACTGCCGTGTAGTACCGAGTGGGGGACTGTGTGTATATTGCCGTGTAGTACTGAGTGGAGTACAGTACCTGTACTGCCGTGTAGTACCGAGTGGAGTACTGTGTGTATAGTGCCGTGTAGTACCGAGTGGAGTACAGTGCCTGTACTGCCGTGTAGTACTGAGTGGAGTACAGTGCCTGTACTGCCGTGTAGTACTGAGTGGAGTACAGTGCCTGTACTGCCGTGTAGTACTGAGTGGAGTACAGTGCCTGTACTGCCGTGTAGTACTGAGTGGAGTACAGTGCCTGTACTGCCGTGTAGTGCCCAGTGGAGTACTGTGTGTATAGTGCCGTGTAGTACCGAGTGGAGTACAGTGCCTGTACTGCCGTGTAGTACTGCTTGGAGTACAGTGCATGTACTGCCGTGTAGTACCGAGTGGAGTACTCTGTGTATACTGCCGTGTAATACTGAGTGGAGTACAGTACCTGTACTGCCGTGTAGTACCGAGTGGGGGACTGTGTGTATATTGCCGTGTAGTACTGAGTGGAGTACAGTACCTGTACTGCCGTGTAGTACCGAGTGGAGTACTGTGTGTATAGTGCCGTGTAGTACCGAGTGGAGTACAGTGCCTGTACTGCCGTGTAGTACTGCTTGGAGTACAGTGCCTGTACTGCCGTGTAGTCCCGAGTGGAGTACAGTGCCTGTACTGCCGTGTAGTAGTGAGTGGAGTACTGTGCCTGTACTGCCGTGTAGTACAGAGCGGATTACTGTGTGTATAGTGCCGTGTAGTACCGAGTGGAATACAGTGGGTGTACTGCCGTGTAGTACTGAATGGAGTACAGTGCCTGTACTGCCGTGTAGTACTGAGTGGGGTACAGTGCATGTACTGCCGTGTAGTATTGAGTGGAGTACAGTGCCTGTACTGCCGTGTAGTACTGAGTGGAGTACAGTGCCTGTACTGCCATGTAGTCCCGAGTGGAGTACAGTGCCTGTACTGCCGTGTAGTACTGAGTGGAGTACTGTGTGTATAGTGCCGTGTAGTACCGAGTGGAGTACAGTGCCTGTACTCCCTTGTAGTACTGAGTGGATTCCAGTGCCTGTACTGCCGTGTAGTACTGAGTGGAGTACAGTGCCTGTACTGCCGTGTAGTACCGAGTGAAGTACAGTGCCTGTACTGCCGTATAGTACTGAGTGTAGTACAGTGCCTGTACTCCCGTGTAGTCCCGAGTGGATTACTGTGTGTATAGTGCCGTGTAGTACTGAGTGGAGTACAGTGCCTGTACTGCCGTGTAGTCCGAAATGGAGTACAGTGACTGTACTGCCGTGTAGTCCCGAGTGGAGTACTGTGTGTATAGTGCCGTGTAGTACCGAGTGGAGTACAGTGCCTGTACTGCCGTGTAGTACTAAGTGGAGTACAGTGCCTGTACTACCGTATAGTCCCGAGTGGAGTACTGTGTGTATAGTGCAGTGTAGTACTGAGTGGTGTACAGTGCCTGTACTGCCGTGTAGTACTGAGTGGATTACAGTGCCTGTAGTGCCGTGTAGTACTGGGTGGAGTACAGTACCTGTACTGCCGTTAGTACCTCGTGGAGTACAGTGCCTGTACTGCCGTGTGGTACCGAGTGGAGTACAGTGCCTGTACTGCAGTGTGATACCGAGTGGAGTACTGTGTGTATACTGCCGTGTAGTACCGAGTGGAGTACTCTGTGTATAGTGCCGTGTAGTACCGTGTGGAGTACTGTGTGCATACTGCCGTGTAGTACTGAGTGGAGTACAGTGCCTGTACTGCCGTGTAGTACCGAGTGGAGTACTGTGTGTATAGTGCCGTGTAGTACCGAGTGGAGTACAGTGCATGTACTGCCGTGTAGTACCGAGTGGAGTACTATGTGTATAGTGCGGTGTAGTACCGAGTGGAGTACAGTGCCTGTACTTTCGTGTAGTACTGAGTGGAGTAGAGTGCCTGTAGTGCCGTGTAGTCCCGAGTGGAGTACAGTGCCTGTACTGCCGTGTAGTTGTGAGTGGAGTACTGTGCATGTACTGCCGTGTAGTACTGAGTGGAGTACTGTGTGTATAGTGCCGTGTAGTACCGAGTGGAGTACCGTGCCTGTACTGCCGTGTAGTACTGAGTGGAGTACAGTTCCTGTGCTGCCGTGTAGTACTGAGTGGAGTACAGTGCCTGTACTGCCGTGTAGTCCCGATTGGAGTACAGTGCCTGTACTGCCGTGTAGTACTGAGTGGAATACTGTGTGTATAGTGCCGTGTAGTACCGAGTGGAGTAAAGTGCCTGTACTGCGGTGTAGTACTGAGTGGAGTACAGTGCCTGTACTGCCGTGTAGTACTGAGTGGAGTAGAGTGCCTGTACTGCCGTGTAGTACTGAGTGGAGTACAGTGCCTGTACTGCCGTGTAGTACTGAGTGGAGTACAGTGCCAGTACTGCCGTGTAGTTCTGAGTGGACTACAGTGCCTGTACTGCCGTGTAGTCCCGAGTGGAGTACTGTGTGTAAGGTGCCGTGTAGTACCGAGTGGAGTACAGTGCCTGTACTGCCGTGTAGTACTGAGTGGAGTACAGTGCCAGAACTGCAGTGTAGTACTGTGTGGAGTACAGTGCCTGTACTGCCGTGTAGTCCCGAGTTTAGTACAGTGCTTGTACTGCCGTGTAGTACTGAGTGTAGTACTGTGTGTATAGTGCCGTGTACTAACGAGTGGAGTACAGTGCCTGTACTGCCGTGTAGTACTGAATGGAGTACAGTGCCTGTACTGCCGTGTAGTCCCGAATGGAGTACTGTGTGTATAGTGCCGTGTAGTACGGAGTGCAGTACAGTGCCTGTACTGCCGTGTAGTACTGAGTGGAGTACAGTGCCTGTACTAACGTGTAGTCCCGAGTGGAGTACTGTGTGTATAGTGCAGTGTAGTACTGAGTGTTGTACATTGCCTGTACTGTCGTGTAGTACTGAGTGGAGTACAGTGCCTGTACTCCCGTGTAGTCCCGAGTGGAGTACTCTGTGTATAGTGCCGTGTAGTATTGAGTGGAGTACAGTGCCTGTACTGCCGTGTAGTACTAAGTGGAGTACAGTGGCTGTACTGCCGTGTAGTCCCGAGTGTAGTAGTGTGTGTATAGTGCAGTGTAGTGCTGAGTGGTGTACAGTGCTTGTACTGCCGTGTAGTACTGAGTGGAGTACAGTGCCTGTACTGCCGTGTAGTACTGGGTGGAGTACTGTGTGCATACTGCCGTGTAGTACTGAGTGGAGTATAGAGCCTGTACTGCCGTGTAGTACCGAGTGGAGTAATGTTTGTATAGTGCCGTGTAGTACCGAGTGGAGTACACTGCATGTACTGCCGTGTAGTATCGAGTTGAGTACTGTGTGTATCGTGCGGTGTAGTACCGAGTGGAGTACATTGCATGTACTGCCGTGTAGTACCGAGCGGAGTACTGTGTGTATAGTGCAGTGTAGTACCGAGTGGAGTACAGTGCCTGTATTGCCGTGTAGTACCGATTGGAGTACTGTGTGTATAGTGCCGTGTAGTACCGAGTGGAGTACTGTGTGCATACTGCCGTGTAGTAATGAGTGGAGTACAGTACCTGTACTGCCGTGTAGTACCGAGTGGAGTACTGTGTGTATAGTGCCGTTTAGTACCGAGTGGAGTACAGTGCCTGTACTGCCGTGTAGTTCTGAGTGGAGTACAGTGCCTGTAATGCCGTGTAGTCCCGAGTGGAGTACAGTGCCTGTACTGCCGTGTAGTAGTGAGTGGAGTACTGTGCCTGTACTGCCGTGTAGTACTGAGTGGTGTACTGTGTGTATAGTGCCGTGTAGTACCGCGTGGTGTACAGTGGGTGTACTGCCGTGTAGTACTGATTGGAGTAGACTGCCTGTACTGCCGTGTAGTACTGAGTGGAGTACAGTGCCTGTACTGCCGTGTAGTCCCGAGTGGAGTACAGTGCCTGTACTGCCGTGTAGTACTGAGTGGAGTACTGTGTGTATAGTGCCGTGTAGTACCGAGTGGAGTACAGTGCCTGTACTGCCGTGTAGTACTGAGTGGAGTACAGTGCCTGTACTGCCGTGTAGTACTGAGTGGAGTACAGTGCCTGTACTGCCGTGTAGTACTGAGTGGAGTACAGTGCCTGTACTGCCGTGTAGTACTGAGTGGAGTACAGTGCCTGTACTGCCGTGTAGTGCCCAGTGGAGTACTGTGCGTATAGTGCAACGTAGTACTGAGTGGAGTACAGTGCATGTACTGCCGTGTAGTCCCGAGTGGAGTACTCTGTGTATAGTGCAGTGTAGTACTGAGTGGAGTACAGTGCCTGTACTGCCGTGTAGTACCGAGTGGAGTACAGTGCCTGTACTGCCGTGTAGTCCCGAGTGGAGTACGGTGTGCATACTGCCGTGTAGTACTGAGTGGAGTAAAGTACCTGTAATGCCGTGTAGTACAGAGTGGAGTACAGCGCCTGTACTGCCGTGTAGTACTGAGTGGAGTACAGTGCCTGTACTGCCGTGTAGTCCCGCGTGGAGTACTGTGTGTATAGTGCAGTGTAGTACTGAGTGGAGTACTGTGTGTATAGTGCAGTGTAGTACTGAGTGGAGTACTGTGTGTATAGTGCCGTGTAGTACTGAGTGGAGTACATTGCCTGTACTGCCGCGTAGTCCCAGGTGGAGTACTGTGTGCATACTGCCGTGTAGTACTGAGTGGAGTACAGTGCCTGTACTGCCGTGTAGTACCGAGTGGAGTACAGTGCCTGTACTGCCGTGTAGTACTGAGTGGAGTACATTGCCTGTACTGCCGTGCAGTCCCGAGTGGAGTACTGTGTGTATAGTGCAGTGTAGTACTGATTGGAGTACTGTGTGTATAGTGCCGTGTAGTACTGAGTGGAGTACAGTGCCTGTACTGCCGTGTAGTACCGAGTGGAGTACTGTGTGCATACTGCCGTGTAGTACTGAGTGGAGTACAGTGCCTGTACTGCCGTGTAGTACTGGGTGGAGTACAGTGCCTGTACTGCCGTGTAGTCCCCAATGGAATACAGTTTGTGTAGTGCAGTGTAGTACTGAGTGGAGTACAGTGCATGTACTGCCGTGTAGTACCGAGTGGAGTACTGTGTGTATAGTGCAGTGTAGTACTGAGTGGAGTACTGTGTGTATAGTGCCGTGTAGTACTGAGTGGAGTACAGTGCCTGTACTGCCGTGTAGTACCGAGTGGAGTACTGTGTGTATAGTGCCGTGTAGTACACAGTGGAGTACAGTGCCTCTACTGCCGTGTAGTACTGAGTGGAGTACAGTGCCTGTAATGCCGTGTAGTACCGAGTGGAGTACTGTGTGTTTAGTGCCGTGTAGTACTGAGTGGAGTACATTGCCTGTATTGCCGTGCAGTCCCGAGTGGAGTACTGTGTGTATACTGCCGTACAGTACTGAGTGGAGTACAGTACCTGTACTGCCGTGTAGTACCGAGTGGGGGACTGTGTGTATACTGCCGTGTAGTACTGAGTGGAGTACAGTGCCTGTACTGCCGAGTAGTCCCGAGTGGAGTACTGTGTGTATAGTGCAGTGTAGTGCTGAGTGGAGTACAGTACCTGTACTGCCGTGTAGTACCGAGTGGGGAACTGTGTGTATACTGCCGTGTAGTACTGAGTGGAGTACAGTGCCTGTACTGCCGTGTAGTACCGAGTGGTTGACTGTGTGTATATTGCCGTGTAGTACTGAGTGGAGTACAGTGCCTGTACTGCCGTGTAGTACCGAGTGGATTACTGTGTGTATAGTGCCGTGTAGTACCGAGTGGAGTACAGTGCCTGTACTGCCGGGTAGTACTGCTTGGAGTACAGTGCATGTACTGCCGTGTAGTACCGAGTGGAGTACTCTGTGTATACTGCCGTGTAATACTGAGTGGAGTATAGTACCTGTACTGCCGTGTAGTACCGAGTGGGTGACTGTGTGTATACTGCCGTGTAGTACTGAGTGGAGTACAGTGCCTGTACTGCCGAGTAGTCCCGAGTGGAGTACTGTGTGTATAGTGCAGTGTAGTGCTGAGTGGAGTACAGTACCTGTACTGCCGTGTAGTACCGAGTGGGGAACTGTGTGTATACTGCCGTGTAGTACTGAGTGGAGTACAGTGCCTGTACTGCCGTATAGTACCGAGTGGGGGACTGTGTGTATATTGCCGTGTAGTCCTGAGTGGAGTACAGTACCTGTACTGCCGTGTAGTACGGAGTGGAGTACTGTGTGTATAGTGCCGTGTAGTACCGAGTGGAGCAGAGTGCCTGTACTGCCGTGTAGTACTGCTTGGAGTACAATGCCTGTACTGCCGTGTAGTCCCGAGTGGAGTACAGTGCCTGTACTGCCGTGTAGTAGTGAGTGGAGTACTGTGCCTGTACTGCCGTGTAGTACAGAGCGGAGTACTGTGTGTATAGTGCCGTGTAGTACCGAGTGGAATACAGTGGGTGTACTGCCGTGTAGTACTGAGAGGAGTACAGTGCCTGTTCTGCCGTGTAGTACTGAGTGGGGTACAGTGCATGTACTGCCGTGTAGTATTGAGTGGAGTACAGTGCCTGTACTGCCGTGTATTAGTGAGTGGAGTACTGTGCCTGTACTGCCGTGTAGTACAGAGCGGAGTACTGTGTGTATAGTGCCGTGTAGTACCGAGTGGAATACAGTGGGTGTACTGCCGTGTAGTACTGAGTGGAGTACAGTGCCTGTACTGCCGAGTAGTCCCGAGTGGAGTACTGTGTGTATAGTGCAGTGTAGTGCTGAGTGGAATACAGTACCTGTACTGCCGTGTAGTACTGAGTGGAGTACAGTGCCTGTACTGCCATGTAGTCCCGAGTGGAGTACAGTGCCTGTACTGCCGTGTAGTACTGAGTGGAGTACTGTGTGTATAGTGCCGTGTAGTACCGAGTGGAGTACAGTGCCTGTACTGCCGTGTAGTCCGGAGTGGAGTACAGTGCCTGTACTGCCGTGTAGTCCTCAGTGGAGTACTGTGTGTATAGTGCCGTGTAGTACCGAGGGGAGTACAGTGCCTGTACTGCCGTGTAGTACTAAGTGGAGTACAGTGGCTGTACTGCCGTGTAGTCCCGAGTGTAGTACTGTGTGTATAGTGCCGTGTAGTACCGAGTGGAGTAAAGTGCCTGTACTGCCTTGTAGTACTGAGTGGAGTACAGTGCCTGTACTGCCGTGTAGTACTGAGTGGAGTACAGTGCCTGTACTCCCGTGTAGTCCCGAGTGGAGTACTGTGTGTATAGTGCCGTGTAGTACTGAGTGGAGTACAGTGCCTGTACTGCCGTGTAGTCCGGAGTGGAGTACAGTGCCTGTACTGCCGTGTAGTCCTCAGTGGAGTACTGTGTGTATAGTGCCGTGTAGTACCGAGGGGAGTACAGTGCTTGTACTGCCGTGTAGTACTAAGTGGAGTACAGTGGCTGTACTGCCGTGTAGTCCCGAGTGTAGTACTGTGTGTATAAGGCAGTGTAGTGATGAGTGGTGTACAGTGCTTGTACTGCCGTGTAGTACTGAGTGGATTACAGTGCCTGTACTGCCGTGTAGTACTGGGTGGAGTACAGTGCCTGTACTGCCGTGTAGTACCGAGTGGGGGACTGTGTGTATACTGCTGTGTAGTACCGAGTGGAGTACAGTGCCTGTACTGCCGTGTAGTACCGAGTGGAGTACTGTGTGTATAGTGCCGTGTAGTACCGAGTGGAGTACAGTGCCTGTACTGTCGTGTAGTACCGAGTGGAGTACTGTGTGTATAGTGCCGTGTAGTACCGAGTGGAGTACAGTGCCTGTACTGCCGTGTAGTACCGAGTGGAGTACTGTGTGCATACTGCCGTGTAGTACTGTGTGGAGTATAGTGCCTTTACTGCCGTGTAGTACCGAGTGGAGTACTGTTTGTATAGTGACGTGTAGTACCGTGTGGAGTACACTGCATGTACTGCCGTGTAGTACCGAGTGGAGTACTGTGTGTATCGTGCGGTGTAGTACCGAGTGGAGTACATTGCATGTACTGCGGTGTAGTACCGAGTGGAGTACTGTGTGTATAGTGCCGTGTAGTACCGTGTGGAGTGCAGTGCCTGTATTGCCGTGTAGTACCGAGTGGAGTACTGTGTGTATAGTGCCGTGTAGTACCGAGTGGAGTACTGTGTGCATACTGCCGTGTAGTAATGAGTGGAGTACAGTGCCTGTACTGCCGTGTAATACCGAGTGGAGTACTGTGTGTATAGTGCCGTGTAGTACCGAGTGGAGTACAGTGCCTGTACTGCCGTGTAGTACTGAGTGGAGTACAGTGCCTGTACTGCCGTGTAGTACCGAGTGGGGGACTGTGTGTATACTGCTGTGTAGTACCGAGTGGAGTACAGTGCCTGTACTGCCGTGTAGTACCGAGTGGAGTACTGTGTGTATAGTGCCGTGTAGTACCGAGTGGAGTACTGTGTGCATACTGCCGTGTAGTAATGAGTGGAGTACAGTACCTGTACTGCCGTGTAGTACTAAGTGGAGTAAGTGGCTGTACTGCCGTGTAGTCCCGAGTGTAGTAGTGTGTGTTTAGTGCAGTGTAGTGCTGAGTGGTGTACAGTGCTTGTACTGCCGTGTAGTACTGAGTGGAGTACAGTGCCTGTACTGCCGTGTAGTACTGGGTGGAGTACAGTGCCTGTACTGCCGTGTAGTACCGAGTGGGGGACTGTGTGTATACTGCTGTGTAGTACCGAGTGGAGTACAATGCCTGTACTGCCGTGTAGTACCGAGTGGAGTACTGTGTGTATAGTGCCGTGTAGTACCGAGTGGAGTACAGTGCCTGTACTGCCGTGTAGTACCGAGTGGAGTACTGTGTGTATAGTGCCGTGTAGTACCGAGTGGAGTTCTGTGTGCATACTGCCGTGTAGTACTGAGTGGAGTATAGAGCCTGTACTGCCGTGTAGTACCGAGTGGAGTAAGGTTTGTATAGTGCCGTGTAGTACCGATTGGAGTACACTGCATGTACTGCCGTGTAGTATCGAGTTGAGTACTGTGTGTATCGTGCGGTGTAGTACCGAGTGGAGTACATTGCATGTACTGCCGTGTAGTACCGAGCGGAATACTGTGTGTATAGTGCCGTGTAGTACCGAGTGCAGTACAGTGCCTGTATTGCCGTGTAGTACCGAGTGGAGTACTGTGTGTATAGTGCCGTGTAGTACCGAGTGGAGTACTGTGTGCATACTGCCGTGTAGTAATGAGTGGAGTACAGTACATGTACTGCCGTGTAGTACCGAGTGGAGTACTGTGTGTATAGTGCCGTGTAGTACCGAGTGGAGTACAGTGCCTGTAATGCCGTGTAGTACTGAGTGGAGTACAGTGCTTGTACTGCCGTGTAGTCCCGAGTGGAGTACAGTGCCTGTACTGCCGTGTAGTAGTGAGTGGAGTACTGTGCCTGTACTGCCGTGTAGTACTGAGTGGATTTCTGTGTGTATAGTGCCGTGTAGTACCGCGTGGAGTACAGTAGGTGTACTGCCGTGTAGTACTGATTGGAGTAGACTGCCCGTACTGCCGTGTAGGACTGAGTGGAGTACAGTGCCTGTACTGCCGTGTAGTCCCGAGTGGAGTACAGTGCCTGTACTGCCGTGTAGTACTGAGTGGAGTACTGTGTGTATAGTGCCGTGTAGTACCGAGTGGAGTACAGTGCCTGTACTGCCGTGTAGTACTGAGTGGAGTACAGTGCCTGTACTGCCGTGTAGTACTGAGTGGAGTACAGTGCCTGTACTGCCGTGTAGTACTGAGTGGAGTACAGTGCCTGTACTGCCGTGTAGTACTGAGTGGACTACAGTGCCTGTACTGCCGTGTAGTCCCGAGTGGAGTACTGAGTGTATAGTGCCGTGTAGTACCGAGTGGAGTACAGTGCCTGTACTGCCGTGTAGTACTGAGTGGAGTACAGTGCCTGTACTGCCGTGTAGTCCCGAATGGAGTACTTTGTGTATAGTGCCGTGTAGTACCGAGTGGAGTACAGTGCCTGTACTGCCGTGTAGTGCCGAGTGGAGTACTGTGTGTATAGTGCCGTGTAGTACACAGTGGAGTACAGTGCCTGTACTGCCGTGTAGTACTGAGTGGAATACAGTGCCTGTACTGGAGTGTACTACCTAGTGGAGTACAGTGTGTATAGTGCCGTCTAGTACAGAGTGGAGTACAGGGTGTATAGTGCCGTGTAGTACTGAGTGGAGTACTGTGCCTGTACTGCCGTGTAGTACCGAGTGGAGTACAGTGCCTGTACTGCCGTGTAGTACTGAGTGGAATACAGTGCCTGTACTGCCGTGTAGTACCGAGTGGAGTACAGTGTGTATACTGCCGTGTAGTACTGAGTGGAGTACAGTACCTGTACTGCCGTGTAGTACCGAGTGGAGTACTGTGTGCATACTGCCATGTAGTACTGAGTGGAGTACAGTGCCTGTACTGCCGTGTAGTACCGAGTGGAGTACTGTGTGTATAGTGCCGTGTAGTACCGAGTGGAGTACTGTGTGCATACTGCCGTGTAGTACTGAGTGGAGTACAGTGCCTGACTGCCGTGTAGTACCGAGTGGAGTACTGTGTGTATAGTGCCGTGTAGTACCGAGTGGAGTACAGTGCATGTACTGCCGTGTAGTACCGAGTGGAGTATTGTGTGTATAGTGCGGTGTAGTACCGAGTGGAGTACAGTGCATGTACTGCCGTGTAGTCCCGAGTGGAGTACTGTGTGTATAGTGCCGTGTAGTACCGAGTGGAGTACAGTGCCTGTATTGCCGTGTAGTACCGAGTGAGTACTGTGTGTATAGTGCCGTGTAGTACCGAGTGGAGTGCTGTGTGCATACTGCCGTGTAGTACAGAGTGGAGTACAATACCTGTACTGCCGTGTAGTACCGAGTGGAGTACTGTGTGTATAGTGCCGTGTAGTACCGAGTGGAGTACATTGCCTGTACTGCCGTGTAGTACCGAGTGGAGTACAGTGCCTGTACTGCCGTGTAGTACTGAGTGGAGAACCGTGCCTGTAGTGCCGTGTAGTACTGAGTGGAGTACAGTGCCTGTACTGCCGTGTAGTACTGAGTGGAGTACAGTGCCTGTACTGCCGTGTAGTACTGAGTGGAGTACAGTGCCTGTACTGCCGTGTAGTACTGAGTGGAGAACTGTGTGTATAGTGCCGTGTAGTACCGAGTGGAGAACCGTGCCTGTAGTGTCGTGTAGTACTGAGTGGAGTACAGTGCCTGTACTGCCGTGTAGTACTGAGTGGAGTACAGTGCCTGTACTGCCGTGTTGTCCCGACTGGAGTACAGTGTGTATACTGCCGTGTAGTACTGAGTGGAGTACAGTACCTGTACTGTCGTGTAGTACTGAGTGGAGTACTGTGTGTATAGTGCCGTGTAGTACCGAGTGGAGTACCGTGCCTGTACTGCCGTGTAGTCCCGAGTGGAGTACAGTGCCTGTACTGACGTGTAGTACTGAGTGGAGTACTGTGTGTATAGTGCCGTGTAGTACCGAGTGAAGTACAGTGCCTGTACTGCCGTGTAGTACTGAGTGGAGTACAGTGCCTGTACTGCCGTGTATTACTGAGTGGAGTACTGTGTGTATAGTGCCGTGTAGTACCGCGTGGAGTACAGTGCCTGTACTGCCGTGTAGTACCGAGTGGAGTACTGTGTGTATCGTGCGTTGCAGTACCGAGTGGAGTACATTGCATGTACTGCGGTGTAGTACCGAGTGGAGTACTGTGTGTACAGTGCCGTGTAGTACCGAGTGGAGTACAGTGCCTGTATTGCCGTGTAGTACCGAGTGGAGTACTGTGTGTATAGTGCCGTGTAGTACCGAGTGGAGTACTGTGTGCATACTGCAGTGTAGTAATGAGTGGAGTACAGTACCTGTACTGCCGTGTAGTACCGAGTGGAGTACTGTGTGTATAGTGCCGTGTAGTACCGAGTGGAGTACAGTGCCTGTACTGCCGTGTAGTACCGAGTGGAGTACAGTGCCTGTACTGCCGTGTAGTACTGAGTGGAGAACCGTGCCTGTAGTGCCGTGTAGTACTGAGTGGAGTACAGTGCCTGTACTGCCGTGTAGTACTGAGTGGAGTACAGTGCCTGTACTGCCGTGTAGTACTGAGTGGAGTACAGTGCCTGTACTGCCCTGTAGTACTGAGTGGAGAACCGTGCCTGTAGTGCCGTGTAGTACTGAGTGGAGTACAGTGCCTGTACTGCCGTGTAGTACTGAGTGGAGTACAGTGCCTGTACTGCCGTGTAGTACTGAGTGGAGTACAGTGCCTGTACTGCCGTGTAGTCCCGAATGGAGTACTGTGTGTATAGTGCCGTGTAGTACGGAGTGAAGTACAGTGCCTGTTCTGAGGTGTAGTACTGAGTGGAGTACAGTGCCTGTACTAACGTGTAGTCCCGAGTGGAGTACTGTGTGCTTAGTGCAGTGTAGTACTGAGTGGTGTACAATGCCTGTACTGCCGTGTAGTACTGAGTGGAGTACAGTGCCTGTACTCCTGTGTAGTCCCGAGTGGAGTACTGTGTGTATAGTGCCGTGTAGTACTGAGTGGAGTACAGTGCCTGTACTGCCGTGTAGTCCGGAGTGGAGTACAGTGCCTGTACTGCCGTGTAGTCCTGAGTGGAGTACTGTGTGTATAGTGCCGTGTAGTACCGAGGGGAGTACAGTGCCTGTACTGCCGTGTAGTACTAAGTGGAGTACAGTGGCTGTACTGCCGTGTAGTCCCGAGTGTAGTACTGTGTGTATACTGCAGTGTAGTGCTGAGTGGTGTACAGTGATTGTACTGCCGTGTAGTACTGAGTGGAATACAGTGCCTGTACTGCCGTGTAGTACTGGGTGGAGTACTGTGCCTGTACTGCCGTGTAGTACCGAGTGGGGGACTGTGTGTATACTGCTGTGTAGTACCGAGTGGAGTACAGTGCCTGTACTGCTGTGTAGTACCGAGTGGAGTACTGTGTGTATAGTGCCGTGTAGTACCGAGTGGAGTACAGTGCCTGTACTGTCGTGTAGTACCGAGTGGAGTACTGTGTGTATAGTGCCGTGTAGTACCGAGTGGAGTACAGTGCCTGTACTGCCGTGTAGTACCGAGTGGAGTACTCTGTGCATACTGCCGTGTAGTACTGTGTGGAGTATAGTGCCTGTACTGCCGTGTAGTACCGAGTGGAGTACTGTTTGTATAGTGCCGTGTAGTACCGAGTGGAGTACACTGCATGTACTGCCGTGTAGTACCGAGTGGAGTACTGTGTGTATCGTGCGTTGTAGTACCGAGTGGAGTACATTGCATGTACTGCTGTGTAGTACCGAGTGGAGTACTGTGTGTACAGTGCCGTGTAGTACCGAGTGGAGTACAGTGCCTGTATTGCCGTGTAGTACCGAGTGGAGTACTGTGTGTATAGTGCCGTGTAGTACCGAGTGGAGTACAGTGCCTGTACTGCCGTGTAGTACTGAGTGGAGTACGGTGCCTGTACTGCCGTGTAGTCCCGAGTGGAGTACAGTGCCTTTACTGCCGTGTAGTAGTGAGTGGAGTACTGTGCCTGTACTGCCGTGTGGTACTGAGTGGAGTACTGTGTGTATAGTGCCGTGTAGTACCGCGTGGAGTACAGTGGGTGTAGTGCCGTTTAGTACTGAGCGGAGTAGAGTGCCTGTACTGCCGTGTAGTACTGAGTGGAGTACAGTGCCTGTACTGCCGTGTAGTCCCGAGTGGAGTACATTGCCTGTACTGCCGTGTAGTACTGAGTGGAGTACTGTGTGTATAGTGCCTGTAGTACCGAGTGGAGTACATTGCCTGTATTGCCGTGTAGTACTGAGTGGAGTACAGTGCCTGTACTGCCGTGTAGTACTGAGTGGAGTACAGTGCCTGTATTGCCGTGTAGTACTGAGTGGAGTACTGTGTGTATAGTGCCGTGTAGTACCGAGTGGAATACAGTGCCTGCAGTGCCGTGTAGTACTGAGTGGAGTACAGTGCCTGTACTGCCGTGTAGTACTGAGTGGAGTACAGTGCCTGTACTGCCGTGTAGTCACGAGTGGAGTACAGTGCCTGTACTGCCGTGTTGTACCGAGTGGAGTACAGTGTATAGTGCCGTGTAGTACACAGTGGAGTACAGTACCTGTACTGCCGTGTAGTACTGAGTGAAGTACAGTGCCTGTAATGCCGTGTAGTACCGAGTGGAGTACGGTGTTTATAGCGCCGTGTAGTACCGAGTGGAGGACAGTGCCTGTACTGCCGTTTAATACTGAGTGGAGTACAGTGCCTGTACTGCCGTGTAGTCCCGAGTGGAGTACAGTGCCTGAAATGCCGTGTAGTACTGATTGGAGTAATAGTGCCTGTACTGCCGTGTAGTACCGAGTGGAGTACTGTGCTTGTACTGCCGTTTAGTACTGCGTGAAGTACAGTGCTTGTACTGCCGTGTAGTGCCGAGTGGAGTACTGTGTGTATAGTGCAGTGTAGTACTGAGTGGAGTACAGTGCATGTACTGCCGTGTAGTGCCGAGTGGAGTACTGTATGTATAGTGCAGTGTAGTACTGAGTGGAGTACAGTGCCTGTACTGCCGTGTAGTACCGAGTGGAGTACAGTGCATTTACTGTCGTGTAGTCCCGAGTGGAGTACTGTGTGCATACTGCCGTGTATTACTGAGTGGAGTACAGTGCCTGTACTGCCGTGTAGTAGCGAGTGGGGGACTGTGTGTGTACTGCTGTGTAGTACTGAGTAGAGTACAGTGCCTGTTCTGCCGTGTAGTACCGAGTGGAGTACTGTGTGTATAGTGCCGTGTAGTACCGAGTGGAGTACAGTGCCTGTACTGCCGTGTAGTACTGAGTGGAGTACAGTGCCTGTAATGCCGTGTAGTACCGAGTGGAGTACTGTGTGTATAGTGCCGTGTAGTACCGAGTGGAGTACAGTGCCTGTACTGCCGTGTAGTATTGAGTGGAGTACAGTTCCTGTAATGCCGTGTAGTCCCGAGTGGAGTACAGTGCCTGTACTGCCGTGTAGTACTGATTGGAGTACAGTGCCTGTACTGCCGTGTAGTACCGAGTGGAGTACAGTGCTTGTACTGCGGTGTAGTACTGAGTGGAGTACAGTGCCTGTACTGCCGTGTAGTGCCCAGTGGAGTACTGTGTGTATAGTGCAGTGTAGTACTGGGTGGAGTACAGTGCATGTACTGCCGTGTAGTCCCGAGTGGAGTACTCTGTGTATAGTGCAGTGTAGTACTGAGTGGAGTAGAGTGCCTGTACTGCCGTGTAGTACCGAGTGGAGTACAGTGCCTGTACTGCCGTTTAGTCCCGAGTGGAGTACTGTGTGCATACTGCCGTGTAGTACTGAGTGGAGTAAAGTACCTGTAATGCCGTGTAGTACCGAGTGGAGTACAGTGCCTGTACTGCCGTGTAGTACTGAGTGGTGTACAGTGCCTGTACTGCCGTGTAGTCCCGAGTGGAGTACTGTGTGTATAGTGCAGTGTAGTACTGAGTGGAGTACTGTGTGTATAGTGCAGTGTAGTACTGAGTGGAGTACTGTGTGTATAGTGCCGTGTAGTACTGAGTGGAGTACAGTGCCTGTACTGCCGTGTAGTCCCAGGTGGAGTACTGTGTGCATACTGCCGTGTAGTACTGAGTGGAGTACAGTGCCTGTACTGCCGTGTAGTACTGAGTGGAGTACATTGCCTGTACTGCCGTGCAGTCCCGAGTGGAGTACTGTGTGTATAGTGCAGTGTAGTACTGAGTGGAGTACTGTGTGTATAGTGCCGTTTAGTACTGAGTGGAGTACAGTGCCTGTACTGCCGTGTAGTACCGAGTGGAGTACTGTGTGCATACTGCCGTGTAGTACTGAGTGGAGTACAGTGCCTGTACTGCCGTGTAGTACTGGGTGGAGTACAGTGCCTGTACTGCCGTGTAGTCCCCAATGGAATACAGTTTGTGTAGTGCAGTGTAGTACTGAGTGGAGTACAGTGCATGTACTGCCGTGTAGTACCGAGTGGAGTACTGTGTGTATAGTGCAGTGTAGTACTGAGTGGAGTACTGTGTGTATAGTGCCGTGTAGTACTGAGTGGAGTACAGTGCCTGTAATGCCGTGTAGTACCGAGTGGAGTACTGTGTGTAAAGTGCCGTGTAGTACTGAGTGGAGTACATTGCCTGTACTTCCGTGCAGTCCCGAGTGGAGTACTCAGTGTATACTGCCGTGTAGTACTGAGTGGAGTACAGTACCTGTACTGCCGTGTAGTACCGAGTGGGGGACTGTGTGTATACTGCCGTGTAGTACTGAGTGGAGTACAGTGCCTGTACTGCCGAGTAGTCCCGAGTGGAGTACTGTGTGTATAATGCAGTGTAGTGCTGAGTGGAGTACAGTACCTGTACTGCCGTGTAGTACCGAGTGGGGAATTGTGTGTATACTGCCGTGTAGTACTGAGTGGAGTACAGTGCCTGTACTGCCGTGTAGTACCGAGTGGGGGAGTGTGTGTATTTTGCCGTGGAGTACTGAGTGGAGTACAGTGCCTGTACTGCCGTGTAGTACCGAGTGGATTACTGTGTGTATAGTGCCGTGTAGTACCGAGTGGAGTACAGTGCCTGTACTGCCGTGTAGTACTGCTTGGAGTACAGTGCATGTACTGCCGTGTAGTACCGAGTGGAGTACTCTGTGTATACTGCCGTGTAATACTGAGTGGAGTACAGTACCTGTACTGCCGTGTAGTACCGAGTGGGTGACTGTGTGTATACTGCCGTGTAGTACTGAGTGGAGTACAGTGCCTGTACTGCCGAGTAGTCCCGAGTGGAGTACTGTGTGTATAGTGCAGTGTAGTGCTGAGTGGAGTACAGTACCTGTACTGCCGTGTAGTACCGAGTGGGGAACTGTGTGTATACTGCCGTGTAGTACTGAGTGGAGTACAGTGCCTGTACTGCCGTGTAGTACCGAGTGGGGGACTGTGTGTATATTGCCGTGTAGTACTGAGTGGAGTACAGTACCTGTACTGCCGTGTAGTACCGAGTGGAGTACTGTGTGTATAGTGCCGTGTAGTACCGAGTGGAGTACAGTGCCTGTACTGCCGTGTAGTACTGCTTGGAGTACAGTTCCTGTACTGCCGTGTAGTCCCGAGTGGAGTACAGTGCCTGTACTGCCGTGTAGTACTGAGTGGAGTACAGTGCCTGTACTGCCATGTAGTCCCGAGTGGAGTACAGTGCCTGTACTGCCGTGTAGTACTGAGTGGAGTACTGTGTGTATAGTGCCGTGTAGTACCGAGTGGAGTACAGTGCCTGTACTCCCTTGTAGTACTGAGTGGATTCCAGTGCCTGTACTGCCGTGTAGTACTGAGTGGAGTACTGTGCCTGTACTGCCGTGTAGTATTGAGTGGAGTACAGTGCCTGTACTGCCGTGTAGTACTGAGTGGAGTACAGTGCCTGTACTGCCATGTAGTCCCGAGTGGAGTACAGTGCCTGTACTGCCGTGTAGTACTGAGTGGAGTACTGTGTGTATAGTGCCGTGTAGTACCGAGTGGAGTACAGTGCCTGTACTCCCTTGTAGTACTGAGTGGATTCCAGTGCCTGTACTGCCGTGTAGTACTGAGTGGAGTACAGTGCCTGTACTGCCGTGTAGTACTGAATGGGGTACAGTGCATGTACTGCCGTGTAGTATTGAGTGGAGTACAGTGCCTGTACTGCCATGTAGTCCCGAGTGGAGTACAGTGCCTGTACTGCCGTGTAGTACTGAGTGGAGTACTGTGTGTATAGTGCCGTGTAGTACCGAGTGGAATACAGTGGGTGTACTGCCGTGTAGTACTGAGTGGTGTACAGTGCCTGTACTGCCGTGTAGTACTGAATGGGGTACAGTGCATGTACTGCCGTGTAGTATTGAGTGGAGTACAGTGCCTGTACTGCCGTGTAGTACTGAGTGGAGTACAGTGCCTGTACTGCCATGTAGTCCCGAGTGGAGTACAGTGCCTGTACTGCCGTGTAGTACTGAGTGGAGTACTGTGTGTATAGTGCCGCGTAGTACCGAGTGGAGTACATTGCCTGTACTCCCTTGTAGTACTGAGTGGATTCCAGTGCCTGTACTGCCGTGTAGTACTGAGTGGAGTACAGTGCCTGTACTGCCGTGTAGTACCGAGTGAAGTACAGTGCCTGTACTGCCGTATACTACTGAGTGTAGTACAGTGCCTGTACTCCCGTGTAGTCCCGAGTGGATTACTGTGTGCATAGTGCGGTGTAGTACTGAGTGGAGTACAGTGCCTGTACTGCCGTGTAGTCCGGAATGGAGTACAGCGACTGTACTGCCGTGTAGTCCCGAGTGGAGTACTGTGTGTATAGTGCCGTGTAGTACCGAGTGGAGTACAGTGCCTGTACTGCCGTGTAGTACTAAGTGGAGTACAGTGCCTGTACTACCGTACAGTCCCGAGTGGAGTACTGTGTGTACAGTGCAGTGTAGTACTGAGTGGTGTACAGTGCCTGTACTGCCGTGTAGTACTGAGTGGATTACAGTGCCTGTAGTGGCGTGTAGTACTGGGTGGAGTACAGTACCTGTACTGCCGTTAGTACCTTGTGGAGTACAGTGCCTGTACTGCCGTGTGGTACCGAGTGGAGTACAGTGCCTGTACTGCCGTGTGGTACCGAGTGGAGTACTGTGTGTATACTGCCGTGTAGTACTGAGTGGAGTACAGTGCCGGTACTGCCGTGTAGTACCGAGTGGAGTACTCTGTGTATAGTGCCGTGTAGTACCGAGTGGAGTACTGTGTGCATACTGCCGTGTAGTACTGAGTGGAGTACAGTGCATGTACTGCCGTGTAGTACCGAGTGGAGTACTATGTGTATAGTGCGGTGTAGTACCGAGTGGAGTACAGTGCCTGTACTTTCGTGTAGTACTGAGTGGAGTACAGTGCCGGTACTGCCGTGTAGTACCGAGTGGAGTACTCTGTGTATAGTGCCGTGTAGTACCGAGTGGAGTACTGTGTGCATACTGCCGTGTAGTACCGAGTCGAGTACTGTGTGTATAGTGCCGTGTAGTACCGAGTGGAGTACAGTGCATGTACTGCCGTGTAGTACCGAGTGGAGTACTATGTGTATAGTGGGGTGTAGTACCGAGTGGAGTACAGTGCCTGTACTTTCGTGTAGTACTGAGTGGAGTAGAGTGCCTGTAGTGCCGTGTGGTCCCGAGTGGAATACAGTGCCTGTACTGCCGAGTAGTTGTGAGTGGAGTACTGTGCCTGTACTGCCGTGTAGTACTGAGTGGAGTACAGTGTGTATAGTGCCGTGTAGTACCGAGTGGAGTACCGTGCCTGTACTGCCGTGTAGTACTGAGTGGAGTACAGTGCCTGTACTGCCGTGAAGTACTGAGTGGGGTACAGTACCTGTACTGCCGTGTAGTACCGAGTGGGTGACTGTGTGTATACTGCCGTGTAGTACTGAGTGGAGTACAGTGCCTGTACTGCCGAGTAGTCCCGAGTGGAGTACTGTGTGTATAGTGCAGTGTAGTGCTGAGTGGAGTACAGTACCTGTACTGCCGTGTAGTACCGAGTGGGGAACTGTGTGTATACTGCCGTGTAGTACTGAGTGGAGTACAGTGCCTGTACTGCCGTGTAGTACCGAGTGGGGGACTGTGTGTATATTGCCGTGTAGTACTGAGTGGAGTACAGTACCTGTACTGCCGTGTAGTACCGAGTGGAGTACTGTGTGTATAGTGCCGTGTAGTACCGAGTGGAGTACAGTGCCTGTACTGCCGTGTAGTACTGCTTGGAGTACAGTTCCTGTACTGCCGTGTAGTCCCGAGTGGAGTACAGTGCCTGTACTGCCGTGTAGTAGTGAGTGGAGTACAGTGCCTGTACTGCCGTGTAGTACAGAGCGGAGTACTGTGTGTATAGTGCCGTGTAGTACCGAGTGGAATACAGTGGGTGTACTGCCGTGTAGTACTGAGTGGAGTACAGTGCCTGTACTGCCGTGTAGTACTGAGTGGGGTACAGTGCATGTACTGCCGTGTAGTATTGAGTGGAGTACAGTGCCTGTACTGCCGTGTAGTACTGAGTGGAGTACAGTGCCTGTACTGCCATGTAGTCCCGAGTGGAGTACAGTGCCTGTACTGCCGTGTAGTACTGAGTGGAGTACTGTGTGTATAGTGCCGTGTAGTACCGAGTGGAGTACAGTGCCTGTACTCCCTTGTAGTACTGAGTGGATTCCAGTGCCTGTACTGCCGTATACTACTGAGTGTAGTACAGTGCCTGTACTCCCGTGTAGTCCCGAGTGGATTACTGTGTGTATAGTGCCGTGTAGTACTGAGTGGAGTACAGTGCCTGTACTGCCGTGTAGTCCGGAATGGAGTACAGTGACTGTACTGCCGTGTAGTCCCGAGTGGAGTACTGTGTGTATAGTGCCGTGTAGTACCGAGTGGAGTACAGTGCCTGTACTGCCGTGTAGTACTAAGTGGAGTACAGTGCCTGTACTACCGTACAGTCCCGAGTGGAGTACTGTGTGTACAGTGCAGTGTAGTACTGAGTGGTGTACAGTGCCTGTACTGCCGTGTAGTACTGAGTGGATTACAGTGCCTGTAGTGCCGTGTAGTACTGGGTGGAGTACAGTACCTGTACTGCCGTTAGTACCTCGTGGAGTACAGTGCCTGTACTGCCGTGTGGTACCGAGTGGAGTACAGTGCCTGTACTGCCGTGTGGTACCGAGTGGTGTACTGTGTGTATACTGCCGTGTAGTACTGAGTGGAGTACAGTGCCGGTACTGCCGTGTAGTACCGAGTGGAGTACTCTGTGTATAGTGCCGTGTAGTACCGAGTGGAGTATTGTGTGCATACTGCCGTGTAGTACGGAGTGGAGTACAGTGCCTGTACTGCCGTGTAGTACCGAGTGGAGTACTGTGTGTATAGTGCCGTGTAGTACCGAGTGGAGTACAGTGCATGTACTGCCGGGTAGTACCGAGTGGAGTACTATGTGTATAGTGCGGTGTAGTACCGAGTGGAGTACAGTGCCTGTACTTTCGTGTAGTACTGAGTGGAGTAGAGTGCCTGTAGTGCCGTGTAGTCCCGAGTGGAGTACAGTGCCTGTACTGCCGAGTAGTTGTGAGTGGAGTACTGTGCCTGTACTGCCGTGTAGTACTGAGTGGAGTACTGTGTGTATAGTGCCGTGTAGTACCGAGTGGAGTACCGTGCCTGTACTGCCGTGTAGTACTGAGTGGAGTACAGTGCCTGTACTGCCGTGTAGTACTGAGTGGAGTACAGTGCCTGTATTGCCGTGTAGTCCCGATTGGAGTACAGTGCCTGTACTGCCGTGTAGTACTGAGTGGAGTACTGTGTGTATAGTGCCGTGTAGTACCGAGTGGAGTAAAGTGCCTGTACTGCCGTGTAGTACTGAGTGGAGTACAGTGCCTGTACTGCCGTGTAGTACTGAGTGGAGTAGAGTGCCTGTACTGCCGTGTAGTACTGAGTGGAGTACAGTGCCTGTACTGCTGTGTAGTACTGAGTGGAGTACAGTGCCAGTACTGCCGTGTAGTTCTGAGTGGACTACAGTGCCTGTACTGCCGTGTAGTCCCGAGTGGAGTACTGTGTGTAAGGTGCCGTGTAGTACCGAGTGGAGTACAGTGCCTGTACTGCCGTGTAGTACTGAGTGGAGTACAGTGCCAGAACTGCAGTGTAGTACTGTCTGGAGTACAGTGCCTGTACTGCCGTGTAGTCCCGAGTGGAGTACAGTGCTTGTACTGCCGTGTAGTACTGAGTGGAGTACTGTGTGTATAGTGCCGTGTAGTAACGAGTGGAGTACAGTGCCTGTACTGCCGTGTAGTACTGAATGGAGTACAGTGCCTGTACTGCCGTGTAGTCCCGAATGGAGTACTGTGTGTATAGTGCCGTGTAGTACGGAGTGCAGAACAGTGCCTGTACTGCCGTGTAGTACTGAGTGGAGTACAGTGCCTGTACTAACGTGTAGTCCCGAGTGGAGTACTGTGTGTATAGTGCAGTGTAGTACTGAGTGTTGTACAGTGCCTGTACTGTCGTGTAGTACTGAGTGGAGTACAGTGCCTGTACTCCCGTGTAGTCCCGAGTGGAGTACTCTGTGTATAGTGCCGTGTAGTATTGAGTGGAGTACAGTGCCTGTACTGCCGTGTAGTACTAAGTGGAGTACAGTGGCTGTACTGCCGTGTAGTCCCGAGTGTAGTAGTGTGTGTATAGTGCAGTGTAGTGCTGAGTGGTGTACAGTGCTTGTACTGCCGTGTAGTACTGAGTGGAGTACAGTGCCTGTACTGCTGTGTAGTACTGGGTGGAGTACAGTGCCTGTACTGCCGTGTAGTACCGAGTGGGGGACTGTGTGTATACTGCTGTGTAGTACCGAGTGGAGTACAGTGCCTGTACTGCCGTGTAGTACCGAGTGGAGTACGGTGTGTATAGTGCCGTGTAGTACCGAGTGGAGTACAGTGCCTGTACTGCCGTGTAGTACCGAGTGGAGTACTGTGTGTATAGTGCCATGTAGTACCGAGTGGAGTACAGTGCCTGTACTGCCGTGTAGTACCGAGTGGAGTACTGTGTGCATACTGCCGTGTAGTACTGAGTGGAGTATAGAGCCTGTAATGCCGTGTAGTACCGAGTGGAGTAATGTTTGTATAGTGCCGTGTAGTACCGAGTGGAGTACACTGCATGTACTGCCGTGTAGTATCGAGTTGAGTACTGTGTGTATCGTGCGGTGTAGTACCGAGTGGAGTACATTGCATGTACTGCCGTGTAGTACCGAGCGGAGTACTGTGTGTATAGTGCCGTGTAGTACCGAGTGGAGTACAGTGCCTGTATTGCCGTGTAGTACCGATTGGAGTACTGTGTGTATAGTGCCGTGTAGTACCGAGTGGAGTACTGTGTGCATACTGCCGTGTAGTAATGAGTGGAGTACAGTACCTGTACTGCCGTGTAGTACCGAGTGGAGTACTGTGTGTATAGTGCCGTTTAGTACCGAGTGGAGTACAGTGCCTGTACTGCCGTGTAGTACTGAGTGGAGTACAGTTCCTGTAATGCCGTGTAGTCCCGAGTGGAGTACAGTGCCTGTACTGCCGTGTAGTAGTGAGTGGAGTACTGTGCCTGTACTGCCGTGTAGTACTGCGTGGTGTACTGTGTGTATAGTGCCGTGTAGTACCGCGTGGTGTACAGTGGGTGTACCGCCGTGTAGTACTGATTGGAGTAGACTGCCTGTACTGCCGTGTAGTACTGAGTGGAGTACAGTGCCTGTACTGCCGTGTAGTCCCGAGTGGAGTACAGTGCCTGTACTGCCGTGTAGTACTGAGTGGAGTACTGTGTGTATAGTGCCGTGTAGTACCGAGTGGAGTACAGTGCCTGTACTGCCGTGTAGTACTGAGTGGAGTACAGTGCCTGTACTGCCGTGTAGTACTGAGTGGAGTACAGTGCCTGTACTGCCGTGTAGTACTGAGTGGAGTACAGTGCCTGTACTGCCGTGTAGTACTGAGTGGAGTACAGTGCCTGTACTGCCGTGTAGTGCCCAGTGGAGTACTGTGTGTATAGTGCAGTGTAGTACTGAGTGGAGTACAGTGCATGTACTGCCGTGTAGTCCCGAGTGGAGTACTCTGTGTATAGTGCAGTGTAGTACTGAGTGGGGTACAGTGCCTGTACTGCCGTGTAGTACCGAGTGGAGTACAGTGCCTGTACTGCCGTGTAGTCCCGAGTGTATTACTGTGTTCATACTGCCGTGTAGTACTGAGTGGAGTAAAGTACCTGTAATGCCGTGTAGTACCGAGTGGAGTACAGTGCCTGTACTGCCGTGTAGTACTGAGTGGAGTACAGTGCCTGCACTGCCGTGTAGTCCCGAGTGGAGTACTGTGTGTATAGTGCAGTGTAGTACTGAGTGGAGTACTGTGTGTATAGTGCAGTGTAGTACTGAGTGGAGTACTGTGTGTATAGTGCCGTGTAGTACTGAGTGGAGTACAGTGCCTGTACTGCCGTCTAGTCCCAGGTGGAGTACTGTGTGCATACTGCCGTGTAGTACTGAGTGGAGTACAGTGCCTGTACTGCCGTGTAGTACCGAGTGGAGTACAGTGCCTGTACTGCCGTGTAGTACTGTGTGGAGTACATTGCCTGTACTGCCGTGCAGTCCCGAGTGGAGTACAGTGTGTATAGTGCAGTGTAGTACTGAGTGGAGTACTGTGTGTATAGTGCCGTGTAGTACTGAGTGGAGTACAGTGCCTGTACTGCCGTGTAGTACCGAGTAGAGTACTGTGTGCATACTGCCGTGTAGTACTGAGTGGAGTACAGTGGCTGTAATGCCGTGTAGTACTGGGTGGAGTACAGTGCCTGTACTGCCGTGTAGTCCCCAATGGAATACAGTTTGTGTAGTGCAGTGTAGTACTGAGTGGAGTACAGTGCATGTACTGCCGTGTAGTACCGAGTGGAGTACTGTGTGTATAGTGCAGTGTAGTACTGAGTGGAGTACTGTGTGTATAGTGCCGTGTAGTACTGAGTGGAGTACAGTGCCTGTACTGCCGTGTAGTACCGAGTGGAGTACTGTGTGTATAGTGCCGTGTAGTACACAGTGGAGTACAGTGCCTGTACTGCCGTGTAGTACTGAGTGGAGTACAGTGCCTGTAATGCCGTGTAGTACCGAGTGGAGTACTGTGTGTATAGTGCCGTGTAGTACTGAGTGGAGTACATTGCCTGTACTGCCGTGCAGTCCCGAGTGGAGTACTGTGTGTATACTGCCGTGTAGTACTGAGTGGAGTACAGTACCTGTACTGCCGTGTAGTACCGAGTGGGGGACTGTGTGTATACTGCCGTGTAGTACTGAGTGGAGTACAGTGCCTGTACTGCCGAGTAGTCCCGAGTGGAGTACTGTGTGTATAGTGCAGTGTAGTGCTGAGTGGAGTACAGTACCTGTACTGCCGTGTAGTACCGAGTGGGGAACTGTGTGTATACTGCCGTGTAGTACTGAGTGGAGTACAGTGCCTGTACTGCCGTGTAGTACCGAGTGGGGGACTGTGTGTATATTGCCGTGTAGTACTGAGTGGAGTACAGTGCCTGTACTGCCGTGTAGTACCGAGTGGATTACTGTGCGTATAGTGCCGTGTAGTACCGAGTGGAGTACAGTGCCTGTACTGCCGTGTAGTACTGCTTGGAGTGCAGTGCATGTACTGCCGTGAAGTACCGAGTGGAGTACTCTGTGTATACTGCCGTGTAATACTGAGTGGAGTACAGTACCTGTACTGCCGTGTAGTACCGAGTGGGTGACTGTGTGTATACTGCCGTGTAGTACTGAGTGGAGTACAGTGCCTGTACTGCCGAGTAGTCCCGAGTGGAGTACTGTGTGTATACTGCCGTGTAGTACTGCTTGGAGTACAGTGCATGTACTGCCGTGTAGTACCGAGTGGAGTACTCTGTGTATACTGCCGTGTAGTGCTGAGTGGAGTACAGTACCTGTACTGCCGTGTAGTACCGAGTGGGGAACTGTGTGTATACTGCCGTGTAGTACTGAGTGGAGTACAGTGCCTGTACTGCCGTGTAGTACCGAGTGGGGGACTGTGTGTATATTGCCGTGTAGTACTGAGTGGAGTACAGTACCTGTACTGCCGTGTAGTACCGAGTGGAGTACTGTGTATAGTGCCGTGTAGTACCGAGTGGAGTACAGTGCCTGTAATGCCGTGTAGTACTGCTTGGAGTACAGTGCCTTTACTGCCGTGTAGTCCCGAGTGGAGTACAGTGCCTGTACTGCCGTGTAGTAGTGAGTGGAGTACTGTGCCTGTACTGCCGTGTAGTACAGAGCGGAGTACTGTGTGTATAGTGCCGTGTAGTACCGAGTGGAATACAGTGGGTGTACTGCCGTGTAGTACTGAGTGGAGTACAGTGCCTGTACTGCCGTGTAGTACTGAGTGGGGTACAGTGCATGTACTGCCGTGTAGTATTGAGTGGAGTACAGTGCCTGTACTCCCGTGTAGTGCCGAGTGGATTACTGTATGTATAGTGCCGTGTAGTACTGAGTGGAGTACAGTGCCTGTACTGCCGTGTAGTCCGGAATGGAGTACAGTGACTGTACTGCCGTGTAGTCCCGAGTAGAGTTCTGTGTGTATAGTGCCGTGTAGTACCGAGTGGAGTACAGTGCCTGTACTGCCGTGTAGTACTAAGTGGAGTACAGTGCCTGTACTACCGTATAGTCCCGAGTGGAGTACTGTGTGTATAGTGCAATGTAGTACTGAGTGGTGTACAGTGCCTGTACTGCCGTGTAGTACTGAGTGGATTACAGTGCCTGTAGTGCCGTGTAGTACTGGGTGGAGTACAGTACCTGTACTGCCGTGTAGTACCTCGTAGAGTACAGTGCCTGTACTGCCGTGCGGTACCGAGTGGAGTACAGTGCCTGTACTGCCGTGTGGTACCGAGTGGAGTACTGTGTGTATACTGCCGTGTAGTACTGAGTGGAGTAATGTGCCGGTACTGCCGTGTAGTACCGAGTGGAGCACTCTGTGTATAGTGCCGTGTAGTACCGAGTGGAGTACTGTGTGCATACTGCCGTGTAGTACTGAGTGGAGTACAGTGCCTGTACTGCCGTGTAGTACCGAGTGGAGTACTGTGTGTATAGTGCCGTGTAGTACCGAGTGGAGTACAGTGCATGTACTGCCGTGTAGTACCGAGTGGAGTACTATGTGTATAGTGCGGTGTAGTACCGAGTGTAGTACAGTGCCTGTACTTTCGTGTAGTACTGAGTGGAGTAGAGTGCCTGTAGTGCCGTGTAGTCCCGAGTGGAGTACAGTGCCTGTACTGCCGTGTAGTTGTGAGTGGAGTACTGTGCCTGTACTGCCGTGTAGTACTGAGTGGAGTACTGTGTGTATAGTGCCGTGTAGTACCGAGTGGAGTACCGTGCCTGTACTGCCGTGTAGTACTGATTGGAGTACAGTGCCTGTACTGCCGTGTTGTACTGAGTGGAGTACAGTGCCTGTACTGCCGTGTAGTCCCGATTGGAGTACAGTGCCTGTACTGCCGTGTAGTACTGAGTGGAGTAGAGTGTGTATAGTGCCGTGTAGTACCGAGTGGAGTAAAGTGCCTGTACTGCCGTGTAGTACTGAGTGGAGTACAGTGCCTGTACTGCCGTGTAGTACTGGGTGGAGTACAGTGCCTGTACTGCCGTGTAGTCCCCAATGGAATACAGTTTGTGTAGTGCAGTGTAGTACTGAGTGGAGTACAGTGCATGTACTGCCGTGTAGTACCGAGTGGAGTACTGTGTGTATAGTGCAGTGTAGTACTGAGTGGAGTACTGTGTGTATAGTGCCGTGTAGTACTGAGTGGAGTACAGTGCCTGTACTGCCGTGTAGTACCGAGTGGAGTACTGTGTGTATAGTGCCGTGTAGTACACAGTGGAGTACAGTGTCTGTACTGCCGTGTAGTACTGAGTGGAGTACAGTGCCTGTAATGCCGTGTAGTACCGAGTGGAGTACTGTGTGTATAGTGCCGTGTAGTACTGAGTGGAGTACATTGCCTGTACTGCCGTGCAGTCCCGAGTGGAGTACTGTGTGTATACTGCCGTGTAGTACTGAGTGGAGTACAGTACCTGTACTGCCGTGTAGTACCGAGTGGGGGACTGTGTGTATACTGCCGTGTAGTACTGAGTGGAGTACAGTGCCTGTACTGCCGAGTAGTCCCGAGTGGAGTACTGTGTGTATAGTGCAGTGTAGTGCTGAGTGGAGTACAGTACCTGTACTGCCGTGTAGTACCGAGTGGGGAACTATGTGTATACTGCCGTGTAGTACTGAGTGGAGTACAGTGCCTGTACTGCCGTGTAGTACCGAGTGGGGGACTGTGTGTATATTGCCGTGTAGTACTGAGTGGAGTACAGTGCCTGTACTGCCGTGTAGTACCGAGTGGATTACTGTGTGTATAGTGCCGTGTAGTACCGAGTGGAGTACAGTGCCTGTACTGCCGTGTAGTACTGCTTGGAGTACAGTGCATGTACTGCCGTGTAGTACCGAGTGGAGTACTCTGTGTATACTGCCGTGTAATACTGAGTGGAGTACAGTACCTGTACTGCCGTGTAGTACCGAGTGGGTGACTGTGTGTATACTGCCGTGTAGTACTGAGTGGAGTACAGTGCCTGTACTGCCGAGTAGTCCCGAGTGGAGTACTGTGTGTGTGTAGTGCAGTGTAGTGCTGAGTGGAGTACAGTACCTGTACTGCCGTGTAGTACCGAGTGGGGAACTGTGTGTATACTGCCGTGTAGTACTGAGTGGAGTACAGTGCCTGTACTGCCGTGTAGTACCGAGTGGGGGACTGTGTGTATATTGCCGTGTAGTACCGAGTGGAGTACAGTGCCTGTACTGCCGTGTAGTACCGCTTGGAGTACAGTGCCTTTACTGCCGTGTAGTCCCGAGTGGAGTACAGTGCCTGTACTGCCGTGTAGTAGTGAGTGGAGTACTGTGCCTGTACTGCCGTGTAGTACAGAGCGGAGTACTGTGTGTATAGTGCCGTGTAGTACTGAGTGGAATACAGTGGGTGTACTGCCGTGTAGTACTGAGTGGAGTACAGTGCCTGTACTGCCGTGTAGTACTGAGTGGGGTACAGTGCATGTACTGCCGTGTAGTATTGAGTGGAGTACAGTGCCTGTACTGCCGTGTAGTACTGAGTGGAGTACAGTGCCTGTACTGCCATGTAGTCCCCAGTGGAGTACAGTCCCTGTACTGCCGTGTAGTACTGAGTGGAGTACAGTGCCTGTACTCCCGTGTAGTCCCGAGTGGATTACTGTGTGTATAGTGCCGTGTAGTACTGAGTGGAGTACAGTGCCTGTACTGCCGTGTAGTCCGGAATGGAGTACAGTGACTGTACTGCCGTGTAGTCCCGAGTAGAGTTCTGTGTGTATAGTGCCGTGTAGTACCGAGTGGAGTACAGTGCCTGTACTGCCGTGTAGTACTAAGTGGAGTACAGTGCCTGTACTACCGTATAGTCCCGAGTGGAGTACTGTGTGTATAGTGCAGTGTAGTACTGAGTGGTGTACAGTGCCTGTACTGCCGTGTAGTACTGAGTGGATTACAGTGCCTGTAGTGCCGTGTAGTACTGGGTGGAGTACAGTACCTGTACTGCCGTGTAGTACCTCGTAGAGTACAGTGCCTGTACTGCCGTGCGGTACCGAGTGGAGTACAGTGCCTGTACTGCCGTGTGGTACCGAGTGGAGTACTCTGTGTATACTGCCGTGTAGTACTGAGTGGAGTACAGTGCCGGCACTGCCGTGTAGTACCGAGTGGAGCACTCTGTGTATAGTGCCGTGTAGTACCGAGTGGAGTACTGTGTGCATACTGCCGTGTAGTACTGAGTGGAGTACAGTGCCTGTACTGCCGTGTAGTACCGAGTGGAGTACTGTGTGTATAGTGCCGTGTAGTACCGAGTGGAGTACAGTGCATGTACTGCCGTGTAGTACCGAGTGGAGTACTATGTGTATAGTGCGGTGTAGTACCGAGTGGAGTACAGTGCCTGTACTTTCGTGTAGTACTGAGTGGAGTAGAGTGCCTGTAGTGCCGTGTAGTCCCGAGTGGAGTACAGTGCCTGTACTGCCGTGTAGTTGTGAGTGGAGTACTGTGCCTGTACTGCCGTGTAGTACTGAGTGGAGTACTGTGTGTATAGTGCCGTGTAGTACCGAGTGGAGAACCGTGCCTGTACTGCCGTGTAGTACTGATTGGAGTACAGTGCCTGTACTGCCGTGTAGTACTGAGTGGAGTACAGTGCCTGTACTGCCGTGTAGTACTGAGTGGAGTACAGTGCCAGAACTGCAGTGTAGTACTGTGTGGAGTACAGTGCCTGTACTGCCGTGTAGTCCCGAGTGGAGTACAGTGCTTGTACTGCCGTGTAGTACTGAGTGGAGTACTGTGTGTATAGTGCCGTGTAGTACCGAGTGGAGTACAGTGCCTGTACTGCCGTGTAGTACTGAATGGAGTACAGTGCCTGTACTGCCGTATAGTCCCGAATGGAATACTGTGTGTATACTGCCGTGTAGTACGGAGTGCAGTACAGTGCCTGTACTGCCGTGTAGTACTGAGTGGAGTACAGTGCCTGTACTAACGTGTAGGCCCGAGTGGAGTACTGTGTGTATAGTGCAGTGTAGTACTGAGTGTTGTACAGTGCCTGTAATGTCGTGTAGTACTGAGTGGAGTACAGTGCCTGTACTCCCGTGTAGTCCCGAGTGGAGTACTGTGTGTATAGTGCCGTGTAGTATTGAGTGGAGTACAGTGCCTGTACTGCCGTGTAGTACTAAGTGGAGTACAGTGGCTGTACTGCCGTGTAGTCCCGAGTGTAGTAGTGTGTGTATAGTGCAGTGTAGTGCTGAGTGGTGTACAGTGTTTGTACTGCCGTGTAGTACTGAGTGGAGTACAGTGCCTGTACTGCCGTGTAGTACTGGGTGGAGTACAGTGCCTGTACTGCCGTGTAGTACCGAGTGGGGGACTGTGTGTATACTGCTGTGTAGTACCGAGTGGAGTACAGTGCCTGTATTGCCGTGTAGTACCGAGTGGAGTACTGTGTGTATAGTGCCGTGTAGTACCGAGTGGAGTACTGTGTGCATACTGCCGTGTAGTAATGAGTGGAGTACAGTACCTGTACTGCTGTGTAGTACCGAGTGGAGTACTGTGTGTATAGTGCCGTTTAGTACCGAGTGGAGTACAGTGCCTGTACTGCCGTGTAGTACTGAGTGGAGTACAGTGCCTGTAATGCCGTATAGTCCCGAGTGGAGTACAGTGCCTGTACTGCCGTGTAGTAGTGAGTGGAGTACTGTGCCTGTACTGCCGTGTAGTACTGAGTGGTGTACTGTGTGTATAGTGCCGTGTAGTACCGCGTGGTGTACAGTGGGTGTACTGCCGTGTAGTACTGATTGGAGTAGACTGCCTGTACTGCCGTGTAGTACTGAGTGGAGTACAGTGCCTGTACTGCCGTGTAGTCCCGAGTGGAGTACAGTGCCTGTACTGCCGTGTAGTACTGAGTGGAGTACTGTGTGTATAGTGCCGTGTAGTACCGAGTGGAGTACAGTGCCTGTACTGCCGTGTAGTACTGAGTGGAGTACAGTGCCTGTACTGCCGTGTAGTACTGAGTGGAGTACAGTGCCTGTACTGCCGTGTAGCACTGAGTAGAGTACAGTGCCTCTACAGCCGTGTAGTGCCCAGTGGAGTACTGTGTGTATAGTGCAGTGTAGTACTGAGTGGAGTACAGTGCATGTACTGCCGTGTAGTCCCGAGTGGAGTACTCTGTGTATAGTGCAGTGTAGTACTGAGTGGAGTACAGTGCCTGTGCTGCCGTGTAGTACCGAGTAGAGTACAGTGCCTGTACTGCCGTGTAGTCCCGAGTGGAGTACTGTGTGCATACTGCCGTGTAGTACTGAGTGGAGTAAAGTACCTGTAATGCCGTGTAGTACCGAGTGGAGTACAGTGCCTGTACTGCCGTGTAGTACTGAGTGGAGTACAGTGCCTGTACTGCCGTGTAGTCCCGAGTGGAGTACTGTGTGTATAGTGCAGTGTAGTACTGAGTGGAGTACTGTGTGTATAGTGCAGTGTAGTACTGAGTGGAGTACTGTGTGTATAGTGCCGTGTAGTACTGAGTGGAGTACAGTGCCTGTACTGCCGTGTAGTCCCAGGTGGAGTACTGTGTGCATACTGCCGTGTAGTACTGAGTGGAGTACAGTGCCTGTACTGCCGTGTAGTACCGAGTGGAGTACAGTGCCTGTACTGCCGTGCAGTACTGAGTGGAGTACATTGCCTGTACTGCCGTGCAGTCCCGAGTGGAGTACTGTGTGTATAGTGCAGTGTAGTACTGAGTGGAGTACTGTGTGTATAGTGCCGTGTAGTACTGAGTGGAGTACAGTGCCTGTACTGCCGTGTAGTACCGAGTGGAGTACTGTGCGCATACTGCCGTGTAGTACTGAGTGGAGTACAGTGCCTGTACTGCCGTGTAGTACTGGGTGGAGTACAGTGCCTGTACTGCCGTGTAGTCCCCAATGGAATACAGTTTGTGTAGTGCAGTGTAGTACTGAGTGGAGTACAGTGCATGTACTGCCGTGTAGTACCGAGTGGAGTACTGTGTGTATAGTGCAGTGTAGTACTGAGTGGAGTACTGTGTGTATAGTGCCGTGTAGTACTGAGTGGAGTACAGTGCCTGTACTGCCGTGTAGTACCGAGTGGAGTACTGTGTGTATAGTGCCGTGTAGTACACAGTGGAGTACAGTGCCTGTACTGCCGTGTAGTACTGAGTGGAGTACAGTGCCTGTAATGCCGTGTAGTACCGAGTGGAGTACTGTGTGTATAGTGCCGTGTAGTACTGAGTGGAGTACATTGCCTGTACTGCCGTGCAGTCCCGAGTGGAGTACTGTGTGTATACTGCCGTGTAGTACTGAGTGGAGTACAGTACCTGTACTGCCGTGTAGTACCGAGTGGGGGACTGTGTGTATACTGCCGTGTAGTACTGAGTGGAGTACAGTGCCTGTACTGCCGAGTAGTCCCGAGTGGAGTACTGTGTGTATAGTGCAGTGTAGTGCTGAGTGGAGTACAGAACCTGTACTGCCGTGTAGTACCGAGTGGGGAACTGTGTGTATACTGCCGTGTAGTACTGAGTGGAGTACAGTGCCTGTACTGCCGTGTAGTACCGAGTGGGGGACTGTGTGTATATTGCCGTGTAGTACTGAGTGGAGTACAGTGCCTGTACTGCCGTGTAGTACCGAGTGGATTACTGTGTGTATAGTGCCGTGTAGTACCGAGTGGAGTACAGTGCCTGTACTGCCGTGTAGTACTGCTTGGAGTACAGTGCATGTACTGCCGTGTAGTACCGAGTGGAGTACTCTGTGTATACTGCCGTGTAATACTGAGTGGAGTACAGTACCTGTACTGCCGTGTAGTACCGAGTGGGTGACTGTGTGTATACTGCCGTGTAGTACTGAGTGGAGTACAGTGCCTGTAATGCCGTGTAGTACCGAGTGGAGTACTGTGTGTATAGTGCCGTGTAGTACTGAGTGGAGTACATTGCCTGTACTGCCGTGCAGTCCCGAGTGGAGTACTGTGTGTATACTGCCGTGTAGTACTGAGTGGAGTACAGTACCTGTACTGCCGTGTAGTACCGAGTGGGGGACTGTGTGTATACTGCCGTGTAGTACTGAGTGGAGTACAGTGCCTGTACTGCCGAGTAGTCCCGAGTGGAGTACTGTGTGTATAGTGCAGTGTAGTGCTGAGTGGAGTACAGTACCTGTACTGCCGTGTAGTACCAAGTGGGGAACTGTGTGTATACTGCCGTGTAGTACTGAGTGGAGTACAGTGCCTGTACTGCCGTGTAGTACCGAGTGGGGGACTGTGTGTATATTGCCGTGTAGTACTGAGTGGAGTACAGTGCGTGTACTGCCGTGTAGTACCGAGTGGATTACTGTGTGTATAGTGCCGTGTAGTACCGAGTGGAGTACAGTGCCTGTACTGCCGTGTAGTACTGCTTGGAGCACAGTGCATGTACTGCCGTGTAGTACCGAGTGGAGTACTCTGTGTATACTGCCGTGTAATACTCAGTGGAGTACAGTACCTGTACTGCCGTGTAGTACCGAGTGGGTGACTGTGTGTATACTGCCGTGTAGTACCGAGTGGAGTACAGTGCCTGTACTGCCGTGTAGTACTAAGTGGAGTACAGTGCCTGTACTACCGTATAGTCCCGAGTGGAGTACTGTGTGTATAGTGCAGTGTAGTACTGAGTGGTGTACAGTGCCTGTACTGCCGTGTAGTACTGAGTGGATTACAGTGCCTGTAGTGCCGTGTAGTACTGGGTGGAGTACAGTACCTGTACTGCCGTTAGTACCTCGTGGAGTACAGTGCCTGTACTGCCGTGTGGTACCGAGTGGAGAACAGTGCCTGTACTGCCGTGTGGTACCGAGTGGAGTACTGTGTGTATACTGCCGTGTAGTACTGAGTGGAGTACAGTGCCGGTACTGCCGTGTAGTACCGAGTGGAGTACTCTGTGTATAGTGCCGTGTAGTACCGAGTGGAGTACTGTGTGCATACTGCCGTGTAGTACTGAGTGGAGTACAGTGCCTGTACTGCCGTGTAGTACCGAGTGGAGTACTGTGTGTATAGTGCCATGTAGTACCGAGTGGAGTACAGTGCATGTACTGCCGTGTAGTACCGAGTGGAGTACTATGTGTATAGTGCGGTGTAGTACCGAGTGGAGTACAATGCCTGTACTTTCGTGTAGTACTGAGTGGAGTAGAGTGCCTGTAGTGCCGTGTAGTCCCGAGTGGAGTACAGTGCCTGTACTGCCGTGTAGTTGTGAGTGGAGTACTGTGCCTGTACTGCCGTGTAGTACTGAGTGGAGTACTGTGTGTATAGTGCCGTGTAGTACCGAGTGGAGTACCGTGCCTGTACTGCCGTGTAGTACTGAGTGGAGTACAGTGCCTGTACTGCCGTGTGGTACTGAGTGGAGTACAGTGCCTGTACTGCCGTGTAGTCCCGATTGGAGTACAGTGCCTGTACTGCCGTGTATTACTGAGTGGAGTACTGTGTGTATAGTGCCGTGTAGTACCGAGTGGAGTAAAGTGCCTGTACTGCCGTGTAGTACTGAGTGGAGTACAGTGCCTGTACTGCCGTGTAGTGCTGAGTGGAGTAGAGTGCCTGTACTGCCGTGTAGTACTGAGTGGAGTACATTGCCTGTACTGCCGTGTAGTACTGAGTGGAGTACAGTGCCAGTACTGCCGTGTAGTTCTGAGTGGACTACAGTGCCTGTACTGCCGTGTAGTCCCGAGTGGAGTACTGTGTGTAAGGTGCCGTGTAGTACCGAGTGGAGTACAGTGCCTGTACTGCCGTGTAGTACTGAGTGGAGTACAGTGCCAGAACTGCAGTGTAGTACTGTGTGGAGTACAGTGCCTGTACTGCCGTGTAGTCCCGAGTGGAGTACAGTGCTTGTACTGCCGTGTAGTACTGAGTGGAGTACTGTGTGTATAGTGCCGTGTAGTAACGAGTGGAGTACATTGCCTGTACTGCCGTGTAGTACTGAATGGAGTACAGTGCCTGTACTGCCGTGTAGTCCCGAATGGAGTACTGTGTGTATAGTGCCGTGTAGTACGGAGTGCAGTACAGTGCCTGTACTGCCGTGTAGTACTGAGTGGAGTACAGTGCCTGTACTAACGTGTAGTCCCGAGTGGAGTACTGTGTGTATAGTGCAGTGTAGTACTGAGTGTTGTACAGTGCCTGTACTGTCGTGTAGTACTGAGTGGAGTACAGTGCCTGTACTCCCGTGTAGTCCCGAGTGGAGTACTGTGTGTATAGTGCCGTGTAGTATTGAGTGGAGTACAGTGCCTGTACTGCCGTGTAGTACTGAGTGGATTACAGTGCCTGTAGTGCCGTGTAGTACTGGGTGGAGTACAGTACCTGTACTGCCGTGTAGTACTGAGTGGGGTACAGTGCATGTACTGCCGTGTAGTACTGAGTGGAGTACAGTGCCTGTACTCCCGTGTAGTGCCGAGTGGATTACTGTGTGTATAGTGCCGTGTAGTACTGAGTGGAGTACAGTGCCTGTACTGCCGTGTAGTCCGGAATGGAGTACAGTGACTGTACTGCCGTGTAGTCCCGAGTAGAGTTCTGTGTGTATAGTGCCGTGTAATACCGAGTGGAGTACAGTGCCTGTACTGCCGTGTAGTACTAAGTGGAGTACAGTGCCTGTACTACCGTATAGTCCCGAGTGGAGTAGTGTGTGTATAGTGCAGTGTAGTACTGAGTGGTGTACAGTGCCTGTACTGCCGTGTAGTACTGAGTGGATTACAGTGCCTGTAGTGCCGTGTAGTACTGGGTGGAGTACAGTACCTGTACTGCCGTGTAGTACCTCGTAGAGTACAGTGCCTGTACTGCCGTGCGGTACCGAGTGGAGTACAGTGCCTGTACTGCCGTGTGGTACCGAGTGGAGTACTGTGTGTATACTGCCGTGTAGTACTGAGTGGAGTACAGTGCCGGTACTGCCGTGTAGTACCGAGTGGAGCACTCTGTGTATAGTGCCGTGTAGTACCGAGTGGAGTACTGTGTGCATACTGCCGTGTAGTACTGAGTGGAGTACAGTGCCTGTACTGCCGTGTAGTACCGAGTGGAGTACTGTGTGTATAGTGCCGTGTAGTACCGAGTGGAGTACAGTGCATGTACTGCCGTGTAGTACCGAGTGGAGTACTATGTGTATAGTGCGGTGTAGTACCGAGTGTAGTACAGTGCCTGTACTTTCGTGTAGTACTGAGTGGAGTAGAGTGCCTGTAGTGCCGTGTAGTCCCGAGTGGAGTACAGTGCCTGTACTGCCGTGTAGTTGTGAGTGGAGTACTGTGCCTGTACTGCCGTGTAGTACTGAGTGGAGTACTGTGTGTATAGTGCCGTGTAGTACCGAGTGGAGTACCGTGCCTGTACTGCCGTGTAGTACTGATTGGAGTACAGTGCCTGTACTGCCGTGTTGTACTGAGTGGAGTACAGTGCCTGTACTGCCGTGTAGTCCCGATTGGAGTACAGTGCCTGTACTGCCGTGTAGTACTGAGTGGAGTAGAGTGTGTATAGTGCCGTGTAGTACCGAGTGGAGTAAAGTGCCTGTACTGCCGTGTAGTACTGAGTGGAGTACAGTGCCTGTACTGCCGTGTAGTACTGGGTGGAGTACAGTGCCTGTACTGCCGTGTAGTCCCCAATGGAATACAGTTTGTGTAGTGCAGTGTAGTACTGAGTGGAGTACAGTGCATGTACTGCCGTGTAGTACCGAGTGGAGTACTGTGTGTATAGTGCAGTGTAGTACTGAGGGGAGTACTGTGTGTATAGTGCCGTGTAGTACTGAGTGGAGTACAGTGCCTGTACTGCCGTGTAGTACCGAGTGGAGTACTGTGTGTATAGTGCCGTGTAGTACACAGTGGAGTACAGTGTCTGTACTGCCGTGTAGTACTGAGTGGAGTACAGTGCCTGTAATGCCGTGTAGTACCGAGTGGAGTACTGTGTGTATAGTGCCGTGTAGTACTGAGTGGAGTACATTGCCTGTACTGCCGTGCAGTCCCGAGTGGAGTACTGTGTGTATACTGCCGTGTAGTACTGAGTGGAGTACAGTACCTGTACTGCCGTGTAGTACCGAGTGGGGGACTGTGTGTATACTGCCGTGTAGTACTGAGTGGAGTACAGTGCCTGTACTGCCGAGTAGTCCCGAGTGGAGTACTGTGTGTATAGTGCAGTGTAGTGCTGAGTGGAGTACAGTACCTGTACTGCCGTGTAGTACCGAGTGGGGAACTGTGTGTATACTGCCGTGTAGTATTGAGTGGAGTACAGTGCCTGTACTGCCGTGTAGTACCGAGTGGGGGACTGTGTGTATATTGCCGTGTAGTACTGAGTGGAGTACAGTGCCTGTACTGCCGTGTAGTACCGAGTGGATTACTGTGTGTATAGTGCCGTGTAGTACCGAGTGGAGTACAGTGCCTGTACTGCCGTGTAGTACTGCTTGGAGTACAGTGCATGTACTGCCGTGTAGTACCGAGTGGAGTACTCTGTGTATACTGCCGTGTAATACTGAGTGGAGTACAGTACCTGTACTGCCGTGTAGTACCGAGTGGGTGACTGTGTGTATACTGCCGTGTAGTACTGAGTGGAGTACAGTGCCTGTACTGCCGAGTAGTCCCGAGTGGAGTACTGTGCGTGTGTAGTGCAGTGTAGTGCTGAGTGGAGTACAGTACCTGTACTGCCGTGTAGTACCGAGTGGGGAACTGTGTGTATACTGCCGTGTAGTACTGAGTGGAGTACAGTGCCTGTACTGCCGTGTAGTACCGAGTGGGGGACTGTGTGTATATTGCCGTGTAGTACCGAGTGGAGTACAGTGCCTGTACTGCCGTGTAGTACTGCTTGGAGTACAGTGCCTTTACTGCCGTGTAGTCCCGAGTGGAGTACAGTGCCTGTACTGCCGTGTAGTAGTGAGTGGAGTACTGTGCCTGTACTGCCGTGTAGTACAGAGCGGAGTACTGTGTGTATAGTGCCGTGTAGTACTGAGTGGAATACAGTGGGTGTACTGCCGTGTAGTACTGAGTGGAGTACAGTGCCTGTACTGCCGTGTAGTACTGAGTGGGGTACAGTGCATGTACTGCCGTGTAGTATTGAGTGGAGTACAGTGCCTGTACTGCCGTGTAGTACTGAGTGGAGTACAGTGCCTGTACTGCCATGTAGTCCCCAGTGGAGTACAGTCCCTGTACTGCCGTGTAGTACTGAGTGGAGTACAGTGCCTGTACTCCCGTGTAGTCCCGAGTGGATTACTGTGTGTATAGTGCCGTGTAGTACTGAGTGGAGTACAGTGCCTGTACTGCCGTGTAGTCCGGAATGGAGTACAGTGACTGTACTGCCGTGTAGTCCCGAGTAGAGTTCTGTGTGTATAGTGCCGTGTAGTACCGAGTGGAGTACAGTGCCTGTACTGCCGTGTAGTACTAAGTGGAGTACAGTGCCTGTACTACCGTATAGTCCCGAGTGGAGTACTGTGTGTATAGTGCAGTGTAGTACTGAGTGGTGTACAGTGCCTGTACTGCCGTGTAGTACTGAGTGGATTACAGTGCCTGTAGTGCCGTGTAGTACTGGGTGGAGTACAGTACCTGTACTGCCGTGTAGTACCTCGTAGAGTACAGTGCCTGTACTGCCGTGCGGTACCGAGTGGAGTACAGTGCCTGTACTGCCGTGTGGTACCGAGTGGAGTACTCTGTGTATACTGCCGTGTAGTACTGAGTGGAGTACAGTGCCGGCACTGCCGTGTAGTACCGAGTGGAGCACTCTGTGTATAGTGCCGTGTAGTACCGAGTGGAGTACTGTGTGCATACTGCCGTGTAGTACTGAGTGGAGTACAGTGCCTGTACTGCCGTGTAGTACCGAGTGGAGTACTGTGTGTATAGTGCCGTGTAGTACCGAGTGGAGTACAGTGCATGTACTGCCGTGTAGTACCGAGTGGAGTACTATGTGTATAGTGCGGTGTAGTACCGAGTGGAGTACAGTGCCTGTACTTTCGTGTAGTACTGAGTGGAGTAGAGTGCCTGTAGTGCCGTGTAGTCCCGAGTGGAGTACAGTGCCTGTACTGCCGTGTAGTTGTGAGTGGAGTACTGTGCCTGTACTGCCGTGTAGTACTGAGTGGAGTACTGTGTGTATAGTGCCGTGTAGTACCGAGTGGAGAACCGTGCCTGTACTGCCGTGTAGTACTGATTGGAGTACAGTGCCTGTACTGCCGTGTAGTACTGAGTGGAGTACAGTGCCTGTACTGCCGTGTAGTACTGAGTGGAGTACAGTGCCAGAACTGCAGTGTAGTACTGTGTGGAGTACAGTGCCTGTACTGCCGTGTAGTCCCGAGTGGAGTACAGTGCTTGTACTGCCGTGTAGTACTGAGTGGAGTACTGTGTGTATAGTGCCGTGTAGTACCGAGTGGAGTACAGTGCCTGTACTGCCGTGTAGTACTGAATGGAGTACAGTGCCTGTACTGCCGTATAGTCCCGAATGGAATACTGTGTGTATACTGCCGTGTAGTACGGAGTGCAGTACAGTGCCTGTACTGCCGTGTAGTACTGAGTGGAGTACAGTGCCTGTACTAACGTGTAGGCCCGAGTGGAGTACTGTGTGTATAGTGCAGTGTAGTACTGAGTGTTGTACAGTGCCTGTAATGTCGTGTAGTACTGAGTGGAGTACAGTGCCTGTACTCCCGTGTAGTCCCGAGTGGAGTACTGTGTGTATAGTGCCGTGTAGTATTGAGTGGAGTACAGTGCCTGTACTGCCGTGTAGTACTAAGTGGAGTACAGTGGCTGTACTGCCGTGTAGTCCCGAGTGTAGTAGTGTGTGTATAGTGCAGTGTAGTGCTGAGTGGTGTACAGTGTTTGTACTGCCGTGTAGTACTGAGTGGAGTACAGTGCCTGTACTGCCGTGTAGTACTGGGTGGAGTACAGTGCCTGTACTGCCGTGTAGTACCGAGTGGGGGACTGTGTGTATACTGCTGTGTAGTACCGAGTGGAGTACAGTGCCTGTATTGCCGTGTAGTACCGAGTGGAGTACTGTGTGTATAGTGCCGTGTAGTACCGAGTGGAGTACTGTGTGCATACTGCCGTGTAGTAATGAGTGGAGTACAGTACCTGTACTGCTGTGTAGTACCGAGTGGAGTACTGTGTGTATAGTGCCGTTTAGTACCGAGTGGAGTACAGTGCCTGTACTGCCGTGTAGTACTGAGTGGAGTACAGTGCCTGTAATGCCGTATAGTCCCGAGTGGAGTACAGTGCCTGTACTGCCGTGTAGTAGTGAGTGGAGTACTGTGCCTGTACTGCCGTGTAGTACTGAGTGGTGTACTGTGTGTATAGTGCCGTGTAGTACCGCGTGGTGTACAGTGGGTGTACTGCCGTGTAGTACTGATTGGAGTAGACTGCCTGTACTGCCGTGTAGTACTGAGTGGAGTACAGTGCCTGTACTGCCGTGTAGTCCCGAGTGGAGTACAGTGCCTGTACTGCCGTGTAGTACTGAGTGGAGTACTGTGTGTATAGTGCCGTGTAGTACCGAGTGGAGTACAGTGCCTGTACTGCCGTGTAGTACTGAGTGGAGTACAGTGCCTGTACTGCCGTGTAGTACTGAGTGGAGTACAGTGCCTGTACTGCCGTGTAGCACTGAGTAGAGTACAGTGCCTCTACAGCCGTGTAGTGCCCAGTGGAGTACTGTGTGTATAGTGCAGTGTAGTACTGAGTGGAGTACAGTGCATGTACTGCCGTGTAGTCCCGAGTGGAGTACTCTGTGTATAGTGCAGTGTAGTACTGAGTGGAGTACAGTGCCTGTGCTGCCGTGTAGTACCGAGTAGAGTACAGTGCCTGTACTGCCGTGTAGTCCCGAGTGGAGTACTGTGTGCATACTGCCGTGTAGTACTGAGTGGAGTAAAGTACCTGTAATGCCGTGTAGTACCGAGTGGAGTACAGTGCCTGTACTGCCGTGTAGTACTGAGTGGAGTACAGTGCCTGTACTGCCGTGTAGTCCCGAGTGGAGTACTGTGTGTATAGTGCAGTGTAGTACTGAGTGGAGTACTGTGTGTATAGTGCAGTGTAGTACTGAGTGGAGTACTGTGTGTATAGTGCCGTGTAGTACTGAGTGGAGTACAGTGCCTGTACTGCCGTGTAGTCCCAGGTGGAGTACTGTGTGCATACTGCCGTGTAGTACTGAGTGGAGTACAGTGCCTGTACTGCCGTGTAGTACCGAGTGGAGTACAGTGCCTGTACTGCCGTGCAGTACTAAGTGGAGTACATTGCCTGTACTGCCGTGCAGTCCCGAGTGGAGTACTGTGTGTATAGTGCAGTGTAGTACTGAGTGGAGTACTGTGTGTATAGTGCCGTGTAGTACTGAGTGGAGTACAGTGCCTGTACTGCCGTGTAGTACCGAGTGGAGTACTGTGCGCATACTGCCGTGTAGTACTGAGTGGAGTACAGTGCCTGTACTGCCGTGTAGTACTGGGTGGAGTACAGTGCATGTACTGCCGTGTAGTCCCCAATGGAATACAGTTTGTGTAGTGCAGTGTAGTACTGAGTGGAGTACAGTGCCTGTACTGCCGTGTAGTACTGGGTGGAGTACAGTGCATGTACTGCCGTGTAGTCCCCAATGGAATACAGTTTGTGTAGTGCAGTGTAGTACTGAGTGGAGTACAGTGCATGTACTGCCGTGTAGTACCGAGTGGAGTACTGTGTGTATAGTGCAGTGTAGTACTGAGTGGAGTACTGTGTGTATAGTGCCGTGTAGTACTGAGTGGAGTACAGTGCCTGTACTGCCGTGTAGTACCGAGTGGAGTACTGTGTGTATAGTGCCGTGTAGTACACAGTGGAGTACAGTGCCTGTACTGCCGTGTAGTACTGAGTGGAGTACAGTGCCTGTAATGCCGTGTAGTACCGAGTGGAGTACTGTGTGTATAGTGCCGTGTAGTACTGAGTGGAGTACATTGCCTGTACTGCCGTGCAGTCCCGAGTGGAGTACTGTGTGTATACTGCCGTGTAGTACTGAGTGGAGTACAGTACCTGTACTGCCGTGTAGTACCGAGTGGGGGACTGTGTGTATACTGCCGTGTAGTACTGAGTGGAGTACAGTGCCTGTACTGCCGAGTAGTCCCGAGTGGAGTACTGTGTGTATAGTGCAGTGTAGTGCTGAGTGGAGTACAGAACCTGTACTGCCGTGTAGTACCGAGTGGGGAACTGTGTGTATACTGCCGTGTAGTACTGAGTGGAGTACAGTGCCTGTACTGCCGTGTAGTACCGAGTGGGGGACTGTGTGTATATTGCCGTGTAGTACTGAGTGGAGTACAGTGCCTGTACTGCCGTGTAGTACCGAGTGGATTACTGTGTGTATAGTGCCGTGTAGTACCGAGTGGAGTACAGTGCCTGTACTGCCGTGTAGTACTGCTTGGAGTACAGTGCATGTACTGCCGTGTAGTACCGAGTGGAGTACTCTGTGTATACTGCCGTGTAATACTGAGTGGAGTACAGTACCTGTACTGCCGTGTAGTACCGAGTGGGTGACTGTGTGTATACTGCCGTGTAGTACTGAGTGGAGTACAGTGCCTGTAATGCCGTGTAGTACCGAGTGGAGTACTGTGTGTATAGTGCCGTGTAGTACTGAGTGGAGTACATTGCCTGTACTGCCGTGCAGTCCCGAGTGGAGTACTGTGTGTATACTGCCGTGTAGTACTGAGTGGAGTACAGTACCTGTACTGCCGTGTAGTACCGAGTGGGGGACTGTGTGTATACTGCCGTGTAGTACTGAGTGGAGTACAGTGCCTGTACTGCCGAGTAGTCCCGAGTGGAGTACTGTGTGTATAGTGCAGTGTAGTGCTGAGTGGAGTACAGTACCTGTACTGCCGTGTAGTACCAAGTGGGGAACTGTGTGTATACTGCCGTGTAGTACTGAGTGGAGTACAGTGCCTGTACTGCCGTGTAGTACCGAGTGGGGGACTGTGTGTATATTGCCGTGTAGTACTGAGTGGAGTACAGTGCGTGTACTGCCGTGTAGTACCGAGTGGATTAGTGTGTGTATAGTGCCGTGTAGTACCGAGTGGAGTACAGTGCCTGTACTGCCGTGTAGTACTGCTTGGAGCACAGTGCATGTACTGCCGTGTAGTACCGAGTGGAGTACTCTGTGTATACTGCCGTGTAATACTCAGTGGAGTACAGTACCTGTACTGCCGTGTAGTACCGAGTGGGTGACTGTGTGTATACTGCCGTGTAGTACCGAGTGGAGTACAGTGCCTGTACTGCCGTGTAGTACTAAGTGGAGTACAGTGCCTGTACTACCGTATAGTCCCGAGTGGAGTACTGTGTGTATAGTGCAGTGTAGTACTGAGTGGTGTACAGTGCCTGTACTGCCGTGTAGTACTGAGTGGATTACAGTGCCTGTAGTGCCGTGTAGTACTGGGTGGAGTACAGTACCTGTACTGCCGTTAGTACCTCGTGGAGTACAGTGCCTGTACTGCCGTGTGGTACCGAGTGGAGTACAGTGCCTGTACTGCCGTGTGGTACCGAGTGGAGTACTGTGTGTATACTGCCGTGTAGTACTGAGTGGAATACAGTGCCGGTACTGCCGTGTAGTACCGAGTGGAGTACTCTGTGTATAGTGCCGTGTAGTACCGAGTGGAGTACTGTGTGCATACTGCCGTGTAGTACTGAGTGGAGTACAGTGCCTGTACTGCCGTGTAGTACCGAGTGGAGTACTGTGTGTATAGTGCCATGTAGTACCGAGTGGAGTACAGTGCATGTACTGCCGTGTAGTACCGAGTGGAGTACTATGTGTATAGTGCGGTGTAGTACCGAGTGGAGTACAGTGCCTGTATTTTCGTGTAGTACTGAGTGGAGTAGAGTGCCTGTAGTGCCGTGTAGTCCCGAGTGGAGTACAGTGCCTGTACTGCCGTGTAGTTGTGAGTGGAGTACTGTGCCTGTACTGCCGTGTAGTACTGAGTGGAGTACTGTGTGTATAGTGCCGTGTAGTACCGAGTGGAGTACCGTGCCTGTACTGCCGTGTAGTACTGAGTGGAGTACAGTGCCTGTACTGCCGTGTGGTACTGAGTGGAGTACAGTGCCTGTACTGCCGTGTAGTCGCGATTGGAGTACAGTGCCTGTACTGCCGTGTATTACTGAGTGGAGTACTGTGTGTATAGTGCCGTGTAGTACCGAGTGGAGTAAAGTGCCTGTACTGCCGTGTAGTACTGAGTGGAGTACAGTGCCTGTACTGCCGTGTAGTGCTGAGTGGAGTAGAGTGCCTGTACTGCCGTGTAGTACTGAGTGGAGTACAGTGCCTGTACTGCCGTGTAGTACTGAGTGGAGTACAGTGCCAGTACTGCCGTGTAGTTCTGAGTGGACTACAGTGCCCGTACTGCCGTGTAGTCCCGAGTGGAGTACTGTGTGTAAGGTGCCGTGTAGTACCGAGTGGAGTACAGTGCCTGTACTGCCGTGTAGTACTGAGTGGAGTACAGTGCCAGAACTGCAGTGTAGTACTGTGTGGAGTACAGTGCCTGTACTGCCGTGTAGTCCCGAGTGGAGTACAGTGCTTGTACTGCCGTGTAGTACTGAGTGGAGTACTGTGTGTATAGTGCCGTGTAGTAACGAGTGGAGTACAGTGCCTGTACTGCCGTGTAGTACTGAATGGAGTACAGTGCCTGTACTGCCGTGTAGTCCCGAATGGAGTACTGTGTGTATAGTGCCGTGTAGTACGGAGTGCAGTACAGTGCCTGTACTGCCGTGTAGTACTGAGTGGAGTACAGTGCCTGTACTAACGTGTAGTCCCGAGTGGAGTACTGTGTGTATAGTGCAGTGTAGTACTGAGTGTTGTACAGTGCCTGTACTGTCGTGTAGTACTGAGTGGAGTACAGTGCCTGTACTCCCGTGTAGTCCCGAGTGGAGTACTGTGTGTATAGTGCCGTGTAGTATTGAGTGGAGTACAGTGCCTGTACTGCCGTGTAGTACTGAGTGGATTACAGTGCCTGTAGTGCCGTGTAGTACTGGGTGGAGTACAGTACCTGTACTGCCGTGTAGTACCTCGTAGAGTACAGTGCCTGTACTGCCGTGCGGTACCGAGTGGAGTACAGTGCCTGTACTGCCGTGTGGTACCGAGTGGAGTACTGTGTGTATACTGCCGTGTAGTACTGAGTGGAGTACAGTGCCGGTACTGCCGTGTAGTACCGAGTGGAGCACTCTGTGTATAGTGCCGTGTAGTACCGAGTGGAGTACTGTGTGCATACTGCCGTGTAGTACTGAGTGGAGTACAGTGCCTGTACTGCCGTGTAGTACCGAGTGGAGTACTGTGTGTATAGTGCCGTGTAGTACCGAGTGGAGTACAGTGCATGTACTGCCGTGTAGTACCGAGTGGAGTACTATGTGTATAGTGCGGTGTAGTACCGAGTGTAGTACAGTGCCTGTACTTTCGTGTAGTACTGAGTGGAGTAGAGTGCCTGTAGTGCCGTGTAGTCCCGAGTGGAGTACAGTGCCTGTACTGCCGTGTAGTTGTGAGTGGAGTACTGTGCCTGTACTGCCGTGTAGTACTGAGTGGAGTACTGTGTGTATAGTGCCGTGTAGTACCGAGTGGAGTACCGTGCCTGTACTGCCGTGTAGTACTGATTGGAGTACAGTGCCTGTACTGCCGTGTTGTACTGAGTGGAGTACAGTGCCTGTACTGCCGTGTAGTCCCGATTGGAGTACAGTGCCTGTACTGCCGTGTAGTACTGAGTGGAGTAGAGTGTGTATAGTGCCGTGTAGTACCGAGTGGAGTAAAGTGCCTGTACTGCCGTGTAGTACTGAGTGGAGTACAGTGCCTGTACTGCCGTGTAGTACTGGGTGGAGTACAGTGCCTGTACTGCCGTGTAGTCCCCAATGGAATACAGTTTGTGTAGTGCAGTGTAGTACTGAGTGGAGTACAGTGCATGTACTGCCGTGTAGTACCGAGTGGAGTACTGTGTGTATAGTGCAGTGTAGTGCTGAGGGGAGTACTGTGTGTATAGTGCCGTGTAGTACTGAGTGGAGTACAGTGCCTGTACTGCCGTGTAGTACCGAGTGGAGTACTGTGTGTATAGTGCCGTGTAGTACACAGTGGAGTACAGTGTCTGTACTGCCGTGTAGTACTGAGTGGAGTACAGTGCCTGTAATGCCGTGTAGTACCGAGTGGAGTACTGTGTGTATAGTGCCGTGTAGTACTGAGTGGAGTACATTGCCTGTACTGCCGTGCAGTCCCGAGTGGAGTACTGTGTGTATACTGCCGTGTAGTACTGAGTGGAGTACAGTACCTGTACTGCCGTGTAGTACCGAGTGGGGGACTGTGTGTATACTGCCGTGTAGTACTGAGTGGAGTACAGTGCCTGTACTGCCGAGTAGTCCCGAGTGGAGTATTGTGTGTATAGTGCAGTGTAGTGCTGAGTGGAGTACAGTACCTGTACTGCCGTGTAGTACCGAGTGGGGAACTGTGTGTATACTGCCGTGTAGTACTGAGTGGAGTACAGTGCCTGTACTGCCGTGTAGTACCGAGTGGGGGACTGTGTGTATATTGCCGTGTAGTACTGAGTGGAGTACAGTGCCTGTACTGCCGTGTAGTACCGAGTGGATTACTGTGTGTATAGTGCCGTGTAGTACCGAGTGGAGTACAGTGCCTGTACTGCCGTGTAGTACTGCTTGGAGTACAGTGCATGTACTGCCGTGTAGTACCGAGTGGAGTACTCTGTGTATACTGCCGTGTAATACTGAGTGGAGTACAGTACCTGTACTGCCGTGTAGTACCGAGTGGGTGACTGTGTGTATACTGCCGTGTAGTACTGAGTGGAGTACAGTGCCTGTACTGCCGAGTAGTCCCGAGTGGAGTACTGTGCGTGTGTAGTGCAGTGTAGTGCTGAGTGGAGTACAGTACCTGTACTGCCGTGTAGTACCGAGTGGGGAACTGTGTGTATACTGCCGTGTAGTACTGAGTGGAGTACAGTGCCTGTACTGCCGTGTAGTACCGAGTGGGGGACTGTGTGTATATTGCCGTGTAGTACCGAGTGGAGTACAGTGCCTGTACTGCCGTGTAGTATTGCTTGGAGTACAGTGCCTTTACTGCCGTGTAGTCCCGAGTGGAGTACAGTGCCTGTACTGCCGTGTAGTAGTGAGTGGAGTACTGTGCCTGTACTGCCGTGTAGTACAGAGCGGAGTACTGTGTGTATAGTGCCGTGTAGTACTGAGTGGAATACAGTGGGTGTACTGCCGTGTAGTACTGAGTGGAGTACAGTGCCTGTACTGCCGTGTAGTACTGAGTGGGGTACAGTGCATGTACTGCCGTGTAGTATTGAGTGGAGTACAGTGCCTGTACTGCCGTGTAGTACTGAGTGGAGTACAGTGCCTGTACTGCCATGTAGTCCCCAGTGGAGTACAGTCCCTGTACTGCCGTGTAGTACTGAGTGGAGTACAGTGCCTGTACTCCCGTGTAGTCCCGAGTGGATTACTGTGTGTATAGTGCCGTGTAGTACTGAGTGGAGTACAGTGCCTGTACTGCCGTGTAGTCCGGAATGGAGTACAGTGACTGTACTGCCGTGTAGTCCCGAGTAGAGTTCTGTGTGTATAGTGCCGTGTAGTACCGAGTGGAGTACAGTGCCTGTACTGCCGTGTAGTACTAAGTGGAGTACAGTGCCTGTACTACCGTATAGTCCCGAGTGGAGTACTGTGTGTATAGTGCAGTGTAGTACTGAGTGGTGTACAGTGCCTGTACTGCCGTGTAGTACTGAGTGGATTACAGTGCCTGTAGTGCCGTGTAGTACTGGGTGGAGTACAGTACCTGTACTGCCGTGTAGTACCTCGTAGAGTACAGTGCCTGTACTGCCGTGCGGTACCGAGTGGAGTACAGTGCCTGTACTGCCGTGTGGTACCGAGTGGAGTACTCTGTGTATACTGCCGTGTAGTACTGAGTGGAGTACAGTGCCGGCACTGCCGTGTAGTACCGAGTGGAGCACTCTGTGTATAGTGCCGTGTAGTACCGAGTGGAGTACTGTGTGCATACTGCCGTGTAGTACTGAGTGGAGTACAGTGCCTGTACTGCCGTGTAGTACCGAGTGGAGTACTGTGTGTATAGTGCCGTGTAGTACCGAGTGGAGTACAGTGCATGTACTGCCGTGTAGTACCGAGTGGAGTACTATGTGTATAGTGCGGTGTAGTACCGAGTGGAGTACAGTGCCTGTACTTTCGTGTAGTACTGAGTGGAGTAGAGTGCCTGTAGTGCCGTGTAGTCCCGAGTGGAGTACAGTGCCTGTACTGCCGTGTAGTTGTGAGTGGAGTACTGTGCCTGTACTGCCGTGTAGTACTGAGTGGAGTACTGTGTGTATAGTGCCGTGTAGTACCGAGTGGAGAACCGTGCCTGTACTGCCGTGTAGTACTGATTGGAGTACAGTGCCTGTACTGCCGTGTAGTACTGAGTGGAGTACAGTGCCTGTACTGCCGTGTAGTACTGAGTGGAGTACAGTGCCAGAACTGCAGTGTAGTACTGTGTGGAGTACAGTGCCTGTACTGCCGTGTAGTCCCGAGTGGAGTACAGTGCTTGTACTGCCGTGTAGTACTGAGTGGAGTACTGTGTGTATAGTGCCGTGTAGTACCGAGTGGAGTACAGTGCCTGTACTGCCGTGTAGTACTGAATGGAGTACAGTGCCTGTACTGCCGTATAGTCCCGAATGGAATACTGTGTGTATACTGCCGTGTAGTACGGAGTGCAGTACAGTGCCTGTACTGCCGTGTAGTACTGAGTGGAGTACAGTGCCTGTACTAACGTGTAGGCCCGAGTGGAGTACTGTGTGTATAGTGCAGTGTAGTACTGAGTGTTGTACAGTGCCTGTAATGTCGTGTAGTACTGAGTGGAGTACAGTGCCTGTACTCCCGTGTAGTCCCGAGTGGAGTACTGTGTGTATAGTGCCGTGTAGTATTGAGTGGAGTACAGTGCCTGTACTGCCGTGTAGTACTAAGTGGAGTACAGTGGCTGTACTGCCGTGTAGTCCCGAGTGTAGTAGTGTGTGTATAGTGCAGTGTAGTGCTGAGTGGTGTACAGTGTGTGTACTGCCGTGTAGTACTGAGTGGAGTACAGTGCCTGTACTGCCGTGTAGTACTGGGTGGAGTACAGTGCCTGTACTGCCGTGTAGTACCGAGTGGGGGACTGTGTGTATACTGCTGTGTAGTACCGAGTGGAGTACAGTGCCTGTATTGCCGTGTAGTACCGAGTGGAGTACTGTGTGTATAGTGCCGTGTAGTACCGAGTGGAGTACTGTGTGCATACTGCCGTGTAGTAATGAGTGGAGTACAGTACCTGTACTGCTGTGTAGTACCGAGTGGAGTACTGTGTGTATAGTGCCGTTTAGTACCGAGTGGAGTACAGTGCCTGTACTGCCGTGTAGTACTGAGTGGAGTACAGTGCCTGTAATGCCGTATAGTCCCGAGTGGAGTACAGTGCCTGTACTGCCGTGTAGTAGTGAGTGGAGTACTGTGCCTGTACTGCCGTGTAGTACTGAGTGGTGTACTGTGTGTATAGTGCCGTGTAGTACCGCGTGGTGTACAGTGGGTGTACTGCCGTGTAGTACTGATTGGAGTAGACTGCCTGTACTGCCGTGTAGTACTGAGTGGAGTACAGTGCCTGTACTGCCGTGTAGTCCCGAGTGGAGTACAGTGCCTGTACTGCCGTGTAGTACTGAGTGGAGTACTGTGTGTATAGTGCCGTGTAGTACCGAGTGGAGTACAGTGCCTGTACTGCCGTGTAGTACTGAGTGGAGTACAGTGCCTGTACTGCCGTGTAGTACTGAGTGGAGTACAGTGCCTGTACTGCCGTGTAGCACTGAGTAGAGTACAGTGCCTCTACAGCCGTGTAGTGCCCAGTGGAGTACTGTGTGTATAGTGCAGTGTAGTACTGAGTGGAGTACAGTGCATGTACTGCCGTGTAGTCCCGAGTGGAGTACTCTGTGTATAGTGCAGTGTAGTACTGAGTGGAGTACAGTGCCTGTGCTGCCGTGTAGTACCGAGTAGAGTACAGTGCCTGTACTGCCGTGTAGTCCCGAGTGGAGTACTGTGTGCATACTGCCGTGTAGTACTGAGTGGAGTAAAGTACCTGTAATGCCGTGTAGTACCGAGTGGAGTACAGTGCCTGTACTGCCGTGTAGTACTGAGTGGAGTACAGTGCCTGTACTGCCGTGTAGTCCCGAGTGGAGTACTGTGTGTATAGTGCAGTGTAGTACTGAGTGGAGTACTGTGTGTATAGTGCAGTGTAGTACTGAGTGGAGTACTGTGTGTATAGTGCCGTGTAGTACTGAGTGGAGTACAGTGCCTGTACTGCCGTGTAGTCCCAGGTGGAGTACTGTGTGCATACTGCCGTGTAGTACTGAGTGGAGTACAGTGCCTGTACTGCCGTGTAGTACCGAGTGGAGTACAGTGCCTGTACTGCCGTGCAGTACTGAGTGGAGTACATTGCCTGTACTGCCGTGCAGTCCCGAGTGGAGTACTGTGTGTATAGTGCAGTGTAGTACTGAGTGGAGTACTGTGTGTATAGTGCCGTGTAGTACTGAGTGGAGTACAGTGCCTGTACTGCCGTGTAGTACCGAGTGGAGTACTGTGCGCATACTGCCGTGTAGTACTGAGTGGAGTACAGTGCCTGTACTGCCGTGTAGTACTGGGTGGAGTACAGTGCATGTACTGCCGTGTAGTCCCCAATGGAATACAGTTTGTGTAGTGCAGTGTAGTACTGAGTGGAGTACAGTGCATGTACTGCCGTGTAGTACCGAGTGGAGTACTGTGTGTATAGTGCAGTGTAGTACTGAGTGGAGTACTGTGTGTATAGTGCCGTGTAGTACTGAGTGGAGTACAGTGCCTGTACTGCCGTGTAGTACCGAGTGGAGTACTGTGTGTATAGTGCCGTGTAGTACACAGTGGAGTACAGTGCCTGTACTGCCGTGTAGTACTGAGTGGAGTACAGTGCCTGTAATGCCGTGTAGTACCGAGTGGAGTACTGTGTGTATAGTGCCGTGTAGTACTGAGTGGAGTACATTGCCTGTACTGCCGTGCAGTCCCGAGTGGAGTACTGTGTGTATACTGCCGTGTAGTACTGAGTGGAGTACAGTACCTGTACTGCCGTGTAGTACCGAGTGGGGGACTGTGTGTATACTGCCGTGTAGTACTGAGTGGAGTACAGTGCCTGTACTGCCGAGTAGTCCCGAGTGGAGTACTGTGTGTATAGTGCAGTGTAGTGCTGAGTGGAGTACAGAACCTGTACTGCCGTGTAGTACCGAGTGGGGAACTGTGTGTATACTGCCGTGTAGTACTGAGTGGAGTACAGTGCCTGTACTGCCGTGTAGTACCGAGTGGGGGACTGTGTGTATATTGCCGTGTAGTACTGAGTGGAGTACAGTGCCTGTACTGCCGTGTAGTACCGAGTGGATTACTGTGTGTATAGTGCCGTGTAGTACCGAGTGGAGTACAGTGCCTGTACTGCCGTGTAGTACTGCTTGGAGTACAGTGCATGTACTGCCGTGTAGTACCGAGTGGAGTACTCTGTGTATACTGCCGTGTAATACTGAGTGGAGTACAGTACCTGTACTGCCGTGTAGTACCGAGTGGGTGACTGTGTGTATACTGCCGTGTAGTACTGAGTGGAGTACAGTGCCTGTAATGCCGTGTAGTACCGAGTGGAGTACTGTGTGTATAGTGCCGTGTAGTACTGAGTGGAGTACATTGCCTGTACTGCCGTGCAGTCCCGAGTGGAGTACTGTGTGTATACTGCCGTGTAGTACTGAGTGGAGTACAGTACCTGTACTGCCGTGTAGTACCGAGTGGGGGACTGTGTGTATACTGCCGTGTAGTACTGAGTGGAGTACAGTGCCTGTACTGCCGAGTAGTCCCGAGTGGAGTACTGTGTGTATAGTGCAGTGTAGTGCTGAGTGGAGTACAGTACCTGTACTGCCGTGTAGTACCAAGTGGGGAACTGTGTGTATACTGCCGTGTAGTACTGAGTGGAGTACAGTGCCTGTACTGCCGTGTAGTACCGAGTGGGGGACTGTGTGTATATTGCCGTGTAGTACTGAGTGGAGTACAGTGCGTGTACTGCCGTGTAGTACCGAGTGGATTACTGTGTGTATAGTGCCGTGTAGTACCGAGTGGAGTACAGTGCCTGTACTGCCGTGTAGTACTGCTTGGAGCACAGTGCATGTACTGCCGTGTAGTACCGAGTGGAGTACTCTGTGTATACTGCCGTGTAATACTCAGTGGAGTACAGTACCTGTACTGCCGTGTAGTACCGAGTGGGTGACTGTGTGTATACTGCCGTGTAGTACCGAGTGGAGTACAGTGCCTGTACTGCCGTGTAGTACTAAGTGGAGTACAGTGCCTGTACTACCGTATAGTCCCGAGTGGAGTACTGTGTGTATAGTGCAGTGTAGTACTGAGTGGTGTACAGTGCCTGTACTGCCGTGTAGTACTGAGTGGATTACAGTGCCTGTAGTGCCGTGTAGTACTGGGTGGAGTACAGTACCTGTACTGCCGTTAGTACCTCGTGGAGTACAGTGCCTGTACTGCCGTGTGGTACCGAGTGGAGTAGAGTGCCTGTACTGCCGTGTGGTACCGAGTGGAGTACTGTGTGTATACTGCCGTGTAGTACTGAGTGGAGTACAGTGCCGGTACTGCCGTGTAGTACCGAGTGGAGTACTCTGTGTATAGTGCCGTGTAGTACCGAGTGGAGTACTGTGTGCATACTGCCGTGTAGTACTGAGTGGAGTACAGTGCCTGTACTGCCGTGTAGTACCGAGTGGAGTACTGTGTGTATAGTGCCATGTAGTACCGAGTGGAGTACAGTGCATGTACTGCCGTGTAGTACCGAGTGGAGTACTATGTGTATAGTGCGGTGTAGTACCGAGTGGAGTACAGTGCCTGTATTTTCGTGTAGTACTGAGTGGAGTAGAGTGCCTGTAGTGCCGTGTAGTCCCGAGTGGAGTACAGTGCCTGTACTGCCGTGTAGTTGTGAGTGGAGTACTGTGCCTGTACTGCCGTGTAGTACTGAGTGGAGTACTGTGTGTATAGTGCCGTGTAGTACCGAGTGGAGTACCGTGCCTGTACTGCCGTGTAGTACTGAGTGGAGTACAGTGCCTGTACTGCCGTGTGGTACTGAGTGGAGTACAGTGCCTGTACTGCCGTGTAGTCCCGATTGGAGTACAGTGCCTGTACTGCCGTGTATTACTGAGTGGAGTACTGTGTGTATAGTGCCGTGTAGTACCGAGTGGAGTAAAGTGCCTGTACTGCCGTGTAGTACTGAGTGGAGTACAGTGCCTGTACTGCCGTGTAGTGCTGAGTGGAGTAGAGTGCCTGTACTGCCGTGTAGTACTGAGTGGAGTACAGTGCCTGTACTGCCGTGTAGTACTGAGTGGAGTACAGTGCCAGTACTGCCGTGTAGTTCTGAGTGGACTACAGTGCCTGTACTGCCGTGTAGTCCCGAGTGGAGTACTGTGTGTAAGGTGCCGTGTAGTACCGAGTGGAGTACAGTGCCTGTACTGCCGTGTAGTATTGAGTGGAGTACAGTGCCAGAACTGCAGTGTAGTACTGTGTGGAGTACAGTGCCTGTACTGCCGTGTAGTCCCGAGTGGAGTACAGTGCTTGTACTGCCGTGTAGTACTGAGTGGAGTACTGTGTGTATAGTGCCGTGTAGTAACGAGTGGAGTACAGTGCCTGTACTGCCGTGTAGTACTGAATGGAGTACAGTGCCTGTACTGCCGTGTAGTCCCGAATGGAGTACTGTGTGTATAGTGCCGTGTAGTACGGAGTGCAGTACAGTGCCTGTACTGCCGTGTAGTACTGAGTGGAGTACAGTGCCTGTACTAACGTGTAGTCCCGAGTGGAGTACTGTGTGTATAGTGCAGTGTAGTACTGAGTGTTGTACAGTGCCTGTACTGTCGTGTAGTACTGAGTGGAGTACAGTGCCTGTACTCCCGTGTAGTCCCGAGTGGAGTACTGTGTGTATAGTGCCGTGTAGTATTGAGTGGAGTACAGTGCCTGTACTGCCGTGTAGTACTGAGTGGATTACAGTGCCTGTAGTGCCGTGTAGTACTGGGTGGAGTACAGTACCTGTACTGCCGTGTAGTACTGAGTGGGGTACAGTGCATGTACTGCCGTGTAGTATTGAGTGGAGTACAGTGCCTGTACTCCCGTGTAGTGCCGAGTGGATTACTGTGTGTATAGTGCCGTGTAGTACTGAGTGGAGTACAGTGCCTGTACTGCCGTGTAGTCCGGAATGGAGTACAGTGACTGTACTGCCGTGTAGTCCCGAGTAGAGTTCTGTGTGTATAGTGCCGTGTAGTACCGAGTGGAGTACAGTGCCTGTACTGCCGTGTAGTACTAAGTGGAGTACAGTGCCTGTACTACCGTATAGTCCCGAGTGGAGTACTGTGTGTATAGTGCAGTGTAGTACTGAGTGGTGTACAGTGCCTGTACTGCCGTGTAGTACTGAGTGGATTACAGTGCCTGTAGTGCCGTGTAGTACTGGGTGGAGTACAGTACCTGTACTGCCGTGTAGTACCTCGTAGAGTACAGTGCCTGTACTGCCGTGCGGTACCGAGTGGAGTACAGTGCCTGTACTGCCGTGTGGTACCGAGTGGAGTACTGTGTGTATACTGCCGTGTAGTACTGAGTGGAGTACAGTGCCGGTACTGCCGTGTAGTACCGAGTGGAGCACTCTGTGTATAGTGCCGTGTAGTACCGAGTGGAGTACTGTGTGCATACTGCCGTGTAGTACTGAGTGGAGTACAGTGCCTGTACTGCCGTGTAGTACCGAGTGGAGTACTGTGTGTATAGTGCCGTGTAGTACCGAGTGGAGTACAGTGCATGTACTGCCGTGTAGTACCGAGTGGAGTACTATGTGTATAGTGCGGTGTAGTACCGAGTGTAGTACAGTGCCTGTACTTTCGTGTAGTACTGAGTGGAGTAGAGTGCCTGTAGTGCCGTGTAGTCCCGAGTGGAGTACAGTGCCTGTACTGCCGTGTAGTTGTGAGTGGAGTACTGTGCCTGTACTGCCGTGTAGTACTGAGTGGAGTACTGTGTGTATAGTGCCGTGTAGTACCGAGTGGAGTACCGTGCCTGTACTGCCGTGTAGTACTGATTGGAGTACAGTGCCTGTACTGCCGTGTTGTACTGAGTGGAGTACAGTGCCTGTACTGCCGTGTAGTCCCGATTGGAGTACAGTGCCTGTACTGCCGTGTAGTACTGAGTGGAGTACAGTGTGTATAGTGCCGTGTAGTACCGAGTGGAGTAAAGTGCCTGTACTGCCGTGTAGTACTGAGTGGAGTACAGTGCCTGTACTGCCGTGTAGTACTGGGTGGAGTACAGTGCCTGTACTGCCGTGTAGTCCCCAATGGAATACAGTTTGTGTAGTGCAGTGTAGTACTGAGTGGAGTACAGTGCATGTACTGCCGTGTAGTACCGAGTGGAGTACTGTGTGTATAGTGCAGTGTAGTACTGAGTGGAGTACTGTGTGTATAGTGCCGTGTAGTACTGAGTGGAGTACAGTGCCTGTACTGCCGTGTAGTACCGAGTGGAGTACTGTGTGTATAGTGCCGTGTAGTACACAGTGGTGTACAGTGTCTGTACTGCCGTGTAGTACTGAGTGGAGTACAGTGCCTGTAATGCCGTGTAGTACCGAGTGGAGTACTGTGTGTATAGTGCCGTGTAGTACTGAGTGGAGTACATTGCCTGTACTGCCGTGCAGTCCCGAGTGGAGTACTGTGTGTATACTGCCGTGTAGTACTGAGTGGAGTACAGTACCTGTACTGCCGTGTAGTACCGAGTGGGGGACTGTGTGTATACTGCCGTGTAGTACTGAGTGGAGTACAGTGCCTGTACTGCCGAGTAGTCCCGAGTGGAGTACTGTGTGTATAGTGCAGTGTAGTGCTGAGTGGAGTACAGTACCTGTACTGCCGTGTAGTACCGAGTGGGGAACTGTGTGTATACTGCCGTGTAGTACTGAGTGGAGTACAGTGCCTGTACTGCCGTGTAGTACCGAGTGGGGGACTGTGTGTATATTGCCGTGTAGTACTGAGTGGAGTACAGTGCCTGTACTGCCGTGTAGTACCGAGTGGATTACTGTGTGTATAGTGCCGTGTAGTACCGAGTGGAGTACAGTGCCTGTACTGCCGTGTAGTACTGCTTGGAGTACAGTGCATGTACTGCCGTGTAGTACCGAGTGGAGTACTCTGTGTATACTGCCGTGTAATACTGAGTGGAGTACAGTACCTGTACTGCCGTGTAGTACCGAGTGGGTGACTGTGTGTATACTGCCGTGTAGTACTGAGTGGAGTACAGTGCCTGTACTGCCGAGTAGTCCCGAGTGGAGTACTGTGTGTGTGTAGTGCAGTGTAGTGCTGAGTGGAGTACAGTACCTGTACTGCCGTGTAGTACCGAGTGGGGAACTGTGTGTATACTGCCGTTAAGTACTGAGTGGAGTAGAGTGCCTGTACTGCCGTGTAGTACCGAGTGGGGGACTGTGTGTATATTGCCGTGTAGTACCGAGTGGAGTACAGTGCCTGTACTGCCGTGTAGTACTGCTTGGAGTACAGTGCCTTTACTGCCGTGTAGTCCCGAGTGGAGTACAGTGCCTGTACTGCCGTGTAGTAGTGAGTGGAGTACTGTGCCTGTACTGCCGTGTAGTACAGAGCGGAGTACTGTGTGTATAGTGCCGTGTAGTACTGAGTGGAATACAGTGGGTGTACTGCCGTGTAGTACTGAGTGGAGTACAGTGCCTGTACTGCCGTGTAGTACTGAGTGGGGTACAGTGCATGTACTGCCGTGTAGTATTGAGTGGAGTACAGTGCCTGTACTGCCGTGTAGTACTGAGTGGAGTACAGTGCCTGTACTGCCATGTAGTCCCCAGTGGAGTACAGTCCCTGTACTGCCGTGTAGTACTGAGTGGAGTACAGTGCCTGTACTCCCGTGTAGTCCCGAGTGGATTACTGTGTGTATAGTGCCGTGTAGTACTGAGTGGAGTACAGTGCCTGTACTGCCGTGTAGTCCGGAATGGAGTACAGTGACTGTACTGCCGTGTAGTCCCGAGTAGAGTTCTGTGTGTATAGTGCCGTGTAGTACCGAGTGGAGTACAGTGCCTGTACTGCCGTGTAGTACTAAGTGGAGTACAGTGCCTGTACTACCGTATAGTCCCGAGTGGAGTACTGTGTGTATAGTGCAGTGTAGTACTGAGTGGTGTACAGTGCCTGTACTGCCGTGTAGTACTGAGTGGATTACAGTGCCTGTAGTGCCGTGTAGTACTGGGTGGAGTACAGTACCTGTACTGCCGTGTAGTACCTCGTAGAGTACAGTGCCTGTACTGCCGTGCGGTACCGAGTGGAGTACAGTGCCTGTACTGCCGTGTGGTACCGAGTGGAGTACTCTGTGTATACTGCCGTGTAGTACTGAGTGGAGTACAGTGCCGGCACTGCCGTGTAGTACCGAGTGGAGCACTCTGTGTATAGTGCCGTGTAGTACCGAGTGGAGTACTGTGTGCATACTGCCGTGTAGTACTGAGTGGAGTACAGTGCCTGTACTGCCGTGTAGTACCGAGTGGAGTACTGTGTGTATAGTGCCGTGTAGTACCGAGTGGAGTACAGTGCATGTACTGCCGTGTAGTACCGAGTGGAGTACTATGTGTATAGTGCGGTGTAGTACCGAGTGGAGTACAGTGCCTGTACTTTCGTGTAGTACTGAGTGGAGTAGAGTGCCTGTAGTGCCGTGTAGTCCCGAGTGGAGTACAGTGCCTGTACTGCCGTGTAGTTGTGAGTGGAGTACTGTGCCTGTACTGCCGTGTAGTACTGAGTGGAGTACTGTGTGTATAGTGCCGTGTAGTACCGAGTGGAGAACCGTGCCTGTACTGCCGTGTAGTACTGATTGGAGTACAGTGCCTGTACTGCCGTGTAGTACTGAGTGGAGTACAGTGCCTGTACTGCCGTGTAGTACTGAGTGGAGTACAGTGCCAGAACTGCAGTGTAGTACTGTGTGGAGTACAGTGCCTGTACTGCCGTGTAGTCCCGAGTGGAGTACAGTGCTTGTACTGCCGTGTAGTACTGAGTGGAGTACTGTGTGTATAGTGCCGTGTAGTACCGAGTGGAGTACAGTGCCTGTACTGCCGTGTAGTACTGAATGGAGTACAGTGCCTGTACTGCCGTGTAGTCCCGAATGGAATACTGTGTGTATAGTGCCGTGTAGTACGGAGTGCAGTACAGTGCCTGTACTGCCGTGTAGTACTGAGTGGAGTACAGTGCCTGTACTAACGTGTAGGCCCGAGTGGAGTACTGTGTGTATAGTGCAGTGTAGTACTGAGTGTTGTACAGTGCCTGTAATGTCGTGTAGTACTGAGTGGAGTACAGTGCCTGTACTCCCGTGTAGTCCCGAGTGGAGTACTGTGTGTATAGTGCCGTGTAGTATTGAGTGGAGTACAGTGCCTGTACTGCCGTGTAGTACTAAGTGGAGTACAGTGGCTGTACTGCCGTGTAGTCCCGAGTGTAGTAGTGTGTGTATAGTGCAGTGTAGTGCTGAGTGGTGTACAGTGTTTGTACTGCCGTGTAGTACTGAGTGGAGTACAGTGCCTGTACTGCCGTGTAGTACTGGGTGGAGTACAGTGCCTGTACTGCCGTGTAGTACCGAGTGGGGGACTGTGTGTATACTGCTGTGTAGTACCGAGTGGAGTACAGTGCCTGTACTGCCGTGTAGTACCGAGTGGAGTACTGTGTATAGTGCCGTGTAGTACCGAGTGGAGTACAGTGCCTGTACTGCCGTGTAGTACCGAGTGGAGTACTGTGTGTATAGTGCCGTGTAGTACCGAGTGGAGTACACTGCCTGTACTGCCGTGTAGTACCGAGTGGAGTACTGTGTGCATACTGCCGTGTAGTACTGAGTGGAGTATAGGGCCTGTACTGCCGTGTAGTACCGAGTGGAGTAATGTTTGTATAGTGCCGTGGAGTACCGAGTGGAGTACACTGCATGTACTGCCGTGTAGTATCGAGTTGAGTACTGTGTGTATCGTGCGGTGTAGTACCGAGTGGAGTACATTGCATGTACTGCCGTGTAGTACCGAGCGGAGTACTGTGTGTATAGTGCCGTGTAGTACCGAGTGGAGTACAGTGCCTGTATTGCCGTGTAGTACCGAGTGGAGTACTGTGTGTATAGTGCCGTGTAGTACCGAGTGGAGTACTGTGTGCATACTGCCGTGTAGTAATGAGTGGAGTACAGTACCTGTACTGCTGTGTAGTACCGAGTGGAGTACTGTGTGTATAGTGCCGTTTAGTACCGAGTGGAGTACAGTGCCTGTACTGCCGTGTAGTACTGAGTGGAGTACAGTGCCTGTAATGCCGTATAGTCCCGAGTGGAGTACAGTGCCTGTACTGCCGTGTAGTAGTGAGTGGAGTACTGTGCCTGTACTGCCGTGTAGTACTGAGTGGTGTACTGTGTGTATAGTGCCGTGTAGTACCGCGTGGTGTACAGTGGGTGTACTGCCGTGTAGTACTGATTGGAGTAGACTGCCTGTACTGCCGTGTAGTACTGAGTGGAGTACAGTGCCTGTACTGCCGTGTAGTCCCGAGTGGAGTACAGTGCCTGTACTGGCGTGTAGTACTGAGTGGAGTACTGTGTGTATAGTGCCGTGTAGTACCGAGTGGAGTACAGTGCCTGTACTGCCGTGTAGTACTGAGTGGATACAGTGCCTGTACTGCCGTGTAGTACTGAGTGGAGTACAGTGCCTGTACTGCCGTGTAGCACTGAGTAGAGTACAGTGCCTCTACAGCCGTGTAGTGCCCAGTGGAGTACTGTGTGTATAGTGCAGTGTAGTACTGAGTGGAGTACAGTGCATGTACTGCCGTGTAGTCCCGAGTGGAGTACTCTGTGTATAGTGCAGTGTAGTACTGAGTGGAGTACAGTGCCTATGCTGCCGTGTAGTACCGAGTAGAGTACAGTGCCTGTACTGCCGTGTAGTCCCGAGTGGAGTACTGTGTGCATACTGCCGTGTAGTACTGAGTGGAGTAAAGTACCTGTAATGCCGTGTAGTACCGAGTGGAGTACAGTGCCTGTACTGCCGTGTAGTACGGAGTGGAGTACAGTGCCTGTACTGCCGTGTAGTCCCGAGTGGAGTACTGTGTGTATAGTGCAGTGTAGTACTGAGTGGAGTACTGTGTGTATAGTGCAGTGTAGTACTGAGTGGAGTACTGTGTGTATAGTGCCGTGTAGTACTGAGTGGAGTACAGTGCCTGTACTGCCGTGTAGTCCCAGGTGGAGTACTGTGTGCATACTGCCGTGTAGTACTGAGTGGAGTACAGTGCCTGTACTGCCGTGTAGTACCGAGTGGAGTACAGTGCCTGTACTGCCGTGCAGTACTGAGTGGAGTACATTGCCTGTACTGCCGTGCAGTCCCGAGTGGAGTACTGTGTGTATAGTGCAGTGTAGTACTGAGTGGAGTACTGTGTGTATAGTGCCGTGTAGTACTGAGTGGAGTACAGTGCCTGTACTGCCGTGTAGTACCGAGTGGAGTACTGTGCGCATACTGCCGTGTAGTACTGAGTGGAGTACAGTGCCTGTACTGCCGTGTAGTACTGGGTGGAGTACAGTGCCTGTACTGCCGTGTAGTCCCCAATGGAATACAGTTTGTGTAGTGCAGTGTAGTACTGAGTGGAGTACAGTGCATGTACTGCCGTGTAGTACCGAGTGGAGTACTGTGTGTATAGTGCAGTGTAGTACTGAGTGGAGTACTGTGTGTATAGTGCCGTGTAGTACTGAGTGGAGTACAGTGCCTGTACTGCCGTGTAGTACCGAGTGGAGTACTGTGTGTATAGTGCCGTGTAGTACACAGTGGAGTACAGTGCCTGTACTGCCGTGTAGTACTGAGTGGAGTACAGTGCCTGTAATGCCGTGTAGTACCGAGTGGAGTACTGTGTGTATAGTGCCGTGTAGTACTGAGTGGAGTACATTGCCTGTACTGCCGTGCAGTCCCGAGTGGAGTACTGTGTGTATACTGCCGTGTAGTACTGAGTGGAGTACAGTACCTGTACTGCCGTGTAGTACCGAGTGGGGGACTGTGTGTATACTGCCGTGTAGTACTGAGTGGAGTACAGTGCCTGTACTGCCGAGTAGTCCCGAGTGGAGTACTGTGTGTATAGTGCAGTGTAGTGCTGAGTGGAGTACAGAACCTGTACTGCCGTGTAGTACCGAGTGGGGAACTGTGTGTATACTGCCGTGTAGTACTGAGTGGAGTACAGTGCCTGTACTGCCGTGTAGTACCGAGTGGGGGACTGTGTGTATATTGCCGTGTAGTACTGAGTGGAGTACAGTGCCTGTACTGCCGTGTAGTACCGAGTGGATTACTGTGTGTATAGTGCCGTGTAGTACCGAGTGGAGTACAGTGCCTGTACTGCCGTGTAGTACTGCTTGGAGTACAGTGCATGTACTGCCGTGTAGTACCGAGTGGAGTACTCTGTGTATACTGCCGTGTAATACTGAGTGGAGTACAGTACCTGTACTGCCGTGTAGTACCGAGTGGGTGACTGTGTGTATACTGCCGTGTAGTACTGAGTGGAGTACAGTGCCTGTAATGCCGTGTAGTACCGAGTGGAGTACTGTGTGTATAGTGCCGTGTAGTACTGAGTGGAGGACATTGCCTGTACTGCCGTGCAGTCCCGAGTGGAGTACTGTGTGTATACTGCCGTGTAGTACTGAGTGGAGTACAGTACCTGTACTGCCGTGTAGTACCGAGTGGGGGACTGTGTGTATACTGCCGTGTAGTACTGAGTGGAGTACAGTGCCTGTACTGCCGAGTAGTCCCGAGTGGAGTACTGTGTGTATAGTGCAGTGTAGTGCTGAGTGGAGTACAGTACCTGTACTGCCGTGTAGTACCAAGTGGGGAACTGTGTGTATACTGCCGTGTAGTACTGAGTGGAGTACAGTGCCTGTACTGCCGTGTAGTACCGAGTGGGGGACTGTGTGTATATTGCCGTGTAGTACTGAGTGGAGTACAGTGCGTGTACTGCCGTGTAGTACCGAGTGGATTACTGTGTGTATAGTGCCGTGTAGTACCGAGTGGAGTACAGTGCCTGTACTGCCGTGTAGTACTGCTTGGAGCACAGTGCATGTACTGCCGTGTAGTACCGAGTGGAGTACTCTGTGTATACTGCCGTGTAATACTCAGTGGAGTACAGTACCTGTACTGCCGTGTAGTACCGAGTGGGTGACTGTGTGTATACTGCCGTGTAGTACCGAGTGGAGTACAGTGCCTGTACTGCCGTGTAGTACTAAGTGGAGTACAGTGCCTGTACTACCGTATAGTCCCGAGTGGAGTACTGTGTGTATAGTGCAGTGTAGTACTGAGTGGTGTACAGTGCCTGTACTGCCGTGTAGTACTGAGTGGATTACAGTGCCTGTAGTGCCGTGTAGTACTGGGTGGAGTACAGTACCTGTACTGCCGTTAGTACCTCGTGGAGTACAGTGCCTGTACTGCCGTGTGGTACCGAGTGGAGTACAGTGCCTGTACTGCCGTGTGGTACCGAGTGGAGTACTGTGTGTATACTGCCGTGTAGTACTGAGTGGAGTACAGTGCCGGTACTGCCGTGTAGTACCGAGTGGAGTACTCTGTGTATAGTGCCGTGTAGTACCGAGTGGAGTACTGTGTGCATACTGCCGTGTAGTACTGAGTGGAGTACAGTGCCTGTACTGCCGTGTAGTACCGAGTGGATTACTGTGTGTATAGTGCCATGTAGTACCGAGTGGAGTACAGTGCATGTACTGCCGTGTAGTACCGAGTGGAGTACTATGTGTATAGTGCGGTGTAGTACCGAGTGGAGTACAGTGCCTGTACTTTCGTGTAGTACTGAGTGGAGTAGAGTGCCTGTAGTGCCGTGTAGTCCCGAGTGGAGTACAGTGCCTGTACTGCCGTGTAGTTGTGAGTGGAGTACTGTGCCTGTACTGCCGTGTAGTACTGAGTGGAGTACTGTGTGTATAGTGCCGTGTAGTACCGAGTGGAGTACCGTGCCTGTACTGCCGTGTAGTACTGAGTGGAGTACAGTGCCTGTACTGCCGTGTGGTACTGAGTGGAGTACAGTGCCTGTACTGCCGTGTAGTCCCGATTGGAGTACAGTGCCTGTACTGCCGTGTATTACTGAGTGGAGTACTGTGTGTATAGTGCCGTGTAGTACCGAGTGGAGTAAAGTGCCTGTACTGCCGTGTAGTACTGAGTGGAGTACAGTGCCTGTACTGCCGTTTAGTGCTGAGTGGAGTAGAGTGCCTGTACTGCCGTGTAGTACTGAGTGGAGTACAGTGCCTGTACTGCCGTGTAGTACTGAGTGGAGTACAGTGCCTGTACTGCCGTGTAGTTCTGAGTGGACTACAGTGCCTGTACTGCCGTGTAGTCCCGAGTGGAGTACTGTGTGTAAGGTGCCGTGTAGTACCGAGTGGAGTACAGTGCCTGTACTGCCGTGTAGTACTGAGTGGAGTACAGTGCCAGAACTGCAGTGTAGTACTGTGTGGAGTACAGTGCCTGTACTGCCGTGTAGTCCCGAGTGGAGTACAGTGCTTGTACTGCCGTGTAGTACTGAGTGGAGTACTGTGTGTATAGTGCCGTGTAGTAACGAGTGGAGTACAGTGCCTGTACTGCCGTGTAGTACTGAATGGAGTACAGTGCCTGTACTGCCGTGTAGTCCCGAATGGAGTACTGTGTGTATAGTGCCGTGTAGTACGGAGTGCAGTACAGTGCCTGTACTGCCGTGTAGTCCTGAGTGGAGTACATTGCCTGTACTACCGCGTAGTCCCGAGTGGAGTACTGTGTGTATAGTGCAGTGTAGTACTGAGTGTTGTACAGTGCCTGTACTGTCGTGTAGTACTGAGTGGAGTACAGTGCCTGTACTCCCGTGTAGTCCCGAGTGGAGTACTGTGTGTATAGTGCCGTGTAGTATTGAGTGGAGTACAGTGCCTGTACTGCCGTGTAGTACTAAGTGGAGTACAGTGGCTGTACTGCCGTGTAGTCCCGAGTGTAGTAGTGTGTGTATAGTGCAGTGTAGTGCTGAGTGGTGTACAGTGCTTGTACTGCCGTGTAGTACTGAGTGGAGTACAGTGCCTGTACTGCCGTGTAGTACTGGGTGGAGTACAGTGCCTGTACTGCCGTGTAGTACCGAGTGGGGGACTGTGTGTATACTGCTGTGTAGTACCGAGTGGAGTACAGTGCCTGTACTGCCGTGTAGTACCGAGTGGAGTACTGTGTGTATAGTGCCGTGTAGTACCGAGTGGACTACAGTGCCTGTACTGCCGTGTAGTACCGAGTGGAGTACAGTGTGTATAGTGCCGTGTAGTACCGAGTGGAGTACAGTGCCTGTACTGCCGTGTAGTACCGAGTGGAGTACTGTGTGCATACTGCCGTGTAGTACTGAGTGGAGTATAGAGCCTGTACTGCCGTGTAGTACCGAGTGGGGTAATGTTTGTATAGTGCCGTGTAGTACCGAGTGGAGTACACTGCATGTACTGCCGTGTAGTATCGAGTTGAGTACTGTGTGTATCGTGCGGTGTAGTACCGAGTGGAGTACATTGCATGTACTGCCGTGTAGTACCGAGCGGAGTACTGTGTGTTAGTGCCGTGTAGTACAGAGTGGAGTACAGTGCCTGTATTGCCGTGTAGTACCGATTGGAGTACTGTGTGTATAGTGCCGTGTAGTACCGAGTGGAGTACTGTGTGCATACTGCCGTGTAGTAATGAGTGGAGTACAGTACCTGTACTGCCGTGTAGTACCGAGTGGAGTACTGTGTGTATAGTGCCGTTTAGTACCGAGTGGAGTACAGTGCCTGTACTGCCGTGTAGTACTGAGTGGAGTACAGTGCCTGTAATGCCGTGTAGTCCCGAGTGGAGTACAGTGCCTGTACTGCCGTGTAGTGGTGAGTGGAGTACTGTGCCTGTACTGCCGTGTAGTACTGAGTGGTGTACTGTGTGTATAGTGCCGTGTAGTACCGCGTGGTGTACAGTGGGTGTACTGCCGTGTAGTACTGATTGGAGTAGACTGCCTGTACTGCCGTGTAGTACCGAGTGGAGTACAGTGCCTGTACTGCCGTGTAGTCCCGAGTGGAGTACAGTGCCTGTACTGCCGTGTAGTACTGAGTGGAGTACTGTGTGTATAGTGCCGTGTAGTACCGAGTGGAGTACAGTGCCTGTACTGCCGTGTAGTACTGAGTGGAGTACAGTGCCTGTACTGCCGTGTAGTACTGAGTGGAGTACAGTGCCTGTACTGCCGTGTAGTACTGAGTGGAGTACAGTGCCTGTACTGCCGTGTAGTACTGAGTGGAGTACAGTGCCTGTACTGCCGTGTAGTGCCCAGTGGAGTACTCTGTGTATAGTGCAGTGTAGTACTGAGTGGAGTACAGTGCATGTACTGCCGTGTAGTCCCGAGTGGAGTACTCTGTGTATAGTGCAGTGTAGTACTGAGTGGAGTACAGTGCCTGTACTGCCGTGTAGTACCGAGTGGAGTACAGTGCCTGTACTGCCGTGTAGTCCCGAGTGGAGTACTCTGTGCATACTGCCGTGTAGTACTGAGTGGAGTAAATTACCTGTAATGCCGTGTAGTACCGAGTGGAGTACAGTGCCTGTACTGCCGTGTAGTACTGAGTGGAGTACAGTGCCTGTACTGCCGTGTAGTCCCGAGTGGAGTACTGTGTGTATAGTGCAGTGTAGTACTGAGTGGAGAACTGTGTATAGTATAGTGCAGTGTAGTACTGAGTGGAGTACTGTGTGTATAGTGCCGTGTAGTACTGAGTGGAGTACAGTGCCTGTACTGCCGTGTAGTCCCAGGTGGAGTACTGTGTGCATACTGCCGTGTAGTACTGAGTAGAGTACAGTGCCTGTACTGCCGTGTAGTACCGAGTGGAGTACAGTGCCTGTACTGCCGTGTAGTACTGTGTGGAGTACATTGCCTGTACTGCCGTGCAGTCCCGAGTGGAGTACTGTGCGTATAGTGCAGTGTAGTACTGAGTGGAGTACTGTGTGTATAGTGCCGTGTAGTACTGAGTGGAGTACAGTGCCTGTACTGCCGTGTAGTACCGAGTGGAGTACAGTGTGCATACTGCCGTGTAGTACTGAGTGGAGTACAGTGCCTGTACTGCCGTGTAGTACTGGGTGGAGTACAGTGCCTGTACTGCCGTGTAGTCCCCAATGGAATACAGTTTGTGTAGTGCAGTGTAGTACTGAGTGGAGTACAGTGCATGTACTGCCATGTAGTACCGAGTGGAGTACTGTGTGTATAGTGCAGTGTAGTACTGAGTGGAGTACTGTGTGTATAGTGCCGTGTAGTACTGAGTGGAGTACAGTGCCTGTACTGCCGTGTAGTACCGAGTGGAGTACTGTGTGTATAGTGCCGTGTAGTACACAGTGGAGTACAGTGCCTGTACTGCCGTGTAGTACTGAGTGGAGTACAGTGCCTGTAATGCCGTGTAGTACCGAGTGGAGTACTGTGTGTATAGTGCCGTGTAGTACTGAGTGGTGTACATTGCCTGTACTGCCGTGCAGTCCCGAGTGGAGTACTGTGTGTATACTGCCGTGTAGTACTGAGTGGAGTACAGTACCTGTACTGCCGTGTAGTACCGAGTGGGGGACTGTGTGTATACTGCCGTGTAGTACTGAGTGGAGTACAGTGCCTGTACTGCCGAGTAGTCCCGAGTGGAGTACTGTGTGTATAGTGCAGTGTAGTGCTGAGTGGAGTACAGTACCTGTACTGCCGTGTAGTACCGAGTGGGGAACTGTGTGTATACTGCCGTGTAGTACTGAGTGGAGTACAGTGCCTGTACTGCCGTGTAGTACCGAGTGGGGGACTGTGTGTATATTGCCGTGTAGTACTGAGTGGAGTACAGTGCCTGTACTGCCGTGTAGTACCGAGTGGATTACTGTGTGTATAGTGCCGTGTAGTACCGAGTGGAGTACAGTGCCTGTACTGCCGTGTAGTACTGCTTGGAGTACAGTGCATGTACTGCCGTGTAGTACCGAGTGGAGTACTCTGTGTATACTGCCGTGTAATACTGAGTGGAGTACAGTACCTGTACTGCCGTGTAGTACCGAGTGGGTGACTGTGTGTATACTGCCGTGTAGTACTGAGTGGAGTACATTGCCTGTACTGCCGAGTAGTCCCGAGTGGAGTACTGTGTGTATAGTGCAGTGTAGTGCTGAGTGGAGTACAGTACCTGTACTGCCGTGTAGTACCGAGTGGGGAACTGTGTGTATACTGCCGTGTAGTACTGAGTGGAGTACAGTGCCTGTACTGCCGTGTAGTACCGAGTGGGGGACTGTGTGTATATTGCCGTGTAGTACTGAGTGGAGAACAGTACCTGTACTGCCGTGTAGTACCGAGTGGAGTACTGTGTGTATAGTGCCGTGTAGTACGGAGTGGAGTACAGTGCCTGTACTGCCGTGTAGTACTGCTTGGAGTACAGTGCCTGTACTGCCGTGTAGTCCCGAGTGGAGTACAGTGCCTGTACTGCCGTGTAGTAGTGAGTGGAGTACTGTGCCTGTACTGCCGTGTAGTAGAGAGCGGAGTACTGTGTGTATAGTGCCGTGTAGTACCGAGTGGAATACAGTGGGTGTACTGCCGTGTAGTACTGAGTGGAGTACAGTGCCTGTATTGCCGTGTAGTACTGAGTGGGGTACAGTTCATGTACTGCCGTGTAGTATTGAGTGGAGTACAGTGCCTGTACTGCCGTGTAGTACTGAGTGGAGTACAGTGCCTGTACTGCCATGTAGTCCCGAGTGGAGTACAGTCCCTTTACTGCCGTGTAGTACTGAGTGGAGTACTGTGTGTATAGTGCCGTGTAGTACCGAGTGGAGTACAGTGCCTGTACTCCCTTGTAGTACTGAGTGGATTCCAGTGCCTGTACTGCCGTGTAGTACTGAGTGGAGTACAGTGCCTGTACTGCCGTGTAGTACCGAGTGATGTACAGTGCCTGTACTGCCGTATAGTACTGAGTGTAGTACAGTGCCTGTACTCCCGTGTAGTCCCGAGTGGATTACTGTGTGTATAGTGCCGTGTAGTACTGAGTGGAGTACAGTGCCTGTACTGCCGTGTAGTCCGGAATGGAGTACAGTGACTGTACTGCCGTGTAGTCCCGAGTAGAGTTCTGTGTGTATAGTGCCGTGTAGTACCGAGTGGAGTACAGTGCCTGTACTGCCGTGTAGTACTAAGTGGAGTACAGTGCCTGTACTACCGTATAGTCCCGAGTGGAGTACTGTGTGTATAGTGCAGTGTAGTACTGAGTGGTGTACAGTGCCTGTACTGCCGTGTAGTACTGAGTGGATTACAGTGCCTGTAGTGCCGTGTAGTACTGGGTGGAGTACAGTACCTGTACTGCCGTGTAGTACCTCGTGGAGTACAGTGCCTGTATTGCCGTGCGGTACCGAGTGGAGTACAGTGCCTGTACTGCCGTGTGGTACCGAGTGGAGTACTGTGTGTATACTGCCGTGTAGTACTGTGTGGAGTACAGTGCCGGTACTGCCGTGTAGTACCGAGTGGAGCACTCTGTGTATAGTGCCGTGTAGTACCGAGTGGAGTACTGTGTGCATACTGCCGTGTAGTACTGAGTGGAGTACAGTGCCTGTACTGCCGTGTAGTACCGAGTGGAGTACTGTGTGTATAGTGCCGTGTAGTACCGAGTGGAGTACAGTGCATGTACTGCCGTGTAGTACCGAGTGGAGTACTATGTGTATAGTGCGGTGTAGTACCGGGTGGAGTACAGTGCCTGTACTTTCGTGTAGTACTGAGTGGAGTAGAGTGCCTGTAGTGCCGTGTAGTCCCGAGTGGAGTACAGTGCCTGTACTGCCGTGTAGTTGTGAGTGGAGTACTGTGCCTGTACTGCCGTGTAGTACTGAGTGGAGTACTGTGTGTATAGTGCCGTGTAGTACCGAGTGGAGTACCGTGCTGTACTGCCGTGTAGTACTGATTGGAGTACATTGCCTGTACTGCCGTGTAGTACTGAGTGGAGTACAGTGCCTGTACTGCCGTGTAGTCCCGATTGGAGTACAGTGCCTGTACTGCCGTGTAGTACTGAGTGGAGTACTGTGTGTATAGTGCCGTGTAGTACCGAGTGGAGTAAAGTGCCTGTACTGCCGTGTAGTACTGAGTGGAGTACAGTGCCTGTACTGCCGTGTAGTACTGAGTGGAGTACAGTGCCTGTACTGCCGTGTAGTACTGAGTGGAGTACAGTGCCTGTACTGCCGTGTAGTACTGAGTGGAGTACAGTGCCAGTACTGCCGTGTAGTTCTGAGTGGACTACAGTGCCTGTACTGCCGTGTAGTCCCGAGTGGAGTACTGTGTGTAAGGTGCCGTGTAGTACCGAGTGGAGTACAGTGCCTGTACTGCCGTGTAGTACTGAGTGGAGTACAGTGCCAGAACTGCAGTGTAGTACTGTGTGGAGTACAGTGCCTGTACTGCCGTGTAGTCCCGAGTGGAGTACAGTGCTTGTACTGCCGTGTAGTACTGAGTGGAGTACTGTGTGTATAGTGCCGTGTAGTACCGAGTGGAGTACAGTGCCTGTACTGCCGTGTAGTACTGAATGGAGTACAGTGCCTGTACTGCCGTGTAGTCCCGAATGGAGTACTGTGTGTATAGTGCCGTGTAGTACGGAGTGCAGTAGAGTGCCTGTACTGCCGTGTAGTACTGAGTGGAGTACAGTGCCTGTACTAACGTGTAGTCCCGAGTGGAGTACTGTGTGTATAGTGCAGTGTAGTACTGAGTGTTGTACAGTGCCTGTAATGTCGTGTAGTACTGAGTGGAGTACAGTGCTTGTACTCCCGTGTAGTCCCGAGTGGAGTACTGTGTGTATAGTGCCGAGTAGTATTGAGTGGAGTACAGTGTCTGTACTGCCGTGTAGTACTAAGTGGAGTACAGTGGGTGTACTGCCGTGTAGTCCCGAGTGTAGTAGTGTGTGTATAGTGCAGTGTAGTGCTGAGTGGTGTACAGTGCTTGTACTGCCGTGTAGTACTGAGTGGAGTACAGTGCCTGTACTGCCGTGTAGTACTGGGTGGAGTACAGTGCCTGTACTGCCGTGTAGTACCGAGTGGGGGACTGTGTGTATACTGCTGTGTAGTACCGAGTGGAGTACAGTGCCTGTACTGCCGTGTAGTACCGAGTGGAGTACTGTGTATAGTGCCGTGTAGTACCGAGTGGAGTACAGTGCCTGTACTGCCGTGTAGTACCGAGTGGAGTACTGTGTGTATAGTGCCGTGTAGTACCGAGTGGAGTACACTGCCTGTACTGCCGTGTAGTACCGAGTGGAGTACTGTGTGCATACTGCCGTGTAGTACTGAGTGGAGTATAGAGCCTGTACTGCCGTGTAGTACCGAGTGGAGTAATGTTTGTATAGTGCCGTGTAGTACCGAGTGGAGTACACTGCATGTACTGCCGTGTAGTATCGAGTTGAGTACTGTGTGTATCGTGCGGTGTAGTACCGAGTGGAGTACATTGCATGTACTGCCGTGTAGTACCGAGCGGAGTACTGTGTGTATAGTGCCGTGTAGTACCGAGTGGAGTACAGTGCCTGTATTGCCGTGTAGTACCGAGTGGAGTACTGTGTGTATAGTGCCGTGTAGTACCGAGTGGAGTACTGTGTGCATACTGCCGTGTAGTAATGAGTGGAGTACAGTACCTGTACTGCCGTGTAGTACCGAGTGGAGTACTGTGTGTATAGTGCCGTTTAGTACCGAGTGGAGTACAGTGCCTGTACTGCCGTGTAGTACTGAGTGGAGTACAGTGCCTGTAATGCCGTGTAGTCCCGAGTGGAGTACAGTGCCTGTACTGCCGTGTAGTAGTGAGTGGAGTACTGTGCCTGTACTGCCGTGTAGTACTGAGTGGTGTACTGTGTGTATAGTGCCGTGTAGTACCGCGTGGTGTACAGTGGGTGTACTGCCGTGTAGTACTGATTGGAGTAGACTGCCTGTACTGCCGTGTAGTACTGAGTGGAGTACAGTGCCTGTACTGCCGTGTAGTCCCGAGTGGAGTACAGTGCCTGTACTGCCGTGTAGTACTGAGTGGAGTACTGTGTGTATAGTGCCGTGTAGTACCGAGTGGAGTACAGTGCTTGTACTGCCGTGTAGTACTGAGTGGAGTACAGTGCCTGTACTGCCGTGTAGTACTGAGTGGAGTACAGTGCCTGTACTGCCGTGTAGTACTGAGTGGAGTACAGTGCCTGTACTGCCGTGTAGTACTGAGTGGAGTACAGTGCCTGTACAGCCGTGTAGTGCCCAGTGGAGTACTGTGTGTATAGTGCAGTGTAGTACTGAGTGGAGAACAGTGCATGTACTGCCGTGTAGTCCCGAGTGGAGTACTCTGTGTATAGTGCAGTGTAGTACTGAGTGGAGTACAGTGCCTGTACTGCCGTGTAGTACCGAGTGGAGTACAGTGCCTGTACTGCCGTGTAGTCCCGAGTGGAGTACTGTGTGCATACTGCCGTGTAGTACTGAGTGGAGTAAAGTACCTGTAATGCCGTGTAGTACCGAGTGGAGTACAGTGCCTGTACTGCCGTGTAGTACTGAGTGGAGTACAGTGCCTGTACTGCCGTGTAGTCCCGAGTGGAGTACTTTGTGTATAGTGCAGTGTAGTACTGAGTGGAGTACTGTGTGTATAGTGCAGTGTAGTACTGAGTGGAGTACTGTGTGTATAGTGCCGTGTAGTACTGAGTGGAGTACAGTGCCTGTACTGCCGTGTAGTCCCAGGTGGAGTACTGTGTGCATACTGCCGTGTAGTACTGAGTGGAGTACAGTGCCTGTACTGCCGTGTAGTACCGAGTGGAGTACAGTGCCTGTACTGCCGTGCAGTACTGAGTGGAGTACATTGCCTGTACTGCCGTGCAGTCCCGAGTGGAGTACTGTGTGTATAGTGCAGTGTAGTACTGAGTGGAGTACTGTGTGTATAGTGCCGTGTAGTACTGAGTGGAGTACAGTGCCTGTACTGCCGTGTAGTACCGAGTGGAGTACTGTGTGCATACTGCCGTGTAGTACTGAGTGGAGTACAGTGCCTGTACTGCCGTGTAGTACTGGGTGGAGTACAGTGCCTGTACTGCCGTGTAGTCCCCAATGGAATACAGTTTGTGTAGTGCAGTGTAGTACTGAGTGGAGTACAGTGCATGTACTGCCGTGTAGTACCGAGTGGAGTACTGTGTGTATAGTGCAGTGTAGTACTGAGTGGAGTACTGTGTGTATAGTGCCGTGTAGTACTGAGTGGAGTACAGTGCCTGTACTGCCGTGTAGTACCGAGTGGAGTACTGTGTGTATAGTGCCGTGTAGTACACAGTGGAGTACAGTGCCTGTACTGCCGTGTAGTACTGAGTGGAGTACAGTGCCTGTAATGCCGTGTAGTACCGAGTGGAGTACTGTGTGTATAGTGCCGTGTAGTACTGAGTGGAGTACATTGCCTGTACTGCCGTGCAGTCCCGAGTGGAGTACTGTGTGTATACTGCCGTGTAGTACTGAGTGGAGTACAGTACCTGTACTGCCGTGTAGTACCGTGTGGGGGACTGTGTGTATACTGCCGTGTAGTACTGAGTGGAGTACAGTGCCTGTACTGCCGAGTAGTGCCGAGTGGAGTACTGTGTGTATAGTGCAGTGTAGTGCTGAGTGGAGTACAGTACCTGTACTGCCGTGTAGTACCGAGTGGGGAATTGTGTGTATACTGCCGTGTAGTACTGAGTGGAGTACAGTGCCTGTACTGCCGTGTAGTACCGAGTGGGGGACTGTGTGTATATTGCCGTGTAGTACTGAGTGGAGTACAGTGCCTGTACTGCCGTGTAGTACCGAGTGGATTACTGTGTGTATGGTGCCGTGTAGTACCGAGTGGAGTACAGTGCCTGTACTGCCGTGTAGTACCGCTTGGAGTAACAGTGCATGTACTGCCGTGTAGTACCGAGTGGAGTACTCTGTGTATACTGCCGTGTAATACTGAGTGGAGTACAGTACCTGTACTGCCGTGTAGTACCGAGTGGAGTACTGTGTGTATAGTGCCGTGTAGTACCGAGTGGAGTACAGTGCCTGTACTGCCGTGTAGTACTGCTTGGAGTACAGTGCCTGTACTGCCGTGTAGTCCCGAGTGGAGTACAGTGCCTGTACTGCCGTGTAGTAGTGAGTGGAGTACAGTGCCTGTACTGCCGTGTAGTACTGAGTGGGGTACAGTGCATGTACTGCCGTGTAGTACCGAGTGGAGTACAGTGCCTGTACTGCCGTGTAGTACTGCTTGGAGTACAGTGCCTGTACTGCCGTGTAGTCCCGAGTGGAGTACAGTGCCTGTACTGCCGTGTAGTACAGAGCGGAGTACTGTGTGTATAGTGCCGTGTAGTACCGAGTGGAATACAGTGGGTGTACTGCCGTGTAGTACTGAGTGGAGTACAGTGCCTGTACTGCCGTGTAGTACTGAGTGGGGTACAGTGCATGTACTGCCGTGTAGTATTGAGTGGAGTACAGTGCCTGTACTGCCGTGTAGTACTGAGTGGAGTACAGTGCCTGTACTGCCATGTAGTCCCGAGTGGAGTACAGTGCCTGCACTGCCGTGTAGTACTGAGTGGAGTACTGTGTGTATAGTGCCGTGTAGTACCGAGTGGAGTACAGTGCCTGTACTCCGTTGTAGTACTGAGTGGATTCCAGTGCCTGTACTGCCGTGCAGTACTGAGTGGAGTACAGTGCCTGTACTGCCGTGTAGTACCGAGTGAAGTACAGTGCCTGTACTGCCGTATAGTACTGAGTGTAGTACAGTGCCTGTACTCCCGTGTAGTCCCGAGTGGAGTACTGTGTGTATAGTGCCGTGTAGTACCGAGTGGAGTACAGTGCCGTGTAGTACCGAGTGGAGTACAGTGCCTGTACTGCCGTGTAGTACTAAGTGGAGTACAGTGCCTGTACTACCGTATAGTCCCGAGTGGAGCACTGTGTGGATAGTGCAGTGTAGTACTGAGTGGTGTACAGTGCCTGTACTGCCGTGTAGTACTGAGTGGATTACAGTGCCTGTAGTGCCGTGTAGTACTGGGTGGAGTACAGTAACTGTACTGCCGTGTAGTACCTCGTGGAGTACAGTGCCTGTACTGCCGTGTGGTACCGAGTGGAGTACAGTGCCTGTACTGCCGTGTGGTACCGAGTGGAGTACTGTGTGTATACTGCCGTGTAGCACTGAGTGGAGTACAGTGCCGGTACTGCCGTGTAGTACCGAGTGGAGTACTCTGTGTATAGTGCCGTGTAGTACCGGGTGGAGTACTGTGTGCATACTGCCATGTAGTACTGAGTGGAGTACAGTGCCTGTACTGCCGTGTAGTACCGAGTGGAGTACTGTGTGTATAGTGCCGTGTAGTACCGAGTGGAGTACAGTGCATGTACTGCCGTGTAGTACCGAGTGGAGTACTATGTGTATAGTGCGGTGTAGTACCGAGTGGAGTACAGTGCCTGTACTTTCGTGTAGTACTGAGTGGAGTAGAGTGCCTGTAGTGCCGTGTAGTCCCGAGTGGAGTACAGTGCCTGTACTGCCGTGTAGTTGTGAGTGGAGTACTGTGCCTGTACTGCCGTGTAGTACTGAGTGGAGTACTGTGTGTATAGTGCCGTGTAGTACCGAGTGGAGTAAGGTGCCTGTACTGCCGTGTAGTACTGAGTGGAGTACAGTGCCTGTACTGCCGTGTAGTACTGAGTGGAGTACAGTGCCTGTACTGCCGTGTAGTCCCGATTGGAGTACAGTGCCTGTACTGCCGTGTAGTACTGAGTGGAGTACTGTGTGTATAGTGCCGTGTAGTACCGAGTGGAGTAAAGTGCCTGTACTGCCGTGTAGTACTGAGTGGAGTACAGTGCCCTTACTGCCGTGTAGTACTGAGTGGAGTACAGTGCCTGTACTGCCGTGTAGTACTGAGTGGAGTACAGTGCCAGTACTGCCGTGTAGTTCTGAGTGGACTACAGTGCCTGTACTGCCGTGTAGTCCCGAGTGGAGTACTGTGTGTAAGGTGCCGTGTAGTACCGAGTGGAGTACAGTGCCTGTACTGCCGTGTAGTACTGAGTGGAGTACAGTGCCAGAACTGCAGTGTAGTACTGTGTGGAGTACAGTGCCTGTACTGCCGTGTAGTCCCGAGTGGAGTACAGTGCTTGTACTGCCGTGTAGTACTGAGTGGAGTACTGTGTGTATAGTGCCGTGTAGTACCGAGTGGAGTACAGTGCCTGTACTGCCGTGTAGTACTGAATGGAGTACAGTGCCTGTACTGCCGTGTAGTCCCGAATGGAGTACTGTGTGTATAGTGCCGTGTAGTACGGCGTGCAGTACAGTGCCTGTACTGCCGTGTAGTACTGAGTGGAGTACAGTGCCTCTACTAAGGTGTAGTCCCGAGTGGAGTACTGTGTGTATAGTGCAGTGTAGTACTGAGTGATGTACAGTGCCTGTACTGTCGTGTAGTACTGAGTGGAGTACAGTGCCTGTACTCCCGTTTAGTCCCGAGTGGAGTACTGTGTGTATAGTGCCGTGTAGTATTGAGTGGAGTACAGTGCCTGTACTGCCGTGTAGTACTAAGTGGAGTACAGTGGCTGTACTGCCGTGTAGTCCCGAGTGTAGTAGTGTGTGTATAGTGCAGTGTAGTGCTGAGTGGTGTACAGTGCTTGTACTGCCGTGTAGTACTGAGTGGAGTACAGTGCCTGTACTGCCGTGTAGTACTGGGTGGAGTACAGTGCCTGTACTGCCGTGTAGTACCGAGTGGGGGACTGTGCGTATAATGCTGTGTAGTACCGAGTGGGGGACTGTGCGTATACTGCTGTGTAGTACCGAGTGGAGTACAGTGCCTGTACTGCCGTGTAGTACTGAGTGGAGTACTGTGTGTATAGTGCCGTGTAGTACCGAGTGGAGTACAGTGCCTGTACTGCCGTGTAGTACCGAGTGGAGTACTGTGTGTATAGTGCCGTGTAGTACCGAGTGGAGTACACTGCCTGTACTGCCGTGTAGTACCGAGTGGAGTACTGTGTGCATACTGCCGTGTAGTACTGAGTGGAGTATAGAGCTGTACTGCCGTGTAGTACCGAGTGGAGTAATGTTTGTATAGTGCCGTGTAGTACCGAGTGGAGTACACTGCATGTACTGCCGTGTAGTCTCGAGTTGAGTACTGTGTGTATCGTGCGGTGTAGTACCGAGTGGAGTACATTGCATGTACTGCCGTGTAGTACCGAGTGGAGTACTGTGTGTATAGTGCCGTTTAGTACCGAGTGGAGTACAGTGCCTGTACTGCCGTGTAGTACTGAGTGGAGTACAGTGCCTGTAATGCCGTGTAGTCCCGAGTGGAGTACAGTGCCTGTACTGCCGTGTAGTAGTGAGTGGAGTACTGTGCCTGTAATGCCGTGTAGTACTGAGTGGTGTACTGTGTGTATAGTGCCGTGTAGTACCGCGTGGTGTACAGTGGGTGTACTGCCGTGTAGTACTGATTGGAGTAGACTGCCTGTACTGCCGTGTAGTACTGAGTGGAGTACAGTGCCTGTACTGCCGTGTAGTCCCGAGTGGAGTACAGTGCCTGTACTGCCGCGTAGTACTGAGTGGAGTACTGTGTATATAGTGCCGTGTAGTACCGAGTGGAGTACAGTGCCTGTACTGCCGTGTAGTACTGAGTGGAGTACAGTGCCTGTACTGCCGTGTAGTACTGAGTGGAGTACAGTGCCTGTACTGCCGTGTAGTACTGAGTGGACTACAGTGCCTGTACTGCCGTGTAGTCCCGAGTGGAGTACTGATTGTATAGTGCCGTGTAGTACCGAGTGGAGTACAGTGCCTGTACTGCCGTGTAGTACTGAGTGGAGTACAGTGCCTGTACTGCCGTGTAGTCCCGAATGGAGTACTTTGTGTATAGTGCCGTGTAGTACCGAGTGGAGTACAGTGCGTGTACTGCCGTGTAGTACCGAGTGGAGTACTGTGTGTATAGTGCCGTGTAGTACACAGTGGAGTACAGTGCCTGTACTGCCGTGTAGTACTGAGTGGAGTACAGTGCCTGTAATGCTGTGTAGTAACGAGTGGAGTATTGTGTGTATAGTGCCGTGTAGTACCGAGTGGAGTACAGTGCCTGTACTGCCGTGTAGTACTGAGTGGTGTACAGTGTGTATAGTGCCGTGTAGTACCGAGTGGAGTACAGTGTGTATAGTGCCGTGTAGTACTGAGTGGAGTACAGTGCATGTACTGCCGTGTAGTACTGAGTGGAGTACTGTGCCTGTAATGCCGTGTAGTCCCGAGTGGAGTACAGTGCCTGTACTGCCGTGTAGTAGTGAGTGGAGTACTGTGCCTGTACTGCCGTGTAGTACTGAGTGGTGTACTGTGTGTATAGTGCCGTGTAGTACCGCGTGGTATACAGTGGGTGTACTGCCGTGTAGTACTGATTGGAGTAGACTGCCTGTACTGCCGTGTAGTACTGAGTGGAGTACAGTGCCTGTACTGCCGTATAGTCCCGAGTGGAGTACAGTGCCTGTACTGCCGTGTAGTACTGAGTGGAGTACTGTGTGTATAGTGCCGTGTAGTACCGAGTGGAGTACAGTGCCTGTACTGCAGTGTAGTACTGAGTGGAGTACAGTGCCTGTACTGCCGTGTAGTACTGAGTGGAGTACAGTGCCTGTACTGCCGTGTAGTACTGAGTGGAGTACAGTGCCTGTACTGCCGTGTAGTACTGAGTGGCTACAGTTCCTGTACTGCCGTGTAGTCCCGAGTGGAGTACTGAGTGTATAGTGCCGTGTAGTACCGAGTGGAGTACAGTGCCTGTACTGCCGTGTAGTACTGAGTGGAGTACAGTGCCTGTACTGCCGTGTAGTCCCGAATGGAGTACTTTGTGTATAGTGCCGTGTAGTACCGAGTGGAGTACAGTGCCTGTACTGCCGTGTAGTACTGAGTGGAGTACAGTGCCTGTAATGCTGTGTAGTAACGAGTGGAGTATTGTGTGTATAGTGCCGTGTAGTACCGAGTGGAGTACAGTGCCTGTACTGCCGTGTAGTACTGAGTGGTGTACAGTGTGTATAGTGCCGTGTAGTACCGAGTGGAGTACAATGTGTATAGTGCCGTGTAGTACTGAGTGGAGTACAGTGCATGTACTGCCGTGTAGTACTGAGTGGAGTACAGTGCAAGTACTGCCGTGTAGTACTGAGTGGAGTACAGTGCATGTACTCCCGTGTAGTACCGAGTGGAGTACAGTGCCTGTACTGCCGTGTAGTAATGAGTGGAGAACAGTGCCTGTACTGCCGTGTAGTACTGAGTGGAATACAGTGCCTGTACTGGAGTGTATTACCTAGTGGAGTACAGTGTGTATAGTGCCGTCTAGTACAGAGTGGAGTACAGTGTGTATAGTGCCGTGTAGTACTGAGTGGAGTACAGTGCCTGTACTGCCGTGTAGTACCGAGTGGAGTACAGTGCCTGTACTGCCGTGTAGTACTGAGTGGAATACAGTGCCTGTACTGCCGTGTAGTACCGAGTGGAGTACAGTGTGCATAGTGCCGTGTAGTACTGAGTGGAGTACAGTGCCTGTACTGCCGTGTAGTACTGAGTGGGTACAGTGCCTGTACTGCCGTGTAGTACCGAGTGGAGTACTGTGTGTATACTGCCGTGTAGTACTGAGTGGAGTACAGTACATGTACTGCCGTGTAGTACCGAGTGGAGTACTGTGTGCATACTGCCATGTAGTACTGAGTGGAGTACAGTGCCTGTACTGCCGTGTAGTACCGAGTGGAGTACTGTGTGTATAGTGCCGTGTAGTACCGAGTGGAGTACTGTGTGCATACTGCCGTGTAGTACTGAGTGGAGTACAGTGCCTGAACTGCCGTGCAGTACCGAGTGGAGTACTGTGTGTATAGTGCCGTGTAGTACCGAGTGGAGTACAGTGCATGTACTGCCGTGTAGTACCGAGTGGAGTATTGTGTGTATAGTGCGGTGTAGTACCGAGTGGAGTACAGTGCATGGACTGCCGTGTAGTCCCGAGTGGAGTACTGTGTGTATAGTGCCGTGTAGTACCGAGTGGAATACAGTGCCTGTATTGCCGTGTAGTACCGAGTGGAGTACTGTGTATATAGTGCCGTGTAGTACCGAGTGGAGTGCTGTGTGCATACTGCCGTGTAGTACAGAGTGGAGTAAAATACCTGTACTGCCGTGTAGTACTGAGTGGAGTACGGTGTGTATAGTGCCGTGTAGTACCGAGTGGAGAACCGTGCCTGTACTGCCGTGTAGTACTGAGTGGAGTACAGTGCCTGTACTGCCGTGTAGTACTGAGTGGAGTACAGTGCCTGTACTGCCGTGTAGTCCCGACTGGAGTACAGTGCCTGTACTGCCGTGTAGTACAGAGTGGAGTACTGTGTGTATAGTGCCGTGTAGTACTGAGTGGAGTAAAGTACCTGTAATGCCGTGTAGTACAGAGTGGAGTACAGCGCCTGTACTGCCGTGTAGTACTGAGTGGAGTACAGTGCCTGTACTGCCGTGTAGTCCCGCGTGGAGTACTGTGTGTATAGTGCAGTGTAGTACTGAGTGGAGTACTGTGTGTATAGTGCAGTGTAGTACTGAGTGGAGTACTGTGTGTATAGTGCCGTGTAGTACTGAGTGGAGTACATTGCCTGTACTGCCGCGTAGTCCCAGGTGGAGTACTGTGTGCATACTGCCGTGTAGTACTGAGTGGAGTACAGTGCCTGTACTGCCGTGTAGTACCGAGTGGAGTACAGTGCCTGTACTGCAGTGTAGTACTGAGTGGAGTACATTGCCTGTACTGCCGTGCAGTCCCGAGTGGAGTACTGTGTGTATAGTGCAGTGTAGTACTGATTGGAGTACTGTGTGTATAGTGCCGTGTAGTACTGAGTGGAGTACAGTGCCTGTACTGCCGTGTAGTACCGAGTGGAGTACTGTGTGCATACTGCCGTGTAGTACTGAGTGGAGTACAGTGCCTGTACTGCCGTGTAGTACTGGGTGGAGTACAGTGCCTGTACTGCCGTGTAGTCCCCAATGGAATACAGTTTGTGTAGTGCAGTGTAGTACTGAGTGGAGTACAGTGCATGTACTGCCGTGTAGTACCGAGTGGAGTACTGTGTGTATAGTGCAGTGTAGTACTGAGTGGAGTACTGTGTGTATAGTGCCGTGTAGTACTGAGTGGAGTACAGTGCCTGTACTGCCGTGTAGTACCGAGTGGAGTACTGTGTGTATAGTGCCGTGTAGTACACAGTGGAGTACAGTGCCTCTACTGCCGTGTAGTACTGAGTGGAGTACAGTGCCTGTAATGCCGTGTAGTACCGAGTGGAGTACTGTGTGTTTAGTGCCGTGTAGTACTGAGTGGAGTACATTGCCTGTATTGCCGTGCAGTCCCGAGTGGAGTACTGTGTGTATACTGCCGTGCAGTACTGAGTGGAGTACAGTACCTGTACTGCCGTGTAGTACCGAGTGGGGGACTGTGTGTATACTGCCGTGTAGTACTGAGTGGAGTACAGTGCCTGTACTGCCGAGTAGTCCCGAGTGGAGTACTGTGTGTATAGTGCAGTGTAGTGCTGAGTGGAGTACAGTACCTGTACTGCCGTGTAGTACCGAGTGGGGAACTGTGTGTATACTGCCGTGTAGTACTGAGTGGAGTACAGTGCCTGTACTGCCGTGTAGTACCGAGTGGTTGACTGTGTGTATATTGCCGTGTAGTACTGAGTGGAGTACAGTGCCTGTACTGCCGTGTAGTACCGAGTGGATTACTGTGTGTATAGTGCCGTGTAGTACCGAGTGGAGTACAGTGCCTGTACTGCCGGGTAGTACTGCTTGGAGTACAGTGCATGTACTGCCGTGTAGTACCGAGTGGAGTACTCTGTGTATACTGCCGTGTAATACTGAGTGGAGTATAGTACCTGTACTGCCGTGTAGTACCGAGTGGGTGACTGTGTGTATACTGCCGTGTAGTACTGAGTGGAGTACAGTGCCTGTACTGCCGAGTAGTCCCGAGTGGAGTACTGTGTGTATAGTGCAGTGTAGTGCTGAGTGGAGTACAGTACCTGTACTGCCGTGTAGTACCGAGTGGGGAACTGTGTGTATACTGCCGTGTAGTACTGAGTGGAGTACAGTGCCTGTACTGCCGTATAGTACCGAGTGGGGGACTGTGTGTATATTGCCGTGTAGTCCTGAGTGGAGTACAGTACCTGTACTGCCGTGTAGTACGGAGTGGAGTACTGTGTGTATAGTGCCGTGTAGTACCGAGTGGAGCAGAGTGCCTGTACTGCCGTGTAGTACTGCTTGGAGTACAATGCCTGTACTGCCGTGTAGTCCCGAGTGGAGTACAGTGCCTGTACTGCCGTGTAGTAGTGAGTGGAGTACTGTGCCTGTACTGCCGTGTAGTACAGAGCGGAGTACTGTGTGTATAGTGCCGTGTAGTACCGAGTGGAATACAGTGGGTGTACTGCCGTGTAGTACTGAGAGGAGTACAGTGCCTGTTCTGCCGTGTAGTACTGAGTGGGGTACAGTGCATGTACTGCCGTGTAGTATTGAGTGGAGTACAGTGCCTGTACTGCCGTGTATTAGTGAGTGGAGTACTGTGCCTGTACTGCCGTGTAGTACAGAGCGGAGTACTGTGTGTATAGTGCCGTGTAGTACCGAGTGGAATACAGTGGGTGTACTGCCGTGTAGTACTGAGTGGAGTACAGTGCCTGTACTGCCGAGTAGTCCCGAGTGGAGTACTGTGTGTATAGTGCAGTGTAGTGCTGAGTGGAATACAGTACCTGTACTGCCGTGTAGTACTGAGTGGAGTACAGTGCCTGTACTGCCATGTAGTCCCGAGTGGAGTACAGTGCCTGTACTGCCGTGTAGTACTGAGTGGAGTACTGTGTGTATAGTGCCGTGTAGTACCGAGTGGAGTACAGTGCCTGTACTGCCGTGTAGTCCGGAGTGGAGTACAGTGCCTGTACTGCCGTGTAGTCCTCAGTGGAGTACTGTGTGTATAGTGCCGTGTAGTACCGAGGGGAGTACAGTGCCTGTACTGCCGTGTAGTACTAAGTGGAGTACAGTGGCTGTACTGCCGTGTAGTCCCGAGTGTAGTACTGTGTGTATAGTGCCGTGTAGTACCGAGTGGAGTAAAGTGCCTGTACTGCCTTGTAGTACTGAGTGGAGTACAGTGCCTGTACTGCCGTGTAGTACTGAGTGGAGTACAGTGCCTGTACTCCCGTGTAGTCCCGAGTGGAGTACTGTGTGTATAGTGCCGTGTAGTACTGAGTGGAGTACAGTGCCTGTACTGCCGTGTAGTCCGGAGTGGAGTACAGTGCCTGTACTGCCGTGTAGTCCTCAGTGGAGTACTGTGTGTATAGTGCCGTGTAGTACCGAGGGGAGTACAGTGCTTGTACTGCCGTGTAGTACTAAGTGGAGTACAGTGGCTGTACTGCCGTGTAGTCCCGAGTGTAGTACTGTGTGTATAAGGCAGTGTAGTGATGAGTGGTGTACAGTGCTTGTACTGCCGTGTAGTACTGAGTGGATTACAGTGCCTGTACTGCCGTGTAGTACTGGGTGGAGTACAGTGCCTGTACTGCCGTGTAGTACCGAGTGGGGGACTGTGTGTATACTGCTGTGTAGTACCGAGTGGAGTACAGTGCCTGTACTGCCGTGTAGTACCGAGTGGAGTACTGTGTGTATAGTGCCGTGTAGTACCGAGTGGAGTACAGTGCCTGTACTGTCGTGTAGTACCGAGTGGAGTACTGTGTGTATAGTGCCGTGTAGTACCGAGTGGAGTACAGTGCCTGTACTGCCGTGTAGTACCGAGTGGAGTACTGTGTGCATACTGCCGTGTAGTACTGTGTGGAGTATAGTGCCTTTACTGCCGTGTAGTACCGAGTGGAGTACTGTTTGTATAGTGACGTGTAGTACCGGGTGGAGTACACTGCATGTACTGCCGTGTAGTACCGAGTGGAGTACTGTGTGTATCGTGCGGTGTAGTACCGAGTGGAGTACATTGCATGTACTGCGGTGTAGTACCGAGTGGAGTACTGTGTGTATAGTGCCGTGTAGTACCGTGTGGAGTGCAGTGCCTGTATTGCCGTGTAGTACCGAGTGGAGTACTGTGTGTATAGTGCCGTGTAGTACCGAGTGGAGTACTGTGTGCATACTGCCGTGTAGTAATGAGTGGAGTACAGTGCCTGTACTGCCGTGTAATACCGAGTGGAGTACTGTGTGTATAGTGCCGTGTAGTACCGAGTGGAGTACAGTGCCTGTACTGCCGTGTAGTACTGAGTGGAGTACAGTGCCTGTACTGCCGTGTAGTACCGAGTGGGGGACTGTGTGTATACTGCTGTGTAGTACCGAGTGGAGTACAGTGCCTGTACTGCCGTGTAGTACCGAGTGGAGTACTGTGTGTATAGTGCCGTGTAGTACCGAGTGGAGTACTGTGTGCATACTGCCGTGTAGTAATGAGTGGAGTACAGTACCTGTACTGCCGTGTAGTACTAAGTGGAGTAAGTGGCTGTACTGCCGTGTAGTCCCGAGTGTAGTAGTGTGTGTTTAGTGCAGTGTAGTGCTGAGTGGTGTACAGTGCTTGTACTGCCGTGTAGTACTGAGTGGAGTACAGTGCCTGTACTGCCGTGTAGTACTGGGTGGAGTACAGTGCCTGTACTGCCGTGTAGTACCGAGTGGGGGACTGTGTGTATACTGCTGTGTAGTACCGAGTGGAGTACAATGCCTGTACTGCCGTGTAGTACCGAGTGGAGTACTGTGTGTATAGTGCCGTGTAGTACCGAGTGGAGTACAGTGCCTGTACTGCCGTGTAGTACCGAGTGGAGTACTGTGTGTATAGTGCCGTGTAGTACCGAGTGGAGTACTGTGTGCATACTGCCGTGTAGTACTGAGTGGAGTATAGAGCCTGTACTGCCGTGTAGTACCGAGTGGAGTAAGGTTTGTATAGTGCCGTGTAGTACCGATTGGAGTACACTGCATGTACTGCCGTGTAGTATCGAGTTGAGTACTGTGTGTATCGTGCGGTGTAGTACCGAGTGGAGTACATTGCATGTACTGCCGTGTAGTACCGAGCGGAATACTGTGTGTATAGTGCCGTGTAGTACCGAGTGCAGTACAGTGCCTGTATTGCCGTGTAGTACCGAGTGGAGTACTGTGTGTATAGTGCCGTGTAGTACCGAGTGGAGTACTGTGTGCATACTGCCGTGTAGTAATGAGTGGAGTACAGTACATGTACTGCCGTGTAGTACCGAGTGGAGTACTGTGTGTATAGTGCCGTGTAGTACCGAGTGGAGTACAGTGCCTGTAATGCCGTGTAGTACTGAGTGGAGTACAGTGCTTGTACTGCCGTGTAGTCCCGAGTGGAGTACAGTGCCTGTACTGCCGTGTAGTAGTGAGTGGAGTACTGTGCCTGTACTGCCGTGTAGTACTGAGTGGATTTCTGTGTGTATAGTGCCGTGTAGTACCGCGTGGAGTACAGTAGGTGTACTGCCGTGTAGTACTGATTGGAGTAGACTGCCCGTACTGCCGTGTAGGACTGAGTGGAGTACAGTGCCTGTACTGCCGTGTAGTCCCGAGTGGAGTACAGTGCCTGTACTGCCGTGTAGTACTGAGTGGAGTACTGTGTGTATAGTGCCGTGTAGTACCGAGTGGAGTACAGTGCCTGTACTGCCGTGTAGTACTGAGTGGAGTACAGTGCCTGTACTGCCGTGTAGTACTGATTGGAGTACAGTGCCTGTACTGCCGTGTAGTACTGAGTGGAGTACAGTGCCTGTACTGCCGTGTAGTACTGAGTGGACTACAGTGCCTGTACTGCCGTGTAGTCCCGAGTGGAGTACTGAGTGTATAGTGCCGTGTAGTACCGAGTGGAGTACAGTGCCTGTACTGCCGTGTAGTACTGAGTGGAGTACAGTGCCTGTACTGCCGTGTAGTCCCGAATGGAGTACTTTGTGTATAGTGCCGTGTAGTACCGAGTGGAGTACAGTGCCTGTACTGCCGTGTAGTGCCGAGTGGAGTACTGTGTGTATAGTGCCGTGTAGTACACAGTGGAGTACAGTGCCTGTACTGCCGTGTAGTACTGAGTGGAATACAGTGCCTGTACTGGAGTGTACTACCTAGTGGAGTACAGTGTGTATAGTGCCGTCTAGTACAGAGTGGAGTACAGTGTGTATAGTGCCGTGTAGTACTGAGTGGAGTACTGTGCCTGTACTGCCGTGTAGTACCGAGTGGAGTACAGTGCCTGTACTGCCGTGTAGTACTGAGTGGAATACAGTGCCTGTACTGCCGTGTAGTACCGAGTGGAGTACAGTGTGTATACTGCCGTGTAGTACTGAGTGGAGTACAGTACCTGTACTGCCGTGTAGTACCGAGTGGAGTACTGTGTGCATACTGCCATGTAGTACTGAGTGGAGTACAGTGCCTGTACTGCCGTGTAGTACCGAGTGGAGTACTGTGTGTATAGTGCCGTGTAGTACCGAGTGGAGTACTGTGTGCATACTGCCGTGTAGTACTGAGTGGAGTACAGTGCCTGACTGCCGTGTAGTACCGAGTGGAGTACTGTGTGTATAGTGCCGTGTAGTACCGAGTGGAGTACAGTGCATGTACTGCCGTGTAGTCCCGAGTGGAGTACTGTGTGTATAGTGCCGTGTAGTACCGAGTGGAGTACAGTGCCTGTATTGCCGTGTAGTACCGAGTGAGTACTGTGTGTATAGTGCCGTGTAGTACCGAGTGGAGTGCTGTGTGCATACTGCCGTGTAGTACAGAGTGGAGTACAATACCTGTACTGCCGTGTAGTACCGAGTGGAGTACTGTGTGTATAGTGCCGTGTAGTACCGAGTGGAGTATATTGCCTGTACTGCCGTGTAGTACCGAGTGGAGTACAGTGCCTGTACTGCCGTGTAGTACTGAGTGGAGAACCGTGCCTGTAGTGCCGTGTAGTACTGAGTGGAGTACAGTGCCTGTACTGCCGTGTAGTACTGAGTGGAGTACAGTGCCTGTACTGCCGTGTAGTACTGAGTGGAGTACAGTGCCTGTACTGCCGTGTAGTACTGAGTGGAGAACTGTGTGTATAGTGCCGTGTAGTACCGAGTGGAGAACCGTGCCTGTAGTGTCGTGTAGTACTGAGTGGAGTACAGTGCCTGTACTGCCGTGTAGTACTGAGTGGAGTACAGTGCCTGTACTGCCGTGTTGTCCCGACTGGAGTACAGTGTGTATACTGCCGTGTAGTACTGAGTGGAGTACAGTACCTGTACTGTCGTGTAGTACTGAGTGGAGTACTGTGTGTATAGTGCCGTGTAGTACCGAGTGGAGTACCGTGCCTGTACTGCCGTGTAGTCCCGAGTGGAGTACAGTGCCTGTACTGACGTGTAGTACTGAGTGGAGTACTGTGTGTATAGTGCCGTGTAGTACCGAGTGAAGTACAGTGCCTGTACTGCCGTGTAGTACTGAGTGGAGTACAGTGCCTGTACTGCCGTGTATTACTGAGTGGAGTACTGTGTGTATAGTGCCGTGTAGTACCGCGTGGAGTACAGTGCCTGTACTGCCGTGTAGTACCGAGTGGAGTACTGTGTGTATCGTGCGTTGCAGTACCGAGTGGAGTACATTGCATGTACTGCGGTGTAGTACCGAGTGGAGTACTGTGTGTACAGTGCCGTGTAGTACCGAGTGGAGTACAGTGCCTGTATTGCCGTGTAGTACCGAGTGGAGTACTGTGTGTATAGTGCCGTGTAGTACCGAGTGGAGTACTGTGTGCATACTGCAGTGTAGTAATGAGTGGAGTACAGTACCTGTACTGCCGTGTAGTACCGAGTGGAGTACTGTGTGTATAGTGCCGTGTAGTACCGAGTGGAGTACAGTGCCTGTACTGCCGTGTAGTACCGAGTGGAGTACAGTGCCTGTACTGCCGTGTAGTACTGAGTGGAGAACCGTGCCTGTAGTGCCGTGTAGTACTGAGTGGAGTACAGTGCCTGTACTGCCGTGTAGTACTGAGTGGAGTACAGTGCCTGTACTGCCGTGTAGTACTGAGTGGAGTACAGTGCCTGTACTGCCGTGTAGTACTGAGTGGAGAACCGTGCCTGTAGTGCCGTGTAGTACTGAGTGGAGTACAGTGCCTGTACTGCCGTGTAGTACTGAGTGGAGTACAGTGCCTGTACTGCCGTGTAGTACTGAGTGGAGTACAGTGCCTGTACTGCCGTGTAGTCCCGAATGGAGTACTGTGTGTATAGTGCCGTGTAGTACGGAGTGAAGTACAGTGCCTGTTCTGAGGTGTAGTACTGAGTGGAGTACAGTGCCTGTACTAACGTGTAGTCCCGAGTGGAGTACTGTGTGCTTAGTGCAGTGTAGTACTGAGTGGTGTACAATGCCTGTACTGCCGTGTAGTACTGAGTGGAGTACAGTGCCTGTACTCCTGTGTAGTCCCGAGTGGAGTACTGTGTGTATAGTGCCGTGTAGTACTGAGTGGAGTACAGTGCCTGTACTGCCGTGTAGTCCGGAGTGGAGTACAGTGCCTGTACTGCCGTGTAGTCCTGAGTGGAGTACTGTGTGTATAGTGCCGTGTAGTACCGAGGGGAGTACAGTGCCTGTACTGCCGTGTAGTACTAAGTGGAGTACAGTGGCTGTACTGCCGTGTAGTCCCGAGTGTAGTACTGTGTGTATACTGCAGTGTAGTGCTGAGTGGTGTACAGTGATTGTACTGCCGTGTAGTACTGAGTGGAATACAGTGCCTGTACTGCCGTGTAGTACTGGGTGGAGTACTGTGCCTGTACTGCCGTGTAGTACCGAGTGGGGGACTGTGTGTATACTGCTGTGTAGTACCGAGTGGAGTACAGTGCCTGTACTGCTGTGTAGTACCGAGTGGAGTACTGTGTGTATAGTGCCGTGTAGTACCGAGTGGAGTACAGTGCCTGTACTGTCGTGTAGTACCGAGTGGAGTACTGTGTGTATAGTGCCGTGTAGTACCGAGTGGAGTACAGTGCCTGTACTGCCGTGTAGTACCGAGTGGAGTACTCTGTGCATACTGCCGTGTAGTACTGTGTGGAGTATAGTGCCTGTACTGCCGTGTAGTACCGAGTGGAGTACTGTTTGTATAGTGCCGTGTAGTACCGAGTGGAGTACACTGCATGTACTGCCGTGTAGTACCGAGTGGAGTACTGTGTGTATCGTGCGTTGTAGTACCGAGTGGAGTACATTGCATGTACTGCTGTGTAGTACCGAGTGGAGTACTGTGTGTACAGTGCCGTGTAGTACCGAGTGGAGTACAGTGCCTGTATTGCCGTGTAGTACCGAGTGGAGTACTGTGTGTATAGTGCCGTGTAGTACCGAGTGGAGTACAGTGCCTGTACTGCCGTGTAGTACTGAGTGGAGTACGGTGCCTGTACTGCCGTGTAGTCCCGAGTGGAGTACAGTGCCTTTACTGCCGTGTAGTAGTGAGTGGAGTACTGTGCCTGTACTGCCGTGTGGTACTGAGTGGAGTACTGTGTGTATAGTGCCGTGTAGTACCGCGTGGAGTACAGTGGGTGTAGTGCCGTTTAGTACTGAGCGGAGTAGAGTGCCTGTACTGCCGTGTAGTACTGAGTGGAGTACAGTGCCTGTACTGCCGTGTAGTCCCGAGTGGAGTACATTGCCTGTACTGCCGTGTAGTACTGAGTGGAGTACTGTGTGTATAGTGCCTGTAGTACCGAGTGGAGTACATTGCCTGTATTGCCGTGTAGTACTGAGTGGAGTACAGTGCCTGTACTGCCGTGTAGTACTGAGTGGAGTACAGTGCCTGTATTGCCGTGTAGTACTGAGTGGAGTACTGTGTGTATAGTGCCGTGTAGTACCGAGTGGAATACAGTGCCTGCAGTGCCGTGTAGTACTGAGTGGAGTACAGTGCCTGTACTGCCGTGTAGTACTGAGTGGAGTACAGTGCCTGTACTGCCGTGTAGTCACGAGTGGAGTACAGTGCCTGTACTGCCGTGTTGTACCGAGTGGAGTACAGTGTATAGTGCCGTGTAGTACACAGTGGAGTACAGTACCTGTACTGCCGTGTAGTACTGAGTGAAGTACAGTGCCTGTAATGCCGTGTAGTACCGAGTGGAGTACGGTGTTTATAGCGCCGTGTAGTACCGAGTGGAGGACAGTGCCTGTACTGCCGTTTAATACTGAGTGGAGTACAGTGCCTGTACTGCCGTGTAGTCCCGAGTGGAGTACAGTGCCTGAAATGCCGTGTAGTACTGATTGGAGTAATAGTGCCTGTACTGCCGTGTAGTACCGAGTGGAGTACTGTGCTTGTACTGCCGTTTAGTACTGCGTGAAGTACAGTGCTTGTACTGCCGTGTAGTGCCGAGTGGAGTACTGTGTGTATAGTGCAGTGTAGTACTGAGTGGAGTACAGTGCATGTACTGCCGTGTAGTGCCGAGTGGAGTACTGTATGTATAGTGCAGTGTAGTACTGAGTGGAGTACAGTGCCTGTACTGCCGTGTAGTACCGAGTGGAGTACAGTGCATTTACTGTCGTGTAGTCCCGAGTGGAGTACTGTGTGCATACTGCCGTGTATTACTGAGTGGAGTACAGTGCCTGTACTGCCGTGTAGTAGCGAGTGGGGGACTGTGTGTGTACTGCTGTGTAGTACTGAGTAGAGTACAGTGCCTGTTCTGCCGTGTAGTACCGAGTGGAGTACTGTGTGTATAGTGCCGTGTAGTACCGAGTGGAGTACAGTGCCTGTACTGCCGTGTAGTACTGAGTGGAGTACAGTGCCTGTAATGCCGTGTAGTACCGAGTGGAGTACTGTGTGTATAGTGCCGTGTAGTACCGAGTGGAGTACAGTGCCTGTACTGCCGTGTAGTATTGAGTGGAGTACAGTTCCTGTAATGCCGTGTAGTCCCGAGTGGAGTACAGTGCCTGTACTGCCGTGTAGTACTGATTGGAGTACAGTGCCTGTACTGCCGTGTAGTACCGAGTGGAGTACAGTGCTTGTACTGCGGTGTAGTACTGAGTGGAGTACAGTGCCTGTACTGCCGTGTAGTGCCCAGTGGAGTACTGTGTGTATAGTGCAGTGTAGTACTGGGTGGAGTACAGTGCATGTACTGCCGTGTAGTCCCGAGTGGAGTACTCTGTGTATAGTGCAGTGTAGTACTGAGTGGAGTAGAGTGCCTGTACTGCCGTGTAGTACCGAGTGGAGTACAGTGCCTGTACTGCCGTTTAGTCCCGAGTGGAGTACTGTGTGCATACTGCCGTGTAGTACTGAGTGGAGTAAAGTACCTGTAATGCCGTGTAGTACCGAGTGGAGTACAGTGCCTGTACTGCCGTGTAGTACTGAGTGGTGTACAGTGCCTGTACTGCCGTGTAGTCCCGAGTGGAGTACTGTGTGTATAGTGCAGTGTAGTACTGAGTGGAGTACTGTGTGTATAGTGCAGTGTAGTACTGAGTGGAGTACTGTGTGTATAGTGCCGTGTAGTACTGAGTGGAGTACAGTGCCTGTACTGCCGTGTAGTCCCAGGTGGAGTACTGTGTGCATACTGCCGTGTAGTACTGAGTGGAGTACAGTGCCTGTACTGCCGTGTAGTACTGAGTGGAGTACATTGCCTGTACTGCCGTGCAGTCCCGAGTGGAGTACTGTGTGTATAGTGCAGTGTAGTACTGAGTGGAGTACTGTGTGTATAGTGCCGTTTAGTACTGAGTGGAGTACAGTGCCTGTACTGCCGTGTAGTACCGAGTGGAGTACTGTGTGCATACTGCCGTGTAGTACTGAGTGGAGTACAGTGCCTGTACTGCCGTGTAGTACTGGGTGGAGTACAGTGCCTGTACTGCCGTGTAGTCCCCAATGGAATACAGTTTGTGTAGTGCAGTGTAGTACTGAGTGGAGTACAGTGCATGTACTGCCGTGTAGTACCGAGTGGAGTACTGTGTGTATAGTGCAGTGTAGTACTGAGTGGAGTACTGTGTGTATAGTGCCGTGTAGTACTGAGTGGAGTACAGTGCCTGTAATGCCGTGTAGTACCGAGTGGAGTACTGTGTGTAAAGTGCCGTGTAGTACTGAGTGGAGTACATTGCCTGTACTTCCGTGCAGTCCCGAGTGGAGTACTCAGTGTATACTGCCGTGTAGTACTGAGTGGAGTACAGTACCTGTACTGCCGTGTAGTACCGAGTGGGGGACTGTGTGTATACTGCCGTGTAGTACTGAGTGGAGTACAGTGCCTGTACTGCCGAGTAGTCCCGAGTGGAGTACTGTGTGTATAATGCAGTGTAGTGCTGAGTGGAGTACAGTACCTGTACTGCCGTGTAGTACCGAGTGGGGAATTGTGTGTATACTGCCGTGTAGTACTGAGTGGAGTACAGTGCCTGTACTGCCGTGTAGTACCGAGTGGGGGAGTGTGTGTATTTTGCCGTGGAGTACTGAGTGGAGTACAGTGCCTGTACTGCCGTGTAGTACCGAGTGGATTACTGTGTGTATAGTGCCGTGTAGTACCGAGTGGAGTACAGTGCCTGTACTGCCGTGTAGTACTGCTTGGAGTACAGTGCATGTACTGCCGTGTAGTACCGAGTGGAGTACTCTGTGTATACTGCCGTGTAATACTGAGTGGAGTACAGTACCTGTACTGCCGTGTAGTACCGAGTGGGTGACTGTGTGTATACTGCCGTGTAGTACTGAGTGGAGTACAGTGCCTGTACTGCCGAGTAGTCCCGAGTGGAGTACTGTGTGTATAGTGCAGTGTAGTGCTGAGTGGAGTACAGTACCTGTACTGCCGTGTAGTACCGAGTGGGGAACTGTGTGTATACTGCCGTGTAGTACTGAGTGGAGTACAGTGCCTGTACTGCCGTGTAGTACCGAGTGGGGGACTGTGTGTATATTGCCGTGTAGTACTGAGTGGAGTACAGTACCTGTACTGCCGTGTAGTACCGAGTGGAGTACTGTGTGTATAGTGCCGTGTAGTACCGAGTGGAGTACAGTGCCTGTACTGCCGTGTAGTACTGCTTGGAGTACAGTTCCTGTACTGCCGTGTAGTCCCGAGTGGAGTACAGTGCCTGTACTGCCGTGTAGTACTGAGTGGAGTACAGTGCCTGTACTGCCATGTAGTCCCGAGTGGAGTACAGTGCCTGTACTGCCGTGTAGTACTGAGTGGAGTACTGTGTGTATAGTGCCGTGTAGTACCGAGTGGAGTACAGTGCCTGTACTCCCTTGTAGTACTGAGTGGATTCCAGTGCCTGTACTGCCGTGTAGTACTGAGTGGAGTACTGTGCCTGTACTGCCGTGTAGTATTGAGTGGAGTACAGTGCCTGTACTGCCGTGTAGTACTGAGTGGAGTACAGTGCCTGTACTGCCATGTAGTCCCGAGTGGAGTACAGTGCCTGTACTGCCGTGTAGTACTGAGTGGAGTACTGTGTGTATAGTGCCGTGTAGTACCGAGTGGAGTACAGTGCCTGTACTCCCTTGTAGTACTGAGTGGATTCCAGTGCCTGTACTGCCGTGTAGTACTGAGTGGAGTACAGTGCCTGTACTGCCGTGTAGTACTGAATGGGGTACAGTGCATGTACTGCCGTGTAGTATTGAGTGGAGTACAGTGCCTGTACTGCCATGTAGTCCCGAGTGGAGTACAGTGCCTGTACTGCCGTGTAGTACTGAGTGGAGTACTGTGTGTATAGTGCCGTGTAGTACCGAGTGGAATACAGTGGGTGTACTGCCGTGTAGTACTGAGTGGTGTACAGTGCCTGTACTGCCGTGTAGTACTGAATGGGGTACAGTGCATGTACTGCCGTGTAGTATTGAGTGGAGTACAGTGCCTGTACTGCCGTGTAGTACTGAGTGGAGTACAGTGCCTGTACTGCCATGTAGTCCCGAGTGGAGTACAGTGCCTGTACTGCCGTGTAGTACTGAGTGGAGTACTGTGTGTATAGTGCCGCGTAGTACCGAGTGGAGTACATTGCCTGTACTCCCTTGTAGTACTGAGTGGATTCCAGTGCCTGTACTGCCGTGTAGTACTGAGTGGAGTACAGTGCCTGTACTGCCGTGTAGTACCGAGTGAAGTACAGTGCCTGTACTGCCGTATACTACTGAGTGTAGTACAGTGCCTGTACTCCCGTGTAGTCCCGAGTGGATTACTGTGTGCATAGTGCGGTGTAGTACTGAGTGGAGTACAGTGCCTGTACTGCCGTGTAGTCCGGAATGGAGTACAGCGACTGTACTGCCGTGTAGTCCCGAGTGGAGTACTGTGTGTATAGTGCCGTGTAGTACCGAGTGGAGTACAGTGCCTGTACTGCCGTGTAGTACTAAGTGGAGTACAGTGCCTGTACTACCGTACAGTCCCGAGTGGAGTACTGTGTGTACAGTGCAGTGTAGTACTGAGTGGTGTACAGTGCCTGTACTGCCGTGTAGTACTGAGTGGATTACAGTGCCTGTAGTGGCGTGTAGTACTGGGTGGAGTACAGTACCTGTACTGCCGTTAGTACCTTGTGGAGTACAGTGCCTGTACTGCCGTGTGGTACCGAGTGGAGTACAGTGCCTGTACTGCCGTGTGGTACCGAGTGGAGTACTGTGTGTATACTGCCGTGTAGTACTGAGTGGAGTACAGTGCCGGTACTGCCGTGTAGTACCGAGTGGAGTACTCTGTGTATAGTGCCGTGTAGTACCGAGTGGAGTACTGTGTGCATACTGCCGTGTAGTACTGAGTGGAGTACAGTGCATGTACTGCCGTGTAGTACCGAGTGGAGTACTATGTGTATAGTGCGGTGTAGTACCGAGTGGAGTACAGTGCCTGTACTTTCGTGTAGTACTGAGTGGAGTACAGTGCCGGTACTGCCGTGTAGTACCGAGTGGAGTACTCTGTGTATAGTGCCGTGTAGTACCGAGTGGAGTACTGTGTGCATACTGCCGTGTAGTACCGAGTCGAGTACTGTGTGTATAGTGCCGTGTAGTACCGAGTGGAGTACAGTGCATGTACTGCCGTGTAGTACCGAGTGGAGTACTATGTGTATAGTGGGGTGTAGTACCGAGTGGAGTACAGTGCCTGTACTTTCGTGTAGTACTGAGTGGAGTAGAGTGCCTGTAGTGCCGTGTGGTCCCGAGTGGAATACAGTGCCTGTACTGCCGAGTAGTTGTGAGTGGAGTACTGTGCCTGTACTGCCGTGTAGTACTGAGTGGAGTACTGTGTGTATAGTGCCGTGTAGTACCGAGTGGAGTACCGTGCCTGTACTGCCGTGTAGTACTGAGTGGAGTACAGTGCCTGTACTGCCGTGAAGTACTGAGTGGGGTACAGTACCTGTACTGCCGTGTAGTACCGAGTGGGTGACTGTGTGTATACTGCCGTGTAGTACTGAGTGGAGTACAGTGCCTGTACTGCCGAGTAGTCCCGAGTGGAGTACTGTGTGTATAGTGCAGTGTAGTGCTGAGTGGAGTACAGTACCTGTACTGCCGTGTAGTACCGAGTGGGGAACTGTGTGTATACTGCCGTGTAGTACTGAGTGGAGTACAGTGCCTGTACTGCCGTGTAGTACCGAGTGGGGGACTGTGTGTATATTGCCGTGTAGTACTGAGTGGAGTACAGTACCTGTACTGCCGTGTAGTACCGAGTGGAGTACTGTGTGTATAGTGCCGTGTAGTACCGAGTGGAGTACAGTGCCTGTACTGCCGTGTAGTACTGCTTGGAGTACAGTTCCTGTACTGCCGTGTAGTCCCGAGTGGAGTACAGTGCCTGTACTGCCGTGTAGTAGTGAGTGGAGTACAGTGCCTGTACTGCCGTGTAGTACAGAGCGGAGTACTGTGTGTATAGTGCCGTGTAGTACCGAGTGGAATACAGTGGGTGTACTGCCGTGTAGTACTGAGTGGAGTACAGTGCCTGTACTGCCGTGTAGTACTGAGTGGGGTACAGTGCATGTACTGCCGTGTAGTATTGAGTGGAGTACAGTGCCTGTACTGCCGTGTAGTACTGAGTGGAGTACAGTGCCTGTACTGCCATGTAGTCCCGAGTGGAGTACAGTGCCTGTACTGCCGTGTAGTACTGAGTGGAGTACTGTGTGTATAGTGCCGTGTAGTACCGAGTGGAGTACAGTGCCTGTACTCCCTTGTAGTACTGAGTGGATTCCAGTGCCTGTACTGCCGTATACTACTGAGTGTAGTACAGTGCCTGTACTCCCGTGTAGTCCCGAGTGGATTACTGTGTGTATAGTGCCGTGTAGTACTGAGTGGAGTACAGTGCCTGTACTGCCGTGTAGTCCGGAATGGAGTACAGTGACTGTACTGCCGTGTAGTCCCGAGTGGAGTACTGTGTGTATAGTGCCGTGTAGTACCGAGTGGAGTACAGTGCCTGTACTGCCGTGTAGTACTAAGTGGAGTACAGTGCCTGTACTACCGTACAGTCCCGAGTGGAGTACTGTGTGTACAGTGCAGTGTAGTACTGAGTGGTGTACAGTGCCTGTACTGCCGTGTAGTACTGAGTGGATTACAGTGCCTGTAGTGCCGTGTAGTACTGGGTGGAGTACAGTACCTGTACTGCCGTTAGTACCTCGTGGAGTACAGTGCCTGTACTGCCGTGTGGTACCGAGTGGAGTACAGTGCCTGTACTGCCGTGTGGTACCGAGTGGTGTACTGTGTGTATACTGCCGTGTAGTACTGAGTGGAGTACAGTGCCGGTACTGCCGTGTAGTACCGAGTGGAGTACTCTGTGTATAGTGCCGTGTAGTACCGAGTGGAGTATTGTGTGCATACTGCCGTGTAGTACGGAGTGGAGTACAGTGCCTGTACTGCCGTGTAGTACCGAGTGGAGTACTGTGTGTATAGTGCCGTGTAGTACCGAGTGGAGTACAGTGCATGTACTGCCGGGTAGTACCGAGTGGAGTACTATGTGTATAGTGCGGTGTAGTACCGAGTGGAGTACAGTGCCTGTACTTTCGTGTAGTACTGAGTGGAGTAGAGTGCCTGTAGTGCCGTGTAGTCCCGAGTGGAGTACAGTGCCTGTACTGCCGAGTAGTTGTGAGTGGAGTACTGTGCCTGTACTGCCGTGTAGTACTGAGTGGAGTACTGTGTGTATAGTGCCGTGTAGTACCGAGTGGAGTACCGTGCCTGTACTGCCGTGTAGTACTGAGTGGAGTACAGTGCCTGTACTGCCGTGTAGTACTGAGTGGAGTACAGTGCCTGTATTGCCGTGTAGTCCCGATTGGAGTACAGTGCCTGTACTGCCGTGTAGTACTGAGTGGAGTACTGTGTGTATAGTGCCGTGTAGTACCGAGTGGAGTAAAGTGCCTGTACTGCCGTGTAGTACTGAGTGGAGTACAGTGCCTGTACTGCCGTGTAGTACTGAGTGGAGTAGAGTGCCTGTACTGCCGTGTAGTACTGAGTGGAGTACAGTGCCTGTACTGCTGTGTAGTACTGAGTGGAGTACAGTGCCAGTACTGCCGTGTAGTTCTGAGTGGACTACAGTGCCTGTACTGCCGTGTAGTCCCGAGTGGAGTACTGTGTGTAAGGTGCCGTGTAGTACCGAGTGGAGTACAGTGCCTGTACTGCCGCGTAGTACTGAGTGGAGTACAATGCCAGAACTGCAGTGTAGTACTGTCTGGAGTACAGTGCCTGTACTGCCGTGTAGTCCCGAGTGGAGTACAGTGCTTGTACTGCCGTGTAGTACTGAGTGGAGTACTGTGTGTATAGTGCCGTGTAGTAACGAGTGGAGTACAGTGCCTGTACTGCCGTGTAGTACTGAATGGAGTACAGTGCCTGTACTGCCGTGTAGTCCCGAATGGAGTACTGTGTGTATAGTGCCGTGTAGTACGGAGTGCAGAACAGTGCCTGTACTGCCGTGTAGTACTGAGTGGAGTACAGTGCCTGTACTAACGTGTAGTCCCGAGTGGAGTACTGTGTGTATAGTGCAGTGTAGTACTGAGTGTTGTACAGTGCCTGTACTGTCGTGTAGTACTGAGTGGAGTACAGTGCCTGTACTCCCGTGTAGTCCCGAGTGGAGTACTGTGTGTATAGTGCCGTGTAGTATTGAGTGGAGTACAGTGCCTGTACTGCCGTGTAGTACTAAGTGGAGTACAGTGGCTGTACTGCCGTGTAGTCCCGAGTGTAGTAGTGTGTGTATAGTGCAGTGTAGTGCTGAGTGGTGTACAGTGCTTGTACTGCCGTGTAGTACTGAGTGGAGTACAGTGCCTGTACTGCTGTGTAGTACTGGGTGGAGTACAGTGCCTGTACTGCCGTGTAGTACCGAGTGGGGGACTGTGTGTATACTGCTGTGTAGTACCGAGTGGAGTACAGTGCCTGTACTGCCGTGTAGTACCGAGTGGAGTACGGTGTGTATAGTGCCGTGTAGTACCGAGTGGAGTACAGTGCCTGTACTGCCGTGTAGTACCGAGTGGAGTACTGTGTGTATAGTGCCATGTAGTACCGAGTGGAGTACAGTGCCTGTACTGCCGTGTAGTACCGAGTGGAGTACTGTGTGCATACTGCCGTGTAGTACTGAGTGGAGTATAGTGCCTGTACTGCCGTGTAGTACCGAGTGGAGTAATGTTTGTATAGTGCCGTGTAGTACCGAGTGGAGTACACTGCATGTACTGCCGTGTAGTATCGAGTTGAGTACTGTGTGTATCGTGCGGTGTAGTACCGAGTGGAGTACATTGCATGTACTGCCGTGTAGTACCGAGCGGAGTACTGTGTGTATAGTGCCGTGTAGTACCGAGTGGAGTACAGTGCCTGTATTGCCGTGTAGTACCGATTGGAGTACTGTGTGTATAGTGCCGTGTAGTACCGAGTGGAGTACTGTGTGCATACTGCCGTGTAGTAATGAGTGGAGTACAGTACCTGTACTGCCGTGTAGTACCGAGTGGAGTACTGTGTGTATAGTGCCGTTTAGTACCGAGTGGAGTACAGTGCCTGTACTGCCGTGTAGTACTGAGTGGAGTACAGTTCCTGTAATGCCGTGTAGTCCCGAGTGGAGTACAGTGCCTGTACTGCCGTGTAGTAGTGAGTGGAGTACTGTGCCTGTACTGCCGTGTAGTACTGCGTGGTGTACTGTGTGTATAGTGCCGTGTAGTACCGCGTGGTGTACAGTGGGTGTACCGCCGTGTAGTACTGATTGGAGTAGACTGCCTGTACTGCCGTGTAGTACTGAGTGGAGTACATTGCCTGTACTGCCGTGTAGTCCCGAGTGGAGTACAGTGCCTGTACTGCCGTGTAGTACTGAGTGGAGTACTGTGTGTATAGTGCCGTGTAGTACCGAGTGGAGTACAGTGCCTGTACTGCCGTGTAGTACTGAGTGGAGTACAGTGCCTGTACTGCCGTGTAGTACTGAGTGGAGTACAGTGCCTGTACTGCCGTGTAGTACTGAGTGGAGTACAGTGCCTGTACTGCCGTGTAGTACTGAGTGGAGTACAGTGCCTGTACTGCCGTGTAGTGCCCAGTGGAGTACTGTGTGTATAGTGCAGTGTAGTACTGAGTGGAGTACAGTGCATGTACTGCCGTGTAGTCCCGAGTGGAGTACTCTGTGTATAGTGCAGTGTAGTACTGAGTGGGGTACAGTGCCTGTACTGCCGTGTAGTACCGAGTGGAGTACAGTGCCTGTACTGCCGTGTAGTCCCGAGTGTATTACTGTGTTCATACTGCCGTGTAGTACTGAGTGGAGTAAAGTACCTGTAATGCCGTGTAGTACCGAGTGGAGTACAGTGCCTGTACTGCCGTGTAGTACTGAGTGGAGTACAGTGCCTGCACTGCCGTGTAGTCCCGAGTGGAGTACTGTGTGTATAGTGCAGTGTAGTACTGAGTGGAGTACTGTGTGTATAGTGCAGTGTAGTACTGAGTGGAGTACTGTGTGTATAGTGCCGTGTAGTACTGAGTGGAGTACAGTGCCTGTACTGCCGTCTAGTCCCAGGTGGAGTACTGTGTGCATACTGCCGTGTAGTACTGAGTGGAGTACAGTGCCTGTACTGCCGTGTAGTACCGAGTGGAGTACAGTGCCTGTACTGCCGTGTAGTACTGTGTGGAGTACATTGCCTGTACTGCCGTGCAGTCCCGAGTGGAGTACAGTGTGTATAGTGCAGTGTAGTACTGAGTGGAGTACTGTGTGTATAGTGCCGTGTAGTACTGAGTGGAGTACAGTGCCTGTACTGCCGTGTAGTACCGAGTAGAGTACTGTGTGCATACTGCCGTGTAGTACTGAGTGGAGTACAGTGGCTGTAATGCCGTGTAGTACTGGGTGGAGTACAGTGCCTGTACTGCCGTGTAGTCCCCAATGGAATACAGTTTGTGTAGTGCAGTGTAGTACTGAGTGGAGTACAGTGCATGTACTGCCGTGTAGTACCGAGTGGAGTACTGTGTGTATAGTGCAGTGTAGTACTGAGTGGAGTACTGTGTGTATAGTGCCGTGTAGTACTGAGTGGAGTACAGTGCCTGTACTGCCGTGTAGTACCGAGTGGAGTACTGTGTGTATAGTGCCGTGTAGTACACAGTGGAGTACAGTGCCTGTACTGCCGTGTAGTACTGAGTGGAGTACAGTGCCTGTAATGCCGTGTAGTACCGAGTGGAGTACTGTGTGTATAGTGCCGTGTAGTACTGAGTGGAGTACATTGCCTGTACTGCCGTGCAGTCCCGAGTGGAGTACTGTGTGTATACTGCCGTGTAGTACTGAGTGGAGTACAGTACCTGTACTGCCGTGTAGTACCGAGTGGGGGACTGTGTGTATACTGCCGTGTAGTACTGAGTGGAGTACAGTGCCTGTACTGCCGAGTAGTCCCGAGTGGAGTACTGTGTGTATAGTGCAGTGTAGTGCTGAGTGGAGTACAGTACCTGTACTGCCGTGTAGTACCGAGTGGGGAACTGTGTGTATACTGCCGTGTAGTACTGAGTGGAGTACAGTGCCTGTACTGCCGTGTAGTACCGAGTGGGGGACTGTGTGTATATTGCCGTGTAGTACTGAGTGGAGTACAGTGCCTGTACTGCCGTGTAGTACCGAGTGGATTACTGTGCGTATAGTGCCGTGTAGTACCGAGTGGAGTACAGTGCCTGTACTGCCGTGTAGTACTGCTTGGAGTACAGTGCATGTACTGCCGTGAAGTACCGAGTGGAGTACTCTGTGTATACTGCCGTGTAATACTGAGTGGAGTACAGTACCTGTACTGCCGTGTAGTACCGAGTGGGTGACTGTGTGTATACTGCCGTGTAGTACTGAGTGGAGTACAGTGCCTGTACTGCCGAGTAGTCCCGAGTGGAGTACTGTGTGTATACTGCCGTGTAGTACTGCTTGGAGTACAGTGCATGTACTGCCGTGTAGTACCGAGTGGAGTACTCTGTGTATACTGCCGTGTAGTGCTGAGTGGAGTACAGTACCTGTACTGCCGTGTAGTACCGAGTGGGGAACTGTGTGTATACTGCCGTGTAGTACTGAGTGGAGTACAGTGCCTGTACTGCCGTGTAGTACCGAGTGGGGGACTGTGTGTATATTGCCGTGTAGTACTGAGTGGAGTACAGTACCTGTACTGCCGTGTAGTACCGAGTGGAGTACTGTGTATAGTGCCGTGTAGTACCGAGTGGAGTACAGTGCCTGTAATGCCGTGTAGTACTGCTTGGAGTACAGTGCCTTTACTGCCGTGTAGTCCCGAGTGGAGTACAGTGCCTGTACTGCCGTGTAGTAGTGAGTGGAGTACTGTGCCTGTACTGCCGTGTAGTACAGAGCGGAGTACTGTGTGTATAGTGCCGTGTAGTACCGAGTGGAATACAGTGGGTGTACTGCCGTGTAGTACTGAGTGGAGTACAGTGCCTGTACTGCCGTGTAGTACTGAGTGGGGTACAGTGCATGTACTGCCGTGTAGTATTGAGTGGAGTACAGTGCCTGTACTCCCGTGTAGTGCCGAGTGGATTACTGTATGTATAGTGCCGTGTAGTACTGAGTGGAGTACAGTGCCTGTACTGCCGTGTAGTCCGGAATGGAGTACAGTGACTGTACTGCCGTGTAGTCCCGAGTAGAGTTCTGTGTGTATAGTGCCGTGTAGTACCGAGTGGAGTACAGTGCCTGTACTGCCGTGTAGTACTAAGTGGAGTACAGTGCCTGTACTACCGTATAGTCCCGAGTGGAGTACTGTGTGTATAGTGCAATGTAGTACTGAGTGGTGTACAGTGCCTGTACTGCCGTGTAGTACTGAGTGGATTACAGTGCCTGTAGTGCCGTGTAGTACTGGGTGGAGTACAGTACCTGTACTGCCGTGTAGTACCTCGTAGAGTACAGTGCCTGTACTGCCGTGCGGTACCGAGTGGAGTACAGTGCCTGTACTGCCGTGTGGTACCGAGTGGAGTACTGTGTGTATACTGCCGTGTAGTACTGAGTGGAGTACAGTGCCGGTACTGCCGTGTAGTACCGAGTGGAGCACTCTGTGTATAGTGCCGTGTAGTACCGAGTGGAGTACTGTGTGCATACTGCCGTGTAGTACTGAGTGGAGTACAGTGCCTGTACTGCCGTGTAGTACCGAGTGGAGTACTGTGTGTATAGTGCCGTGTAGTACCGAGTGGAGTACAGTGCATGTACTGCCGTGTAGTACCGAGTGGAGTACTATGTGTATAGTGCGGTGTAGTACCGAGTGTAGTACAGTGCCTGTACTTTCGTGTAGTACTGAGTGGAGTAGAGTGCCTGTAGTGCCGTGTAGTCCCGAGTGGAGTACAGTGCCTGTACTGCCGTGTAGTTGTGAGTGGAGTACTGTGCCTGTACTGCCGTGTAGTACTGAGTGGAGTACTGTGTGTATAGTGCCGTGTAGTACCGAGTGGAGTACCGTGCCTGTACTGCCGTGTAGTACTGATTGGAGTACAGTGCCTGTACTGCCGTGTTGTACTGAGTGGAGTACAGTGCCTGTACTGCCGTGTAGTCCCGATTGGAGTACAGTGCCTGTACTGCCGTGTAGTACTGAGTGGAGTAGAGTGTGTATAGTGCCGTGTAGTACCGAGTGGAGTAAAGTGCCTGTACTGCCGTGTAGTACTGAGTGGAGTACAGTGCCTGTACTGCCGTGTAGTACTGGGTGGAGTACAGTGCCTGTACTGCCGTGTAGTCCCCAATGGAATACAGTTTGTGTAGTGCAGTGTAGTACTGAGTGGAGTACAGTGCATGTACTGCCGTGTAGTACCGAGTGGAGTACTGTGTGTATAGTGCAGTGTAGTACTGAGTGGAGTACTGTGTGTATAGTGCCGTGTAGTACTGAGTGGAGTACAGTGCCTGTACTGCCGTGTAGTACCGAGTGGAGTACTGTGTGTATAGTGCCGTGTAGTACACAGTGGAGTACAGTGTCTGTACTGCCGTGTAGTACTGAGTGGAGTACAGTGCCTGTAATGCCGTGTAGTACCGAGTGGAGTACTGTGTGTATAGTGCCGTGTAGTACTGAGTGGAGTACATTGCCTGTACTGCCGTGCAGTCCCGAGTGGAGTACTGTGTGTATACTGCCGTGTAGTACTGAGTGGAGTACAGTACCTGTACTGCCGTGTAGTACCGAGTGGGGGACTGTGTGTATACTGCCGTGTAGTACTGAGTGGAGTACAGTGCCTGTACTGCCGAGTAGTCCCGAGTGGAGTACTGTGTGTATAGTGCAGTGTAGTGCTGAGTGGAGTACAGTACCTGTACTGCCGTGTAGTACCGAGTGGGGAACTATGTGTATACTGCCGTGTAGTACTGAGTGGAGTACAGTGCCTGTACTGCCGTGTAGTACCGAGTGGGGGACTGTGTGTATATTGCCGTGTAGTACTGAGTGGAGTACAGTGCCTGTACTGCCGTGTAGTACCGAGTGGATTACTGTGTGTATAGTGCCGTGTAGTACCGAGTGGAGTACAGTGCCTGTACTGCCGTGTAGTACTGCTTGGAGTACAGTGCATGTACTGCCGTGTAGTACCGAGTGGAGTACTCTGTGTATACTGCCGTGTAATACTGAGTGGAGTACAGTACCTGTACTGCCGTGTAGTACCGAGTGGGTGACTGTGTGTATACTGCCGTGTAGTACTGAGTGGAGTACAGTGCCTGTACTGCCGAGTAGTCCCGAGTGGAGTACTGTGTGTGTGTAGTGCAGTGTAGTGCTGAGTGGAGTACAGTACCTGTACTGCCGTGTAGTACCGAGTGGGGAACTGTGTGTATACTGCCGTGTAGTACTGAGTGGAGTACAGTGCCTGTACTGCCGTGTAGTACCGAGTGGGGGACTGTGTGTATATTGCCGTGTAGTACCGAGTGGAGTACAGTGCCTGTACTGCCGTGTAGTACCGCTTGGAGTACAGTGCCTTTACTGCCGTGTAGTCCCGAGTGGAGTACAGTGCCTGTACTGCCGTGTAGTAGTGAGTGGAGTACTGTGCCTGTACTGCCGTGTAGTACAGAGCGGAGTACTGTGTGTATAGTGCCGTGTAGTACTGAGTGGAATACAGTGGGTGTACTGCCGTGTAGTACTGAGTGGAGTACAGTGCCTGTACTGCCGTGTAGTACTGAGTGGGGTACAGTGCATGTACTGCCGTGTAGTATTGAGTGGAGTACAGTGCCTGTACTGCCGTGTAGTACTGAGTGGAGTACAGTGCCTGTACTGCCATGTAGTCCCCAGTGGAGTACAGTCCCTGTACTGCCGTGTAGTACTGAGTGGAGTACAGTGCCTGTACTCCCGTGTAGTCCCGAGTGGATTACTGTGTGTATAGTGCCGTGTAGTACTGAGTGGAGTACAGTGCCTGTACTGCCGTGTAGTCCGGAATGGAGTACAGTGACTGTACTGCCGTGTAGTCCCGAGTAGAGTTCTGTGTGTATAGTGCCGTGTAGTACCGAGTGGAGTACAGTGCCTGTACTGCCGTGTAGTACTAAGTGGAGTACAGTGCCTGTACTACCGTATAGTCCCGAGTGGAGTACTGTGTGTATAGTGCAGTGTAGTACTGAGTGGTGTACAGTGCCTGTACTGCCGTGTAGTACTGAGTGGATTACAGTGCCTGTAGTGCCGTGTAGTACTGGGTGGAGTACAGTACCTGTACTGCCGTGTAGTACCTCGTAGAGTACAGTGCCTGTACTGCCGTGCGGTACCGAGTGGAGTACAGTGCCTGTACTGCCGTGTGGTACCGAGTGGAGTACTCTGTGTATACTGCCGTGTAGTACTGAGTGGAGTACAGTGCCGGCACTGCCGTGTAGTACCGAGTGGAGCACTCTGTGTATAGTGCCGTGTAGTACCGAGTGGAGTACTGTGTGCATACTGCCGTGTAGTACTGAGTGGAGTACAGTGCCTGTACTGCCGTGTAGTACCGAGTGGAGTACTGTGTGTATAGTGCCGTGTAGTACCGAGTGGAGTACAGTGCATGTACTGCCGTGTAGTACCGAGTGGAGTACTATGTGTATAGTGCGGTGTAGTACCGAGTGGAGTACAGTGCCTGTACTTTCGTGTAGTACTGAGTGGAGTAGAGTGCCTGTAGTGCCGTGTAGTCCCGAGTGGAGTACAGTGCCTGTACTGCCGTGTAGTTGTGAGTGGAGTACTGTGCCTGTACTGCCGTGTAGTACTGAGTGGAGTACTGTGTGTATAGTGCCGTGTAGTACCGAGTGGAGAACCGTGCCTGTACTGCCGTGTAGTACTGATTGGAGTACAGTGCCTGTACTGCCGTGTAGTACTGAGTGGAGTACAGTGCCTGTACTGCCGTGTAGTACTGAGTGGAGTACAGTGCCAGAACTGCAGTGTAGTACTGTGTGGAGTACAGTGCCTGTACTGCCGTGTAGTCCCGAGTGGAGTACAGTGCTTGTACTGCCGTGTAGTACTGAGTGGAGTACTGTGTGTATAGTGCCGTGTAGTACCGAGTGGAGTACAGTGCCTGTACTGCCGTGTAGTACTGAATGGAGTACAGTGCCTGTACTGCCGTATAGTCCCGAATGGAATACTGTGTGTATACTGCCGTGTAGTACGGAGTGCAGTACAGTGCCTGTACTGCCGTGTAGTACTGAGTGGAGTACAGTGCCTGTACTAACGTGTAGGCCCGAGTGGAGTACTGTGTGTATAGTGCAGTGTAGTACTGAGTGTTGTACAGTGCCTGTAATGTCGTGTAGTACTGAGTGGAGTACAGTGCCTGTACTCCCGTGTAGTCCCGAGTGGAGTACTGTGTGTATAGTGCCGTGTAGTATTGAGTGGAGTACAGTGCCTGTACTGCCGTGTAGTACTAAGTGGAGTACAGTGGCTGTACTGCCGTGTAGTCCCGAGTGTAGTAGTGTGTGTATAGTGCAGTGTAGTGCTGAGTGGTGTACAGTGTTTGTACTGCCGTGTAGTACTGAGTGGAGTACAGTGCCTGTACTGCCGTGTAGTACTGGGTGGAGTACAGTGCCTGTACTGCCGTGTAGTACCGAGTGGGGGACTGTGTGTATACTGCTGTGTAGTACCGAGTGGAGTACAGTGCCTGTATTGCCGTGTAGTACCGAGTGGAGTACTGTGTGTATAGTGCCGTGTAGTACCGAGTGGAGTACTGTGTGCATACTGCCGTGTAGTAATGAGTGGAGTACAGTACCTGTACTGCTGTGTAGTACCGAGTGGAGTACTGTGTGTATAGTGCCGTTTAGTACCGAGTGGAGTACAGTGCCTGTACTGCCGTGTAGTACTGAGTGGAGTACAGTGCCTGTAATGCCGTATAGTCCCGAGTGGAGTACAGTGCCTGTACTGCCGTGTAGTAGTGAGTGGAGTACTGTGCCTGTACTGCCGTGTAGTACTGAGTGGTGTACTGTGTGTATAGTGCCGTGTAGTACCGCGTGGTGTACAGTGGGTGTACTGCCGTGTAGTACTGATTGGAGTAGACTGCCTGTACTGCCGTGTAGTACTGAGTGGAGTACAGTGCCTGTACTGCCGTGTAGTCCCGAGTGGAGTACAGTGCCTGTACTGCCGTGTAGTACTGAGTGGAGTACTGTGTGTATAGTGCCGTGTAGTACCGAGTGGAGTACAGTGCCTGTACTGCCGTGTAGTACTGAGTGGAGTACAGTGCCTGTACTGCCGTGTAGTACTGAGTGGAGTACAGTGCCTGTACTGCCGTGTAGCACTGAGTAGAGTACAGTGCCTCTACAGCCGTGTAGTGCCCAGTGGAGTACTGTGTGTATAGTGCAGTGTAGTACTGAGTGGAGTACAGTGCATGTACTGCCGTGTAGTCCCGAGTGGAGTACTCTGTGTATAGTGCAGTGTAGTACTGAGTGGAGTACAGTGCCTGTGCTGCCGTGTAGTACCGAGTAGAGTACAGTGCCTGTACTGCCGTGTAGTCCCGAGTGGAGTACTGTGTGCATACTGCCGTGTAGTACTGAGTGGAGTAAAGTACCTGTAATGCCGTGTAGTACCGAGTGGAGTACAGTGCCTGTACTGCCGTGTAGTACTGAGTGGAGTACAGTGCCTGTACTGCCGTGTAGTCCCGAGTGGAGTACTGTGTGTATAGTGCAGTGTAGTACTGAGTGGAGTACTGTGTGTATAGTGCAGTGTAGTACTGAGTGGAGTACTGTGTGTATAGTGCCGTGTAGTACTGAGTGGAGTACAGTGCCTGTACTGCCGTGTAGTCCCAGGTGGAGTACTGTGTGCATACTGCCGTGTAGTACTGAGTGGAGTACAGTGCCTGTACTGCCGTGTAGTACCGAGTGGAGTACAGTGCCTGTACTGCCGTGCAGTACTGAGTGGAGTACATTGCCTGTACTGCCGTGCAGTCCCGAGTGGAGTACTGTGTGTATAGTGCAGTGTAGTACTGAGTGGAGTACTGTGTGTATAGTGCCGTGTAGTACTGAGTGGAGTACAGTGCCTGTACTGCCGTGTAGTACCGAGTGGAGTACTGTGCGCATACTGCCGTGTAGTACTGAGTGGAGTACAGTGCCTGTACTGCCGTGTAGTACTGGGTGGAGTACAGTGCCTGTACTGCCGTGTAGTCCCCAATGGAATACAGTTTGTGTAGTGCAGTGTAGTACTGAGTGGAGTACAGTGCATGTACTGCCGTGTAGTACCGAGTGGAGTACTGTGTGTATAGTGCAGTGTAGTACTGAGTGGAGTACTGTGTGTATAGTGCCGTGTAGTACTGAGTGGAGTACAGTGCCTGTACTGCCGTGTAGTACCGAGTGGAGTACTGTGTGTATAGTGCCGTGTAGTACACAGTGGAGTACAGTGCCTGTACTGCCGTGTAGTACTGAGTGGAGTACAGTGCCTGTAATGCCGTGTAGTACCGAGTGGAGTACTGTGTGTATAGTGCCGTGTAGTACTGAGTGGAGTACATTGCCTGTACTGCCGTGCAGTCCCGAGTGGAGTACTGTGTGTATACTGCCGTGTAGTACTGAGTGGAGTACAGTACCTGTACTGCCGTGTAGTACCGAGTGGGGGACTGTGTGTATACTGCCGTGTAGTACTGAGTGGAGTACAGTGCCTGTACTGCCGAGTAGTCCCGAGTGGAGTACTGTGTGTATAGTGCAGTGTAGTGCTGAGTGGAGTACAGAACCTGTACTGCCGTGTAGTACCGAGTGGGGAACTGTGTGTATACTGCCGTGTAGTACTGAGTGGAGTACAGTGCCTGTACTGCCGTGTAGTACCGAGTGGGGGACTGTGTGTATATTGCCGTGTAGTACTGAGTGGAGTACAGTGCCTGTACTGCCGTGTAGTACCGAGTGGATTACTGTGTGTATAGTGCCGTGTAGTACCGAGTGGAGTACAGTGCCTGTACTGCCGTGTAGTACTGCTTGGAGTACAGTGCATGTACTGCCGTGTAGTACCGAGTGGAGTACTCTGTGTATACTGCCGTGTAATACTGAGTGGAGTACAGTACCTGTACTGCCGTGTAGTACCGAGTGGGTGACTGTGTGTATACTGCCGTGTAGTACTGAGTGGAGTACAGTGCCTGTAATGCCGTGTAGTACCGAGTGGAGTACTGTGTGTATAGTGCCGTGTAGTACTGAGTGGAGTACATTGCCTGTACTGCCGTGCAGTCCCGAGTGGAGTACTGTGTGTATACTGCCGTGTAGTACTGAGTGGAGTACAGTACCTGTACTGCCGTGTAGTACCGAGTGGGGGACTGTGTGTATACTGCCGTGTAGTACTGAGTGGAGTACAGTGCCTGTACTGCCGAGTAGTCCCGAGTGGAGTACTGTGTGTATAGTGCAGTGTAGTGCTGAGTGGAGTACAGTACCTGTACTGCCGTGTAGTACCAAGTGGGGAACTGTGTGTATACTGCCGTGTAGTACTGAGTGGAGTACAGTGCCTGTACTGCCGTGTAGTACCGAGTGGGGGACTGTGTGTATATTGCCGTGTAGTACTGAGTGGAGTACAGTGCGTGTACTGCCGTGTAGTACCGAGTGGATTACTGTGTGTATAGTGCCGTGTAGTACCGAGTGGAGTACAGTGCCTGTACTGCCGTGTAGTACTGCTTGGAGCACAGTGCATGTACTGCCGTGTAGTACCGAGTGGAGTACTCTGTGTATACTGCCGTGTAATACTCAGTGGAGTACAGTACCTGTACTGCCGTGTAGTACCGAGTGGGTGACTGTGTGTATACTGCCGTGTAGTACCGAGTGGAGTACAGTGCCTGTACTGCCGTGTAGTACTAAGTGGAGTACAGTGCCTGTACTACCGTATAGTCCCGAGTGGAGTACTGTGTGTATAGTGCAGTGTAGTACTGAGTGGTGTACAGTGCCTGTACTGCCGTGTAGTACTGAGTGGATTACAGTGCCTGTAGTGCCGTGTAGTACTGGGTGGAGTACAGTACCTGTACTGCCGTTAGTACCTCGTGGAGTACAGTGCCTGTACTGCCGTGTGGTACCGAGTGGAGAACAGTGCCTGTACTGCCGTGTGGTACCGAGTGGAGTACTGTGTGTATACTGCCGTGTAGTACTGAGTGGAGTACAGTGCCGGTACTGCCGTGTAGTACCGAGTGGAGTACTCTGTGTATAGTGCCGTGTAGTACCGAGTGGAGTACTGTGTGCATACTGCCGTGTAGTACTGAGTGGAGTACAGTGCCTGTACTGCCGTGTAGTACCGAGTGGAGTACTGTGTGTATAGTGCCATGTAGTACCGAGTGGAGTACAGTGCATGTACTGCCGTGTAGTACCGAGTGGAGTACTATGTGTATAGTGCGGTGTAGTACCGAGTGGAGTACAGTGCCTGTACTTTCGTGTAGTACTGAGTGGAGTAGAGTGCCTGTAGTGCCGTGTAGTCCCGAGTGGAGTACAGTGCCTGTACTGCCGTGTAGTTGTGAGTGGAGTACTGTGCCTGTACTGCCGTGTAGTACTGAGTGGAGTACTGTGTGTATAGTGCCGTGTAGTACCGAGTGGAGTACCGTGCCTGTACTGCCGTGTAGTACTGAGTGGAGTACAGTGCCTGTACTGCCGTGTGGTACTGAGTGGAGTACAGTGCCTGTACTGCCGTGTAGTCCCGATTGGAGTACAGTGCCTGTACTGCCGTGTATTACTGAGTGGAGTACTGTGTGTATAGTGCCGTGTAGTACCGAGTGGAGTAAAGTGCCTGTACTGCCGTGTAGTACTGAGTGGAGTACAGTGCCTGTACTGCCGTGTAGTGCTGAGTGGAGTAGAGTGCCTGTACTGCCGTGTAGTACTGAGTGGAGTACATTGCCTGTACTGCCGTGTAGTACTGAGTGGAGTACAGTGCCAGTACTGCCGTGTAGTTCTGAGTGGACTACAGTGCCTGTACTGCCGTGTAGTCCCGAGTGGAGTACTGTGTGTAAGGTGCCGTGTAGTACCGAGTGGAGTACAGTGCCTGTACTGCCGTGTAGTACTGAGTGGAGTACAGTGCCAGAACTGCAGTGTAGTACTGTGTGGAGTACAGTGCCTGTACTGCCGTGTAGTCCCGAGTGGAGTACCGTGCTTGTACTGCCGTGTAGTACTGAGTGGAGTACTGTGTGTATAGTGCCGTGTAGTAACGAGTGGAGTAGAGTGCCTGTACTGCCGTGTAGTACTGAATGGAGTACAGTGCCTGTACTGCCGTGTAGTCCCGAATGGAGTACTGTGTGTATAGTGCCGTGTAGTACGGAGTGCAGTACAGTGCCTGTACTGCCGTGTAGTACTGAGTGGAGTACAGTGCCTGTACTAACGTGTAGTCCCGAGTGGAGTACTGTGTGTATAGTGCAGTGTAGTACTGAGTGTTGTACAGTGCCTGTACTGTCGTGTAGTACTGAGTGGAGTACAGTGCCTGTACTCCCGTGTAGTCCCGAGTGGAGTACTGTGTGTATAGTGCCGTGTAGTATTGAGTGGAGTACAGTGCCTGTACTGCCGTGTAGTACTGAGTGGATTACAGTGCCTGTAGTGCCGTGTAGTACTGGGTGGAGTACAGTACCTGTACTGCCGTGTAGTACTGAGTGGGGTACAGTGCATGTACTGCCGTGTAGTACTGAGTGGAGTACAGTGCCTGTACTCCCGTGTAGTGCCGAGTGGATTACTGTGTGTATAGTGCCGTGTAGTACTGAGTGGAGTACAGTGCCTGTACTGCCGTGTAGTCCGGAATGGAGTACAGTGACTGTACTGCCGTGTAGTCCCGAGTAGAGTTCTGTGTGTATAGTGCCGTGTAATACCGAGTGGAGTACAGTGCCTGTACTGCCGTGTAGTACTAAGTGGAGTACAGTGCCTGTACTACCGTATAGTCCCGAGTGGAGTAGTGTGTGTATAGTGCAGTGTAGTACTGAGTGGTGTACAGTGCCTGTACTGCCGTGTAGTACTGAGTGGATTACAGTGCCTGTAGTGCCGTGTAGTACTGGGTGGAGTACAGTACCTGTACTGCCGTGTAGTACCTCGTAGAGTACAGTGCCTGTACTGCCGTGCGGTACCGAGTGGAGTACAGTGCCTGTACTGCCGTGTGGTACCGAGTGGAGTACTGTGTGTATACTGCCGTGTAGTACTGAGTGGAGTACAGTGCCGGTACTGCCGTGTAGTACCGAGTGGAGCACTCTGTGTATAGTGCCGTGTAGTACCGAGTGGAGTACTGTGTGCATACTGCCGTGTAGTACTGAGTGGAGTACAGTGCCTGTACTGCCGTGTAGTACCGAGTGGAGTACTGTGTGTATAGTGCCGTGTAGTACCGAGTGGAGTACAGTGCATGTACTGCCGTGTAGTACCGAGTGGAGTACTATGTGTATAGTGCGGTGTAGTACCGAGTGTAGTACAGTGCCTGTACTTTCGTGTAGTACTGAGTGGAGTAGAGTGCCTGTAGTGCCGTGTAGTCCCGAGTGGAGTACAGTGCCTGTACTGCCGTGTAGTTGTGAGTGGAGTACTGTGCCTGTACTGCCGTGTAGTACTGAGTGGAGTACTGTGTGTATAGTGCCGTGTAGTACCGAGTGGAGTACCGTGCCTGTACTGCCGTGTAGTACTGATTGGAGTACAGTGCCTGTACTGCCGTGTTGTACTGAGTGGAGTACAGTGCCTGTACTGCCGTGTAGTCCCGATTGGAGTACAGTGCCTGTACTGCCGTGTAGTACTGAGTGGAGTAGAGTGTGTATAGTGCCGTGTAGTACCGAGTGGAGTAAAGTGCCTGTACTGCCGTGTAGTACTGAGTGGAGTACAGTGCCTGTACTGCCGTGTAGTACTGGGTGGAGTACAGTGCCTGTACTGCCGTGTAGTCCCCAATGGAATACAGTTTGTGTAGTGCAGTGTAGTACTGAGTGGAGTACAGTGCATGTACTGCCGTGTAGTACCGAGTGGAGTACTGTGTGTATAGTGCAGTGTAGTACTGAGGGGAGTACTGTGTGTATAGTGCCGTGTAGTACTGAGTGGAGTACAGTGCCTGTACTGCCGTGTAGTACCGAGTGGAGTACTGTGTGTATAGTGCCGTGTAGTACACAGTGGAGTACAGTGTCTGTACTGCCGTGTAGTACTGAGTGGAGTACAGTGCCTGTAATGCCGTGTAGTACCGAGTGGAGTACTGTGTGTATAGTGCCGTGTAGTACTGAGTGGAGTACATTGCCTGTACTGCCGTGCAGTCCCGAGTGGAGTACTGTGTGTATACTGCCGTGTAGTACTGAGTGGAGTACAGTACCTGTACTGCCGTGTAGTACCGAGTGGGGGACTGTGTGTATACTGCCGTGTAGTACTGAGTGGAGTACAGTGCCTGTACTGCCGAGTAGTCCCGAGTGGAGTACTGTGTGTATAGTGCAGTGTAGTGCTGAGTGGAGTACAGTACCTGTACTGCCGTGTAGTACCGAGTGGGGAACTGTGTGTATACTGCCGTGTAGTATTGAGTGGAGTACAGTGCCTGTACTGCCGTGTAGTACCGAGTGGGGGACTGTGTGTATATTGCCGTGTAGTACTGAGTGGAGTACAGTGCCTGTACTGCCGTGTAGTACCGAGTGGATTACTGTGTGTATAGTGCCGTGTAGTACCGAGTGGAGTACAGTGCCTGTACTGCCGTGTAGTACTGCTTGGAGTACAGTGCATGTACTGCCGTGTAGTACCGAGTGGAGTACTCTGTGTATACTGCCGTGTAATACTGAGTGGAGTACAGTACCTGTACTGCCGTGTAGTACCGAGTGGGTGACTGTGTGTATACTGCCGTGTAGTACTGAGTGGAGTACAGTGCCTGTACTGCCGAGTAGTCCCGAGTGGAGTACTGTGCGTGTGTAGTGCAGTGTAGTGCTGAGTGGAGTACAGTACCTGTACTGCCGTGTAGTACCGAGTGGGGAACTGTGTGTATACTGCCGTGTAGTACTGAGTGGAGTACAGTGCCTGTACTGCCGTGTAGTACCGAGTGGGGGACTGTGTGTATATTGCCGTGTAGTACCGAGTGGAGTACAGTGCCTGTACTGCCGTGTAGTACTGCTTGGAGTACAGTGCCTTTACTGCCGTGTAGTCCCGAGTGGAGTACAGTGCCTGTACTGCCGTGTAGTAGTGAGTGGAGTACTGTGCCTGTACTGCCGTGTAGTACAGAGCGGAGTACTGTGTGTATAGTGCCGTGTAGTACTGAGTGGAATACAGTGGGTGTACTGCCGTGTAGTACTGAGTGGAGTACAGTGCCTGTACTGCCGTGTAGTACTGAGTGGGGTACAGTGCATGTACTGCCGTGTAGTATTGAGTGGAGTACAGTGCCTGTACTGCCGTGTAGTACTGAGTGGAGTACAGTGCCTGTACTGCCATGTAGTCCCCAGTGGAGTACAGTCCCTGTACTGCCGTGTAGTACTGAGTGGAGTACAGTGCCTGTACTCCCGTGTAGTCCCGAGTGGATTACTGTGTGTATAGTGCCGTGTAGTACTGAGTGGAGTACAGTGCCTGTACTGCCGTGTAGTCCGGAATGGAGTACAGTGACTGTACTGCCGTGTAGTCCCGAGTAGAGTTCTGTGTGTATAGTGCCGTGTAGTACCGAGTGGAGTACAGTGCCTGTACTGCCGTGTAGTACTAAGTGGAGTACAGTGCCTGTACTACCGTATAGTCCCGAGTGGAGTACTGTGTGTATAGTGCAGTGTAGTACTGAGTGGTGTACAGTGCCTGTACTGCCGTGTAGTACTGAGTGGATTACAGTGCCTGTAGTGCCGTGTAGTACTGGGTGGAGTACAGTACCTGTACTGCCGTGTAGTACCTCGTAGAGTACAGTGCCTGTACTGCCGTGCGGTACCGAGTGGAGTACAGTGCCTGTACTGCCGTGTGGTACCGAGTGGAGTACTCTGTGTATACTGCCGTGTAGTACTGAGTGGAGTACAGTGCCGGCACTGCCGTGTAGTACCGAGTGGAGCACTCTGTGTATAGTGCCGTGTAGTACCGAGTGGAGTACTGTGTGCATACTGCCGTGTAGTACTGAGTGGAGTACAGTGCCTGTACTGCCGTGTAGTACCGAGTGGAGTACTGTGTGTATAGTGCCGTGTAGTACCGAGTGGAGTACAGTGCATGTACTGCCGTGTAGTACCGAGTGGAGTACTATGTGTATAGTGCGGTGTAGTACCGAGTGGAGTACAGTGCCTGTACTTTCGTGTAGTACTGAGTGGAGTAGAGTGCCTGTAGTGCCGTGTAGTCCCGAGTGGAGTACAGTGCCTGTACTGCCGTGTAGTTGTGAGTGGAGTACTGTGCCTGTACTGCCGTGTAGTACTGAGTGGAGTACTGTGTGTATAGTGCCGTGTAGTACCGAGTGGAGAACCGTGCCTGTACTGCCGTGTAGTACTGATTGGAGTACAGTGCCTGTACTGCCGTGTAGTACTGAGTGGAGTACAGTGCCTGTACTGCCGTGTAGTACTGAGTGGAGTACAGTGCCAGAACTGCAGTGTAGTACTGTGTGGAGTACAGTGCCTGTACTGCCGTGTAGTCCCGAGTGGAGTACAGTGCTTGTACTGCCGTGTAGTACTGAGTGGAGTACTGTGTGTATAGTGCCGTGTAGTACCGAGTGGAGTACAGTGCCTGTACTGCCGTGTAGTACTGAATGGAGTACAGTGCCTGTACTGCCGTATAGTCCCGAATGGAATACTGTGTGTATACTGCCGTGTAGTACGGAGTGCAGTACAGTGCCTGTACTGCCGTGTAGTACTGAGTGGAGTACAGTGCCTGTACTAACGTGTAGGCCCGAGTGGAGTACTGTGTGTATAGTGCAGTGTAGTACTGAGTGTTGTACAGTGCCTGTAATGTCGTGTAGTACTGAGTGGAGTACAGTGCCTGTACTCCCGTGTAGTCCCGAGTGGAGTACTGTGTGTATAGTGCCGTGTAGTATTGAGTGGAGTACAGTGCCTGTACTGCCGTGTAGTACTAAGTGGAGTACAGTGGCTGTACTGCCGTGTAGTCCCGAGTGTAGTAGTGTGTGTATAGTGCAGTGTAGTGCTGAGTGGTGTACAGTGTTTGTACTGCCGTGTAGTACTGAGTGGAGTACAGTGCCTGTACTGCCGTGTAGTACTGGGTGGAGTACAGTGCCTGTACTGCCGTGTAGTACCGAGTGGGGGACTGTGTGTATACTGCTGTGTAGTACCGAGTGGAGTACAGTGCCTGTATTGCCGTGTAGTACCGAGTGGAGTACTGTGTGAATAGTGCCGTGTAGTACCGAGTGGAGTACTGTGTGCATACTGCCGTGTAGTAATGAGTGGAGTACAGTACCTGTACTGCTGTGTAGTACCGAGTGGAGTACTGTGTGTATAGTGCCGTTTAGTACCGAGTGGAGTACAGTGCCTGTACTGCCGTGTAGTACTGAGTGGAGTACAGTGCCTGTAATGCCGTATAGTCCCGAGTGGAGTACAGTGCCTGTACTGCCGTGTAGTAGTGAGTGGAGTACTGTGCCTGTACTGCCGTGTAGTACTGAGTGGTGTACTGTGTGTATAGTGCCGTGTAGTACCGCGTGGTGTACAGTGGGTGTACTGCCGTGTAGTACTGATTGGAGTAGACTGCCTGTACTGCCGTGTAGTACTGAGTGGAGTACAGTGCCTGTACTGCCGTGTAGTCCCGAGTGGAGTACAGTGCCTGTACTGCCGTGTAGTACTGAGTGGAGTACTGTGTGTATAGTGCCGTGTAGTACCGAGTGGAGTAGAGTGCCTGTACTGCCGTGTAGTACTGAGTGGAGTACAGTGCCTGTACTGCCGTGTAGTACTGAGTGGAGTACAGTGCCTGTACTGCCGTGTAGCACTGAGTAGAGTACAGTGCCTCTACAGCCGTGTAGTGCCCAGTGGAGTACTGTGTGTATAGTGCAGTGTAGTACTGAGTGGAGTACAGTGCATGTACTGCCGTGTAGTCCCGAGTGGAGTACTCTGTGTATAGTGCAGTGTAGTACTGAGTGGAGTACAGTGCCTGTGCTGCCGTGTAGTACCGAGTAGAGTACAGTGCCTGTACTGCCGTGTAGTCCCGAGTGGAGTACTGTGTGCATACTGCCGTGTAGTACTGAGTGGAGTAAAGTACCTGTAATGCCGTGTAGTACCGAGTGGAGTACAGTGCCTGTACTGCCGTGTAGTACTGAGTGGAGTACAGTGCCTGTACTGCCGTGTAGTCCCGAGTGGAGTACTGTGTGTATAGTGCAGTGTAGTACTGAGTGTAGTACTGTGTGTATAGTGCAGTGTAGTACTGAGTGGAGTACTGTGTGTATAGTGCCGTGTAGTACTGAGTGGAGTACAGTGCCTGTACTGCCGTGTAGTCCCAGGTGGAGTACTGTGTGCATACTGCCGTGTAGTACTGAGTGGAGTACAGTGCCTGTACTGCCGTGTAGTACCGAGTGGAGTACAGTGCCTGTACTGCCGTGCAGTACTAAGTGGAGTACATTGCCTGTACTGCCGTGCAGTCCCGAGTGGAGTACTGTGTGTATAGTGCAGTGTAGTACTGAGTGGAGTACTGTGTGTATAGTGCCGTGTAGTACTGAGTGGAGTACAGTGCCTGTACTGCCGTGTAGTACCGAGTGGAGTACTGTGCGCATACTGCCGTGTAGTACTGAGTGGAGTACAGTGCCTGTACTGCCGTGTAGTACTGGGTGGAGTACAGTGCATGTACTGCCGTGTAGTCCCCAATGGAATACAGTTTGTGTAGTGCAGTGTAGTACTGAGTGGAGTACAGTGCATGTACTGCCGTGTAGTACCGAGTGGAGTACTGTGTGTATAGTGCAGTGTAGTACTGAGTGGAGTACTGTGTGTATAGTGCCGTGTAGTACTGAGTGGAGTACAGTGCCTGTACTGCCGTGTAGTACCGAGTGGAGTACTGTGTGTATAGTGCCGTGTAGTACACAGTGGAGTACAGTGCCTGTACTGCCGTGTAGTACTGAGTGGAGTACAGTGCCTGTAATGCCGTGTAGTACCGAGTGGAGTACTGTGTGTATAGTGCCGTGTAGTACTGAGTGGAGTACATTGCCTGTACTGCCGTGCAGTCCCGAGTGGAGTACTGTGTGTATACTGCCGTGTAGTACTGAGTGGAGTACAGTACCTGTACTGCCGTGTAGTACCGAGTGGGGGACTGTGTGTATACTGCCGTGTAGTACTGAGTGGAGTACAGTGCCTGTACTGCCGAGTAGTCCCGAGTGGAGTACTGTGTGTATAGTGCAGTGTAGTGCTGAGTGGAGTACAGAACCTGTACTGCCGTGTAGTACCGAGTGGGGAACTGTGTGTATACTGCCGTGTAGTACTGAGTGGAGTACAGTGCCTGTACTGCCGTGTAGTACCGAGTGGGGGACTGTGTGTATATTGCCGTGTAGTACTGAGTGGAGTACAGTGCCTGTACTGCCGTGTAGTACCGAGTGGATTACTGTGTGTATAGTGCCGTGTAGTACCGAGTGGAGTACAGTGCCTGTACTGCCGTGTAGTACTGCTTGGAGTACAGTGCATGTACTGCCGTGTAGTACCGAGTGGAGTACTCTGTGTATACTGCCGTGTAATACTGAGTGGAGTACAGTACCTGTACTGCCGTGTAGTACCGAGTGGGTGACTGTGTGTATACTGCCGTGTAGTACTGAGTGGAGTACAGTGCCTGTAATGCCGTGTAGTACCGAGTGGAGTACTGTGTGTATAGTGCCGTGTAGTACTGAGTGGAGTACATTGCCTGTACTGCCGTGCAGTCCCGAGTGGAGTACTGTGTGTATACTGCCGTGTAGTACTGAGTGGAGTACAGTACCTGTACTGCCGTGTAGTACCGAGTGGGGGACTGTGTGTATACTGCCGTGTAGTACTGAGTGGAGTACAGTGCCTGTACTGCCGAGTAGTCCCGAGTGGAGTACTGTGTGTATAGTGCAGTGTAGTGCTGAGTGGAGTACAGTACCTGTACTGCCGTGTAGTACCAAGTGGGGAACTGTGTGTATACTGCCGTGTAGTACTGAGTGGAGTACAGTGCCTGTACTGCCGTGTAGTACCGAGTGGGGGACTGTGTGTATATTGCCGTGTAGTACTGAGTGGAGTACAGTGCGTGTACTGCCGTGTAGTACCGAGTGGATTACTGTGTGTATAGTGCCGTGTAGTACCGAGTGGAGTACAGTGCCTGTACTGCCGTGTAGTACTGCTTGGAGCACAGTGCATGTACTGCCGTGTAGTACCGAGTGGAGTACTCTGTGTATACTGCCGTGTAATACTCAGTGGAGTACAGTACCTGTACTGCCGTGTAGTACCGAGTGGGTGACTGTGTGTATACTGCCGTGTAGTACCGAGTGGAGTACAGTGCCTGTACTGCCGTGTAGTACTAAGTGGAGTACAGTGCCTGTACTACCGTATAGTCCCGAGTGGAGTACTGTGTGTATAGTGCAGTGTAGTACTGAGTGGTGTACAGTGCCTGTACTGCCGTGTAGTACTGAGTGGATTACAGTGCCTGTAGTGCCGTGTAGTACTGGGTGGAGTACAGTACCTGTACTGCCGTTAGTACCTCGTGGAGTACAGTGCCTGTACTGCCGTGTGGTACCGAGTGGAGTACAGTGCCTGTACTGCCGTGTGGTACCGAGTGGAGTACTGTGTGTATACTGCCGTGTAGTACTGAGTGGAATACAGTGCCGGTACTGCCGTGTAGTACCGAGTGGAGTACTCTGTGTATAGTGCCGTGTAGTACCGAGTGGAGTACTGTGTGCATACTGCCGTGTAGTACTGAGTGGAGTACAGTGCCTGTACTGCCGTGTAGTACCGAGTGGAGTACTGTGTGTATAGTGCCATGTAGTACCGAGTGGAGTACAGTGCATGTACTGCCGTGTAGTACCGAGTGGAGTACTATGTGTATAGTGCGGTGTAGTACCGAGTGGAGTACAGTGCCTGTACTTTCGTGTAGTACTGAGTGGAGTAGAGTGCCTGTAGTGCCGTGTAGTCCCGAGTGGAGTACAGTGCCTGTACTGCCGTGTAGTTGTGAGTGGAGTACTGTGCCTGTACTGCCGTGTAGTACTGAGTGGAGTACTGTGTGTATAGTGCCGTGTAGTACCGAGTGGAGTACCGTGCCTGTACTGCCGTGTAGTACTGAGTGGAGTACAGTGCCTGTACTGCCGTGTGGTACTGAGTGGAGTACAGTGCCTGTACTGCCGTGTAGTCGCGATTGGAGTACAGTGCCTGTACTGCCGTGTATTACTGAGTGGAGTACTGTGTGTATAGTGCCGTGTAGTACCGAGTGGAGTAAAGTGCCTGTACTGCCGTGTAGTACTGAGTGGAGTACAGTGCCTGTACTGCCGTGTAGTGCTGAGTGGAGTAGAGTGCCTGTACTGCCGTGTAGTACTGAGTGGAGTACAGTGCCTGTACTGCCGTGTAGTACTGAGTGGAGTACAGTGCCAGTACTGCCGTGTAGTTCTGAGTGGACTACAGTGCCTGTACTGCCGTGTAGTCCCGAGTGGAGTACTGTGTGTAAGGTGCCGTGTAGTACCGAGTGGAGTACAGTGCCTGTACTGCCGTGTAGTACTGAGTGGAGTACAGTGCCAGAACTGCAGTGTAGTACTGTGTGGAGTACAGTGCCTGTACTGCCGTGTAGTCCCGAGTGGAGTACAGTGCTTGTACTGCCGTGTAGTACTGAGTGGAGTACTGTGTGTATAGTGCCGTGTAGTAACGAGTGGAGTACAGTGCCTGTACTGCCGTGTAGTACTGAATGGAGTACAGTGCCTGTACTGCCGTGTAGTCCCGAATGGAGTACTGTGTGTATAGTGCCGTGTAGTACGGAGTGCAGTACAGTGCCTGTACTGCCGTGTAGTACTGAGTGGAGTACAGTGCCTGTACTAACGTGTAGTCCCGAGTGGAGTACTGTGTGTATAGTGCAGTGTAGTACTGAGTGTTGTACAGTGCCTGTACTGTCGTGTAGTACTGAGTGGAGTACAGTGCCTGTACTCCCGTGTAGTCCCGAGTGGAGTACTGTGTGTATAGTGCCGTGTAGTATTGAGTGGAGTACAGTGCCTGTACTGCCGTGTAGTACTGAGTGGATTACAGTGCCTGTAGTGCCGTGTAGTACTGGGTGGAGTACAGTACCTGTACTGCCCTGTAGTACCTCGTAGAGTACAGTGCCTGTACTGCCGTGCGGTACCGAGTGGAGTACAGTGCCTGTACTGCCGTGTGGTACCGAGTGGAGTACTGTGTGTATACTGCCGTGTAGTACTGAGTGGAGTACAGTGCCGGTACTGCCGTGTAGTACCGAGTGGAGCACTCTGTGTATAGTGCCGTGTAGTACCGAGTGGAGTACTGTGTGCATACTGCCGTGTAGTACTGAGTGGAGTACAGTGCCTGTACTGCCGTGTAGTACCGAGTGGAGTACTGTGTGTATAGTGCCGTGTAGTACCGAGTGGAGTACAGTGCATGTACTGCCGTGTAGTACCGAGTGGAGTACTATGTGTATAGTGCGGTGTAGTACCGAGTGTAGTACAGTGCCTGTACTTTCGTGTAGTACTGAGTGGAGTAGAGTGACTGTAGTGCCGTGTAGTCCCGAGTGGAGTACAGTGCCTGTACTGCCGTGTAGTTGTGAGTGGAGTACTGTGCCTGTACTGCCGTGTAGTACTGAGTGGAGTACTGTGTGTATAGTGCCGTGTAGTACCGAGTGGAGTACCGTGCCTGTACTGCCGTGTAGTACTGATTGGAGTACAGTGCCTGTACTGCCGTGTTGTACTGAGTGGAGTACAGTGCCTGTACTGCCGTGTAGTCCCGATTGGAGTACAGTGCCTGTACTGCCGTGTAGTACTGAGTGGAGTAGAGTGTGTATAGTGCCGTGTAGTACCGAGTGGAGTAAAGTGCCTGTACTGCCGTGTAGTACTGAGTGGAGTACAGTGCCTGTACTGCCGTGTAGTACTGGGTGGAGTACAGTGCCTGTACTGCCGTGTAGTCCCCAATGGAATACAGTTTGTGTAGTGCAGTGTAGTACTGAGTGGAGTACAGTGCATGTACTGCCGTGTAGTACCGAGTGGAGTACTGTGTGTATAGTGCAGTGTAGTACTGAGGGGAGTACTGTGTGTATAGTGCCGTGTAGTACTGAGTGGAGTACAGTGCCTGTACTGCCGTGTAGTACCGAGTGGAGTACTGTGTGTATAGTGCCGTGTAGTACACAGTGGAGTACAGTGTCTGTACTGCCGTGTAGTACTGAGTGGAGTACAGTGCCTGTAATGCCGTGTAGTACCGAGTGGAGTACTGTGTGTATAGTGCCGTGTAGTACTGAGTGGAGTACATTGCCTGTACTGCCGTGCAGTCCCGAGTGGAGTACTGTGTGTATACTGCCGTGTAGTACTGAGTGGAGTACAGTACCTGTACTGCCGTGTAGTACCGAGTGGGGGACTGTGTGTATACTGCCGTGTAGTACTGAGTGGAGTACAGTGCCTGTACTGCCGAGTAGTCCCGAGTGGAGTACTGTGTGTATAGTGCAGTGTAGTGCTGAGTGGAGTACAGTACCTGTACTGCCGTGTAGTACCGAGTGGGGAACTGTGTGTATACTGCCGTGTAGTACTGAGTGGAGTACAGTGCCTGTACTGCCGTGTAGTACCGAGTGGGGGACTGTGTGTATATTGCCGTGTAGTACTGAGTGGAGTACAGTGCCTGTACTGCCGTGTAGTACCGAGTGGATTACTGTGTGTATAGTGCCGTGTAGTACCGAGTGGAGTACAGTGCCTGTACTGCCGTGTAGTACTGCTTGGAGTACAGTGCATGTACTGCCGTGTAGTACCGAGTGGAGTACTCTGTGTATACTGCCGTGTAATACTGAGTGGAGTACAGTACCTGTACTGCCGTGTAGTACCGAGTGGGTGACTGTGTGTATACTGCCGTGTAGTACTGAGTGGAGTACAGTGCCTGTACTGCCGAGTAGTCCCGAGTGGAGTACTGTGCGTGTGTAGTGCAGTGTAGTGCTGAGTGGAGTACAGTACCTGTACTGCCGTGTAGTACCGAGTGGGGAACTGTGTGTATACTGCCGTGTAGTACTGAGTGGAGTACAGTGCCTGTACTGCCGTGTAGTACCGAGTGGGGGACTGTGTGTATATTGCCGTGTAGTACCGAGTGGAGTACAGTGCCTGTACTGCCGTGTAGTATTGCTTGGAGTACAGTGCCTTTACTGCCGTGTAGTCCCGAGTGGAGTACAGTGCCTGTACTGCCGTGTAGTAGTGAGTGGAGTACTGTGCCTGTACTGCCGTGTAGTACAGAGCGGAGTACTGTGTGTATAGTGCCGTGTAGTACTGAGTGGAATACAGTGGGTGTACTGCCGTGTAGTACTGAGTGGAGTACAGTGCCTGTACTGCCGTGTAGTACTGAGTGGGGTACAGTGCATGTACTGCCGTGTAGTATTGAGTGGAGTACAGTGCCTGTACTGCCGTGTAGTACTGAGTGGAGTACAGTGCCTGTACTGCCATGTAGTCCCCAGTGGAGTACAGTCCCTGTACTGCCGTGTAGTACTGAGTGGAGTACAGTGCCTGTACTCCCGTGTAGTCCCGAGTGGATTACTGTGTGTATAGTGCCGTGTAGTACTGAGTGGAGTACAGTGCCTGTACTGCCGTGTAGTCCGGAATGGAGTACAGTGACTGTACTGCCGTGTAGTCCCGAGTAGAGTTCTGTGTGTATAGTGCCGTGTAGTACCGAGTGGAGTACAGTGCCTGTACTGCCGTGTAGTACTAAGTGGAGTACAGTGCCTGTACTACCGTATAGTCCCGAGTGGAGTACTGTGTGTATAGTGCAGTGTAGTACTGAGTGGTGTACAGTGCCTGTACTGCCGTGTAGTACTGAGTGGATTACAGTGCCTGTAGTGCCGTGTAGTACTGGGTGGAGTACAGTACCTGTACTGCCGTGTAGTACCTCGTAGAGTACAGTGCCTGTACTGCCGTGCGGTACCGAGTGGAGTACAGTGCCTGTACTGCCGTGTGGTACCGAGTGGAGTACTCTGTGTATACTGCCGTGTAGTACTGAGTGGAGTACAGTGCCGGCACTGCCGTGTAGTACCGAGTGGAGCACTCTGTGTATAGTGCCGTGTAGTACCGAGTGGAGTACTGTGTGCATACTGCCGTGTAGTACTGAGTGGAGTACAGTGCCTGTACTGCCGTGTAGTACCGAGTGGAGTACTGTGTGTATAGTGCCGTGTAGTACCGAGTGGAGTACAGTGCATGTACTGCCGTGTAGTACCGAGTGGAGTACTATGTGTATAGTGCGGTGTAGTACCGAGTGGAGTACAGTGCCTGTACTTTCGTGTAGTACTGAGTGGAGTAGAGTGCCTGTAGTGCCGTGTAGTCCCGAGTGGAGTACAGTGCCTGTACTGCCGTGTAGTTGTGAGTGGAGTACTGTGCCTGTACTGCCGTGTAGTACTGAGTGGAGTACTGTGTGTATAGTGCCGTGTAGTACCGAGTGGAGAACCGTGCCTGTACTGCCGTGTAGTACTGATTGGAGTACAGTGCCTGTACTGCCGTGTAGTACTGAGTGGAGTACAGTGCCTGTACTGCCGTGTAGTACTGAGTGGAGTACAGTGCCAGAACTGCAGTGTAGTACTGTGTGGAGTACAGTGCCTGTACTGCCGTGTAGTCCCGAGTGGAGTACAGTGCTTGTACTGCCGTGTAGTACTGAGTGGAGTACTGTGTGTATAGTGCCGTGTAGTACCGAGTGGAGTACAGTGCCTGTACTGCCGTGTAGTACTGAATGGAGTACAGTGCCTGTACTGCCGTATAGTCCCGAATGGAATACTGTGTGTATACTGCCGTGTAGTACGGAGTGCAGTACAGTGCCTGTACTGCCGTGTAGTACTGAGTGGAGTACAGTGCCTGTACTAACGTGTAGGCCCGAGTGGAGTACTGTGTGTATAGTGCAGTGTAGTACTGAGTGTTGTACAGTGCCTGTAATGTCGTGTAGTACTGAGTGGAGTACAGTGCCTGTACTCCCGTGTAGTCCCGAGTGGAGTACTGTGTGTATAGTGCCGTGTAGTATTGAGTGGAGTACAGTGACTGTACTGCCGTGTAGTACTAAGTGGAGTACAGTGGCTGTACTGCCGTGTAGTCCCGAGTGTAGTAGTGTGTGTATAGTGCAGTGTAGTGCTGAGTGGTGTACAGTGTGTGTACTGCCGTGTAGTACTGAGTGGAGTACAGTGCCTGTACTGCCGTGTAGTACTGGGTGGAGTACAGTGCCTGTACTGCCGTGTAGTACCGAGTGGGGGACTGTGTGTATACTGCTGTGTAGTACCGAGTGGAGTACAGTGCCTGTATTGCCGTGTAGTACCGAGTGGAGTACTGTGTGTATAGTGCCGTGTAGTACCGAGTGGAGTACTGTGTGCATACTGCCGTGTAGTAATGAGTGGAGTACAGTACCTGTACTGCTGTGTAGTACCGAGTGGAGTACTGTGTGTATAGTGCCGTTTAGTACCGAGTGGAGTACAGTGCCTGTACTGCCGTGTAGTACTGAGTGGAGTACAGTGCCTGTAATGCCGTATAGTCCCGAGTGGAGTACAGTGCCTGTACTGCCGTGTAGTAGTGAGTGGAGTACTGTGCCTGTACTGCCGTGTAGTACTGAGTGGTGTACTGTGTGTATAGTGCCGTGTAGTACCGCGTGGTGTACAGTGGGTGTACTGCCGTGTAGTACTGATTGGAGTAGACTGCCTGTACTGCCGTGTAGTACTGAGTGGAGTACAGTGCCTGTACTGCCGTGTAGTCCCGAGTGGAGTACAGTGCCTGTACTGCCGTGTAGTACTGAGTGGAGTACTGTGTGTATAGTGCCGTGTAGTACCGAGTGGAGTACAGTGCCTGTACTGCCGTGTAGTACTGAGTGGAGTACAGTGCCTGTACTGCCGTGTAGTACTGAGTGGAGTACAGTGCCTGTACTGCCGTGTAGCACTGAGTAGAGTACAGTGCCTCTACAGCCGTGTAGTGCCCAGTGGAGTACTGTGTGTATAGTGCAGTGTAGTACTGAGTGGAGTACAGTGCATGTACTGCCGTGTAGTCCCGAGTGGAGTACTCTGTGTATAGTGCAGTGTAGTACTGAGTGGAGTACAGTGCCTGTGCTGCCGTGTAGTACCGAGTAGAGTACAGTGCCTGTACTGCCGTGTAGTCCCGAGTGGAGTACTGTGTGCATACTGCCGTGTAGTACTGAGTGGAGTAAAGTACCTGTAATGCCGTGTAGTACCGAGTGGAGTACAGTGCCTGTACTGCCGTGTAGTACTGAGTGGAGTACAGTGCCTGTACTGCCGTGTAGTCCCGAGTGGAGTACTGTGTGTATAGTGCAGTGTAGTACTGAGTGGAGTACTGTGTGTATAGTGCAGTGTAGTACTGAGTGGAGTACTGTGTGTATAGTGCCGTGTAGTACTGAGTGGAGTACAGTGCCTGTACTGCCGTGTAGTCCCAGGTGGAGTACTGTGTGCATACTGCCGTGTAGTACTGAGTGGAGTACAGTGCCTGTACTGCCGTGTAGTACCGAGTGGAGTACAGTGCCTGTACTGCCGTGCAGTACTGAGTGGAGTACATTGCCTGTACTGCCGTGCAGTCCCGAGTGGAGTACTGTGTGTATAGTGCAGTGTAGTACTGAGTGGAGTACTGTGTGTATAGTGCCGTGTAGTACTGAGTGGAGTACAGTGCCTGTACTGCCGTGTAGTACCGAGTGGAGTACTGTGCGCATACTGCCGTGTAGTACTGAGTGGAGTACAGTGCCTGTACTGCCGTGTAGTACTGGGTGGAGTACAGTGCATGTACTGCCGTGTAGTCCCCAATGGAATACAGTTTGTGTAGTGCAGTGTAGTACTGAGTGGAGTACAGTGCATGTACTGCCGTGTAGTACCGAGTGGAGTACTGTGTGTATAGTGCAGTGTAGTACTGAGTGGAGTACTGTGTGTATAGTGCCGTGTAGTACTGAGTGGAGTACAGTGCCTGTACTGCCGTGTAGTACCGAGTGGAGTACTGTGTGTATAGTGCCGTGTAGTACACAGTGGAGTACAGTGCCTGTACTGCCGTGTAGTACTGAGTGGAGTACAGTGCCTGTAATGCCGTGTAGTACCGAGTGGAGTACTGTGTGTATAGTGCCGTGTAGTACTGAGTGGAGTACATTGCCTGTACTGCCGTGCAGTCCCGAGTGGAGTACTGTGTGTATACTGCCGTGTAGTACTGAGTGGAGTACAGTACCTGTACTGCCGTGTAGTACCGAGTGGGGGACTGTGTGTATACTGCCGTGTAGTACTGAGTGGAGTACAGTGCCTGTACTGCCGAGTAGTCCCGAGTGGAGTACTGTGTGTATAGTGCAGTGTAGTGCTGAGTGGAGTACAGAACCTGTACTGCCGTGTAGTACCGAGTGGGGAACTGTGTGTATACTGCCGTGTAGTACTGAGTGGAGTACAGTGCCTGTACTGCCGTGTAGTACCGAGTGGGGGACTGTGTGTATATTGCCGTGTAGTACTGAGTGGAGTACAGTGCCTGTACTGCCGTGTAGTACCGAGTGGATTACTGTGTGTATAGTGCCGTGTAGTACCGAGTGGAGTACAGTGCCTGTACTGCCGTGTAGTACTGCTTGGAGTACAGTGCATGTACTGCCGTGTAGTACCGAGTGGAGTACTCTGTGTATACTGCCGTGTAATACTGAGTGGAGTACAGTACCTGTACTGCCGTGTAGTACCGAGTGGGTGACTGTGTGTATACTGCCGTGTAGTACTGAGTGGAGTACAGTGCCTGTAATGCCGTGTAGTACCGAGTGGAGTACTGTGTGTATAGTGCCGTGTAGTACTGAGTGGAGTACATTGCCTGTACTGCCGTGCAGTCCCGAGTGGAGTACTGTGTGTATACTGCCGTGTAGTACTGAGTGGAGTACAGTACCTGTACTGCCGTGTAGTACCGAGTGGGGGACTGTGTGTATACTGCCGTGTAGTACTGAGTGGAGTACAGTGCCTGTACTGCCGAGTAGTCCCGAGTGGAGTACTGTGTGTATAGTGCAGTGTAGTGCTGAGTGGAGTACAGTACCTGTACTGCCGTGTAGTACCAAGTGGGGAACTGTGTGTATACTGCCGTGTAGTACTGAGTGGAGTACAGTGCCTGTACTGCCGTGTAGTACCGAGTGGGGGACTGTGTGTATATTGCCGTGTAGTACTGAGTGGAGTACAGTGCGTGTACTGCCGTGTAGTACCGAGTGGATTACTGTGTGTATAGTGCCGTGTAGTACCGAGTGGAGTACAGTGCCTGTACTGCCGTGTAGTACTGCTTGGAGCACAGTGCATGTACTGCCGTGTAGTACCGAGTGGAGTACTCTGTGTATACTGCCGTGTAATACTCAGTGGAGTACAGTACCTGTACTGCCGTGTAGTACCGAGTGGGTGACTGTGTGTATACTGCCGTGTAGTACCGAGTGGAGTACAGTGCCTGTACTGCCGTGTAGTACTAAGTGGAGTACAGTGCCTGTACTACCGTATAGTCCCGAGTGGAGTACTGTGTGTATAGTGCAGTGTAGTACTGAGTGGTGTACAGTGCCTGTACTGCCGTGTAGTACTGAGTGGATTACAGTGCCTGTAGTGCCGTGTAGTACTGGGTGGAGTACAGTACCTGTACTGCCGTTAGTACCTCGTGGAGTACAGTGCCTGTACTGCCGTGTGGTACCGAGTGGAGTAGAGTGCCTGTACTGCCGTGTGGTACCGAGTGGAGTACTGTGTGTATACTGCCGTGTAGTACTGAGTGGAGTACAGTGCCGGTACTGCCGTGTAGTACCGAGTGGAGTACTCTGTGTATAGTGCCGTGTAGTACCGAGTGGAGTACTGTGTGCATACTGCCGTGTAGTACTGAGTGGAGTACAGTGCCTGTACTGCCGTGTAGTACCGAGTGGAGTACTGTGTGTATAGTGCCATGTAGTACCGAGTGGAGTACAGTGCATGTACTGCCGTGTAGTACCGAGTGGAGTACTATGTGTATAGTGCGGTGTAGTACCGAGTGGAGTACAGTGCCTGTACTTTCGTGTAGTACTGAGTGGAGTAGAGTGCCTGTAGTGCCGTGTAGTCCCGAGTGGAGTACAGTGCCTGTACTGCCGTGTAGTTGTGAGTGGAGTACTGTGCCTGTACTGCCGTGTAGTACTGAGTGGAGTACTGTGTGTATAGTGCCGTGTAGTACCGAGTGGAGTACCGTGCCTGTACTGCCGTGTAGTACTGAGTGGAGTACAGTGCCTGTACTGCCGTGTGGTACTGAGTGGAGTACAGTGCCTGTACTGCCGTGTAGTCCCGATTGGAGTACAGTGCCTGTACTGCCGTGTATTACTGAGTGGAGTACTGTGTGTATAGTGCCGTGTAGTACCGAGTGGAGTAAAGTGCCTGTACTGCCGTGTAGTACTGAGTGGAGTACAGTGCCTGTACTGCCGTGTAGTGCTGAGTGGAGTAGAGTGCCTGTACTGCCGTGTAGTACTGAGTGGAGTACAGTGCCTGTACTGCCGTGTAGTACTGAGTGGAGTACAGTGCCAGTACTGCCGTGTAGTTCTGAGTGGACTACAGTGCCTGTACTGCCGTGTAGTCCCGAGTGGAGTACTGTGTGTAAGGTGCCGTGTAGTACCGAGTGGAGTACAGTGCCTGTACTGCCGTGTAGTACTGAGTGGAGTACAGTGCCAGAACTGCAGTGTAGTACTGTGTGGAGTACAGTGCCTGTACTGCCGTGTAGTCCCGAGTGGAGTACAGTGCTTGTACTGCCGTGTAGTACTGAGTGGAGTACTGTGTGTATAGTGCCGTGTAGTAACGAGTGGAGTACAGTGCCTGTACTGCCGTGTAGTACTGAATGGAGTACAGTGCCTGTACTGCCGTGTAGTCCCGAATGGAGTACTGTGTGTATAGTGCCGTGTAGTACGGAGTGCAGTACAGTGCCTGTACTGCCGTGTAGTACTGAGTGGAGTACAGTGCCTGTACTAACGTGTAGTCCCGAGTGGAGTACTGTGTGTATAGTGCAGTGTAGTACTGAGTGTTGTACAGTGCCTGTACTGTCGTGTAGTACTGAGTGGAGTACACTGCCTGTACTCCCGTGTAGTCCCGAGTGGAGTACTGTGTGTATAGTGCCGTGTAGTATTGAGTGGAGTACAGTGCCTGTACTGCCGTGTAGTACTGAGTGGATTACAGTGCCTGTAGTGCCGTGTAGTACTGGGTGGAGTACAGTACCTGTACTGCCGTGTAGTACTGAGTGGGGTACAGTGCATGTACTGCCGTGTAGTATTGAGTGGAGTACAGTGCCTGTACTCCCGTGTAGTGCCGAGTGGATTACTGTGTGTATAGTGCCGTGTAGTACTGAGTGGAGTACAGTGCCTGTACTGCCGTGTAGTCCGGAATGGAGTACAGTGACTGTACTGCCGTGTAGTCCCGAGTAGAGTTCTGTGTGTATAGTGCCGTGTAGTACCGAGTGGAGTACAGTGCCTGTACTGCCGTGTAGTACTAAGTGGAGTACAGTGCCTGTACTACCGTATAGTCCCGAGTGGAGTACTGTGTGTATAGTGCAGTGTAGTACTGAGTGGTGTACAGTGCCTGTACTGCCGTGTAGTACTGAGTGGATTACAGTGCCTGTAGTGCCGTGTAGTACTGGGTGGAGTACAGTACCTGTACTGCCGTGTAGTACCTCGTAGAGTACAGTGCCTGTACTGCCGTGCGGTACCGAGTGGAGTACAGTGCCTGTACTGCCGTGTGGTACCGAGTGGAGTACTGTGTGTATACTGCCGTGTAGTACTGAGTGGAGTACAGTGCCGGTACTGCCGTGTAGTACCGAGTGGAGCACTCTGTGTATAGTGCCGTGTAGTACCGAGTGGAGTACTGTGTGCATACTGCCGTGTAGTACTGAGTGGAGTACAGTGCCTGTACTGCCGTGTAGTACCGAGTGGAGTACTGTGTGTATAGTGCCGTGTAGTACCGAGTGGAGTACAGTGCATGTACTGCCGTGTAGTACCGAGTGGAGTACTATGTGTATAGTGCGGTGTAGTACCGAGTGTAGTACAGTGCCTGTACTTTCGTGTAGTACTGAGTGGAGTAGAGTGCCTGTAGTGCCGTGTAGTCCCGAGTGGAGTACAGTGCCTGTACTGCCGTGTAGTTGTGAGTGGAGTACTGTGCCTGTACTGCCGTGTAGTACTGAGTGGAGTACTGTGTGTATAGTGCCGTGTAGTACCGAGTGGAGTACCGTGCCTGTACTGCCGTGTAGTACTGATTGGAGTACAGTGCCTGTACTGCCGTGTTGTACTGAGTGGAGTACAGTGCCTGTACTGCCGTGTAGTCCCGATTGGAGTACAGTGCCTGTACTGCCGTGTAGTACTGAGTGGAGTACAGTGTGTATAGTGCCGTGTAGTACCGAGTGGAGTAAAGTGCCTGTACTGCCGTGTAGTACTGAGTGGAGTACAGTGCCTGTACTGCCGTGTAGTACTGGGTGGAGTACAGTGCCTGTACTGCCGTGTAGTCCCCAATGGAATACAGTTTGTGTAGTGCAGTGTAGTACTGAGTGGAGTACAGTGCATGTACTGCCGTGTAGTACCGAGTGGAGTACTGTGTGTATAGTGCAGTGTAGTACTGAGTGGAGTACTGTGTGTATAGTGCCGTGTAGTACTGAGTGGAGTACAGTGCCTGTACTGCCGTGTAGTACCGAGTGGAGTACTGTGTGTATAGTGCCGTGTAGTACACAGTGGAGTACAGTGTCTGTACTGCCGTGTAGTACTGAGTGGAGTACAGTGCCTGTAATGCCGTGTAGTACCGAGTGGAGTACTGTGTGTATAGTGCCGTGTAGTACTGAGTGGAGTACATTGCCTGTACTGCCGTGCAGTCCCGAGTGGAGTACTGTGTGTATACTGCCGTGTAGTACTGAGTGGAGTACAGTACCTGTACTGCCGTGTAGTACCGAGTGGGGGACTGTGTGTATACTGCCGTGTAGTACTGAGTGGAGTACAGTGCCTGTACTGCCGAGTAGTCCCGAGTGGAGTACTGTGTGTATAGTGCAGTGTAGTGCTGAGTGGAGTACAGTACCTGTACTGCCGTGTAGTACCGAGTGGGGAACTGTGTGTATACTGCCGTGTAGTACTGAGTGGAGTACAGTGCCTGTACTGCCGTGTAGTACCGAGTGGGGGACTGTGTGTATATTGCCGTGTAGTACTGAGTGGAGTACAGTGCCTGTACTGCCGTGTAGTACCGAGTGGATTACTGTGTGTATAGTGCCGTGTAGTACCGAGTGGAGTACAGTGCCTGTACTGCCGTGTAGTACTGCTTGGAGTACAGTGCATGTACTGCCGTGTAGTACCGAGTGGAGTACTCTGTGTATACTGCCGTGTAATACTGAGTGGAGTACAGTACCTGTACTGCCGTGTAGTACCGAGTGGGTGACTGTGTGTATACTGCCGTGTAGTACTGAGTGGAGTACAGTGCCTGTACTGCCGAGTAGTCCCGAGTGGAGTACTGTGTGTGTGTAGTGCAGTGTAGTGCTGAGTGGAGTACAGTACCTGTACTGCCGTGTAGTACCGAGTGGGGAACTGTGTGTATACTGCCGTTAAGTACTGAGTGGAGTAGAGTGCCTGTACTGCCGTGTAGTACCGAGTGGGGGACTGTGTGTATATTGCCGTGTAGTACCGAGTGGAGTACAGTGCCTGTACTGCCGTGTAGTACTGCTTGGAGTACAGTGCCTTTACTGCCGTGTAGTCCCGAGTGGAGTACAGTGCCTGTACTGCCGTGTAGTAGTGAGTGGAGTACTGTGCCTGTACTGCCGTGTAGTACAGAGCGGAGTACTGTGTGTATAGTGCCGTGTAGTACTGAGTGGAATACAGTGGGTGTACTGCCGTGTAGTACTGAGTGGAGTACAGTGCCTGTACTGCCGTGTAGTACTGAGTGGGGTACAGTGCATGTACTGCCGTGTAGTATTGAGTGGAGTACAGTGCCTGTACTGCCGTGTAGTACTGAGTGGAGTACAGTGCCTGTACTGCCATGTAGTCCCCAGTGGAGTACAGTCCCTGTACTGCCGTGTAGTACTGAGTGGAGTACAGTGCCTGTACTCCCGTGTAGTCCCGAGTGGATTACTGTGTGTATAGTGCCGTGTAGTACTGAGTGGAGTACAGTGCCTGTACTGCCGTGTAGTCCGGAATGGAGTACAGTGACTGTACTGCCGTGTAGTCCCGAGTAGAGTTCTGTGTGTATAGTGCCGTGTAGTACCGAGTGGAGTACAGTGCCTGTACTGCCGTGTAGTACTAAGTGGAGTACAGTGCCTGTACTACCGTATAGTCCCGAGTGGAGTACTGTGTGTATAGTGCAGTGTAGTACTGAGTGGTGTACAGTGCCTGTACTGCCGTGTAGTACTGAGTGGATTACAGTGCCTGTAGTGCCGTGTAGTACTGGGTGGAGTACAGTACCTGTACTGCCGTGTAGTACCTCGTAGAGTACAGTGCCTGTACTGCCGTGCGGTACCGAGTGGAGTACAGTGCCTGTACTGCCGTGTGGTACCGAGTGGAGTACTCTGTGTATACTGCCGTGTAGTACTGAGTGGAGTACAGTGCCGGCACTGCCGTGTAGTACCGAGTGGAGCACTCTGTGTATAGTGCCGTGTAGTACCGAGTGGAGTACTGTGTGCATACTGCCGTGTAGTACTGAGTGGAGTACAGTGCCTGTACTGCCGTGTAGTACCGAGTGGAGTACTGTGTGTATAGTGCCGTGTAGTACCGAGTGGAGTACAGTGCATGTACTGCCGTGTAGTACCGAGTGGAGTACTATGTGTATAGTGCGGTGTAGTACCGAGTGGAGTACAGTGCCTGTACTTTCGTGTAGTACTGAGTGGAGTAGAGTGCCTGTAGTGCCGTGTAGTCCCGAGTGGAGTACAGTGCCTGTACTGCCGTGTAGTTGTGAGTGGAGTACTGTGCCTGTACTGCCGTGTAGTACTGAGTGGAGTACTGTGTGTATAGTGCCGTGTAGTACCGAGTGGAGAACCGTGCCTGTACTGCCGTGTAGTACTGATTGGAGTACAGTGCCTGTACTGCCGTGTAGTACTGAGTGGAGTACAGTGCCTGTACTGCCGTGTAGTACTGAGTGGAGTACAGTGCCAGAACTGCAGTGTAGTACTGTGTGGAGTACAGTGCCTGTACTGCCGTGTAGTCCCGAGTGGAGTACAGTGCTTGTACTGCCGTGTAGTACTGAGTGGAGTACTGTGTGTATAGTGCCGTGTAGTACCGAGTGGAGTACAGTGCCTGTACTGCCGTGTAGTACTGAATGGAGTACAGTGCCTGTACTGCCGTGTAGTCCCGAATGGAATACTGTGTGTATAGTGCCGTGTAGTACGGAGTGCAGTACAGTGCCTGTACTGCCGTGTAGTACTGAGTGGAGTACAGTGCCTGTAGTAACGTGTAGGCCCGAGTGGAGTACTGTGTGTATAGTGCAGTGTAGTACTGAGTGTTGTACAGTGCCTGTAATGTCGTGTAGTACTGAGTGGAGTACAGTGCCTGTACTCCCGTGTAGTCCCGAGTGGAGTACTGTGTGTATAGTGCCGTGTAGTATTGAGTGGAGTACAGTGCCTGTACTGCCGTGTAGTACTAAGTGGAGTACAGTGGCTGTACTGCCGTGTAGTCCCGAGTGTAGTAGTGTGTGTATAGTGCAGTGTAGTGCTGAGTGGTGTACAGTGTTTGTACTGCCGTGTAGTACTGAGTGGAGTACAGTGCCTGTACTGCCGTGTAGTACTGGGTGGAGTACAGTGCCTGTACTGCCGTGTAGTACCGAGTGGGGGACTGTGTGTATACTGCTGTGTAGTACCGAGTGGAGTACAGTGCCTGTACTGCCGTGTAGTACCGAGTGGAGTACTGTGTATAGTGCCGTGTAGTACCGAGTGGAGTACAGTGCCTGTACTGCCGTGTAGTACCGAGTGGAGTACTGTGTGTATAGTGCCGTGTAGTACCGAGTGGAGTACACTGCCTGTACTGCCGTGTAGTACCGAGTGGAGTACTGTGTGCATACTGCCGTGTAGTACTGAGTGGAGTATAGGGCCTGTACTGCCGTGTAGTACCGAGTGGAGTAATGTTTGTATAGTGCCGTGGAGTACCGAGTGGAGTACACTGCATGTACTGCCGTGTAGTATCGAGTTGAGTACTGTGTGTATCGTGCGGTGTAGTACCGAGTGGAGTACATTGCATGTACTGCCGTGTAGTACCGAGCGGAGTACTGTGTGTATAGTGCCGTGTAGTACCGAGTGGAGTACAGTGCCTGTATTGCCGTGTAGTACCGAGTGGAGTACTGTGTGTATAGTGCCGTGTAGTACCGAGTGGAGTACTGTGTGCATACTGCCGTGTAGTAATGAGTGGAGTACAGTACCTGTACTGCTGTGTAGTACCGAGTGGAGTACTGTGTGTATAGTGCCGTTTAGTACCGAGTGGAGTACAGTGCCTGTACTGCCGTGTAGTACTGAGTGGAGTACAGTGCCTGTAATGCCGTATAGTCCCGAGTGGAGTACAGTGCCTGTACTGCCGTGTAGTAGTGAGTGGAGTACTGTGCCTGTACTGCCGTGTAGTACTGAGTGGTGTACTGTGTGTATAGTGCCGTGTAGTACCGCGTGGTGTACAGTGGGTGTACTGCCGTGTAGTACTGATTGGAGTAGACTGCCTGTACTGCCGTGTAGTACTGAGTGGAGTACAGTGCCTGTACTGCCGTGTAGTCCCGAGTGGAGTACAGTGCCTGTACTGGCGTGTAGTACTGAGTGGAGTACTGTGTGTATAGTGCCGTGTAGTACCGAGTGGAGTACAGTGCCTGTACTGCCGTGTAGTACTGAGTGGATACAGTGCCTGTACTGCCGTGTAGTACTGAGTGGAGTACAGTGCCTGTACTGCCGTGTAGCACTGAGTAGAGTACAGTGCCTCTACAGCCGTGTAGTGCCCAGTGGAGTACTGTGTGTATAGTGCAGTGTAGTACTGAGTGGAGTACAGTGCATGTACTGCCGTGTAGTCCCGAGTGGAGTACTCTGTGTATAGTGCAGTGTAGTACTGAGTGGAGTACAGTGCCTATGCTGCCGTGTAGTACCGAGTAGAGTACAGTGCCTGTACTGCCGTGTAGTCCCGAGTGGAGTACTGTGTGCATACTGCCGTGTAGTACTGAGTGGAGTAAAGTACCTGTAATGCCGTGTAGTACCGAGTGGAGTACAGTGCCTGTACTGCCGTGTAGTACGGAGTGGAGTACAGTGCCTGTACTGCCGTGTAGTCCCGAGTGGAGTACTGTGTGTATAGTGCAGTGTAGTACTGAGTGGAGTACTGTGTGTATAGTGCAGTGTAGTACTGAGTGGAGTACTGTGTGTATAGTGCCGTGTAGTACTGAGTGGAGTACAGTGCCTGTACTGCCGTGTAGTCCCAGGTGGAGTACTGTGTGCATACTGCCGTGTAGTACTGAGTGGAGTACAGTGCCTGTACTGCCGTGTAGTACCGAGTGGAGTACAGTGCCTGTACTGCCGTGCAGTACTGAGTGGAGTACATTGCCTGTACTGCCGTGCAGTCCCGAGTGGAGTACTGTGTGTATAGTGCAGTGTAGTACTGAGTGGAGTACTGTGTGTATAGTGCCGTGTAGTACTGAGTGGAGTACAGTGCCTGTACTGCCGTGTAGTACCGAGTGGAGTACTGTGCGCATACTGCCGTGTAGTACTGAGTGGAGTACAGTGCCTGTACTGCCGTGTAGTACTGGGTGGAGTACAGTGCCTGTACTGCCGTGTAGTCCCCAATGGAATACAGTTTGTGTAGTGCAGTGTAGTACTGAGTGGAGTACAGTGCATGTACTGCCGTGTAGTACCGAGTGGAGTACTGTGTGTATAGTGCAGTGTAGTACTGAGTGGAGTACTGTGTGTATAGTGCCGTGTAGTACTGAGTGGAGTACAGTGCCTGTACTGCCGTGTAGTACCGAGTGGAGTACTGTGTGTATAGTGCCGTGTAGTACACAGTGGAGTACAGTGCCTGTACTGCCGTGTAGTACTGAGTGGAGTACAGTGCCTGTAATGCCGTGTAGTACCGAGTGGAGTACTGTGTGTATAGTGCCGTGTAGTACTGAGTGGAGTACATTGCCTGTACTGCCGTGCAGTCCCGAGTGGAGTACTGTGTGTATACTGCCGTGTAGTACTGAGTGGAGTACAGTACCTGTACTGCCGTGTAGTACCGAGTGGGGGACTGTGTGTATACTGCCGTGTAGTACTGAGTGGAGTACAGTGCCTGTACTGCCGAGTAGTCCCGAGTGGAGTACTGTGTGTATAGTGCAGTGTAGTGCTGAGTGGAGTACAGAACCTGTACTGCCGTGTAGTACCGAGTGGGGAACTGTGTGTATACTGCCGTGTAGTACTGAGTGGAGTACAGTGCCTGTACTGCCGTGTAGTACCGAGTGGGGGACTGTGTGTATATTGCCGTGTAGTACTGAGTGGAGTACAGTGCCTGTACTGCCGTGTAGTACCGAGTGGATTACTGTGTGTATAGTGCCGTGTAGTACCGAGTGGAGTACAGTGCCTGTACTGCCGTGTAGTACTGCTTGGAGTACAGTGCATGTACTGCCGTGTAGTACCGAGTGGAGTACTCTGTGTATACTGCCGTGTAATACTGAGTGGAGTACAGTACCTGTACTGCCGTGTAGTACCGAGTGGGTGACTGTGTGTATACTGCCGTGTAGTACTGAGTGGAGTACAGTGCCTGTAATGCCGTGTAGTACCGAGTGGAGTACTGTGTGTATAGTGCCGTGTAGTACTGAGTGGAGGACATTGCCTGTACTGCCGTGCAGTCCCGAGTGGAGTACTGTGTGTATACTGCCGTGTAGTACTGAGTGGAGTACAGTACCTGTACTGCCGTGTAGTACCGAGTGGGGGACTGTGTGTATACTGCCGTGTAGTACTGAGTGGAGTACAGTGCCTGTACTGCCGAGTAGTCCCGAGTGGAGTACTGTGTGTATAGTGCAGTGTAGTGCTGAGTGGAGTACAGTACCTGTACTGCCGTGTAGTACCAAGTGGGGAACTGTGTGTATACTGCCGTGTAGTACTGAGTGGAGTACAGTGCCTGTACTGCCGTGTAGTACCGAGTGGGGGACTGTGTGTATATTGCCGTGTAGTACTGAGTGGAGTACAGTGCGTGTACTGCCGTGTAGTACCGAGTGGATTACTGTGTGTATAGTGCCGTGTAGTACCGAGTGGAGTACAGTGCCTGTACTGCCGTGTAGTACTGCTTGGAGCACAGTGCATGTACTGCCGTGTAGTACCGAGTGGAGTACTCTGTGTATACTGCCGTGTAATACTCAGTGGAGTACAGTACCTGTACTGCCGTGTAGTACCGAGTGGGTGACTGTGTGTATACTGCCGTGTAGTACCGAGTGGAGTACAGTGCCTGTACTGCCGTGTAGTACTAAGTGGAGTACAGTGCCTGTACTACCGTATAGTCCCGAGTGGAGTACTGTGTGTATAGTGCAGTGTAGTACTGAGTGGTGTACAGTGCCTGTACTGCCGTGTAGTACTGAGTGGATTACAGTGCCTGTAGTGCCGTGTAGTACTGGGTGGAGTACAGTACCTGTACTGCCGTTAGTACCTCGTGGAGTACAGTGCCTGTACTGCCGTGTGGTACCGAGTGGAGTACAGTGCCTGTACTGCCGTGTGGTACCGAGTGGAGTACTGTGTGTATACTGCCGTGTAGTACTGAGTGGAGTACAGTGCCGGTACTGCCGTGTAGTACCGAGTGGAGTACTCTGTGTATAGTGCCGTGTAGTACCGAGTGGAGTACTGTGTGCATACTGCCGTGTAGTACTGAGTGGAGTACAGTGCCTGTACTGCCGTGTAGTACCGAGTGGATTACTGTGTGTATAGTGCCATGTAGTACCGAGTGGAGTACAGTGCATGTACTGCCGTGTAGTACCGAGTGGAGTACTATGTGTATAGTGCGGTGTAGTACCGAGTGGAGTACAGTGCCTGTACTTTCGTGTAGTACTGAGTGGAGTAGAGTGCCTGTAGTGCCGTGTAGTCCCGAGTGGAGTACAGTGCCTGTACTGCCGTGTAGTTGTGAGTGGAGTACTGTGCCTGTACTGCCGTGTAGTACTGAGTGGAGTACTGTGTGTATAGTGCCGTGTAGTACCGAGTGGAGTACCGTGCCTGTACTGCCGTGTAGTACTGAGTGGAGTACAGTGCCTGTACTGCCGTGTGGTACTGAGTGGAGAACAGTGCCCGTACTGCCGTGTAGTCCCGATTGGAGTACAGTGCCTGTACTGCCGTGTATTACTGAGTGGAGTACTGTGTGTATAGTGCCGTGTAGTACCGAGTGGAGTAAAGTCCCTGTACTGCCGTGTAGTACTGAGTGGAGTACAGTGCCTGTACTGCCGTTTAGTGCTGAGTGGAGTAGAGTGCCTGTACTGCCGTGTAGTACTGAGTGGAGTACAGTGCCTGTACTGCCGTGTAGTACTGAGTGGAGTACAGTGCCTGTACTGCCGTGTAGTTCTGAGTGGACTACAGTGCCTGTACTGCCGTGTAGTCCCGAGTGGAGTACTGTGTGTAAGGTGCCGTGTAGTACCGAGTGGAGTACAGTGCCTGTACTGCCGTGTAGTACTGAGTGGAGTACAGTGCCAGAACTGCAGTGTAGTACTGTGTGGAGTACAGTGCCTGTACTGCCGTGTAGTCCCGAGTGGAGTACAGTGCTTGTACTGCCGTGTAGTACTGAGTGGAGTACTGTGTGTATAGTGCCGTGTAGTAACGAGTGGAGTACAGTGCCTGTACTGCCGTGTAGTACTGAATGGAGTACAGTGCCTGTACTGCCGTGTAGTCCCGAATGGAGTACTGTGTGTATAGTGCCGTGTAGTACGGAGTGCAGTACAGTGCCTGTACTGCCGTGTAGTCCTGAGTGGAGTACAGTGCCTGTACTACCGCGTAGTCCCGAGTGGAGTACTGTGTGTATAGTGCAGTGTAGTACTGAGTGTTGTACAGTGCCTGTACTGTCGTGTAGTACTGAGTGGAGTACAGTGCCTGTACTCCCGTGTAGTCCCGAGTGGAGTACTGTGTGTATAGTGCCGTGTAGTATTGAGTGGAGTACAGTGCCTGTACTGCCGTGTAGTACTAAGTGGAGTACAGTGGCTGTACTGCCGTGTAGTCCCGAGTGTAGTAGTGTGTGTATAGTGCAGTGTAGTGCTGAGTGGTGTACAGTGCTTGTACTGCCGTGTAGTACTGAGTGGAGTACAGTGCCTGTACTGCCGTGTAGTACTGGGTGGAGTACAGTGCCTGTACTGCCGTGTAGTACCGAGTGGGGGACTGTGTGTATACTGCTGTGTAGTACCGAGTGGAGTACAGTGCCTGTACTGCCGTGTAGTACCGAGTGGAGTACTGTGTGTATAGTGCCGTGTAGTACCGAGTGGACTACAGTGCCTGTACTGCCGTGTAGTACCGAGTGGAGTACAGTGTGTATAGTGCCGTGTAGTACCGAGTGGAGTACAGTGCCTGTACTGCCGTGTAGTACCGAGTGGAGTACTGTGTGCATACTGCCGTGTAGTACTGAGTGGAGTATAGAGCCTGTACTGCCGTGTAGTACCGAGTGGGGTAATGTTTGTATAGTGCCGTGTAGTACCGAGTGGAGTACACTGCATGTACTGCCGTGTAGTATCGAGTTGAGTACTGTGTGTATCGTGCGGTGTAGTACCGAGTGGAGTACATTGCATGTACTGCCGTGTAGTACCGAGCGGAGTACTGTGTGTTAGTGCCGTGTAGTACAGAGTGGAGTACAGTGCCTGTATTGCCGTGTAGTACCGATTGGAGTACTGTGTGTATAGTGCCGTGTAGTACCGAGTGGAGTACTGTGTGCATACTGCCGTGTAGTAATGAGTGGAGTACAGTACCTGTACTGCCGTGTAGTACCGAGTGGAGTACTGTGTGTATAGTGCCGTTTAGTACCGAGTGGAGTACAGTGCCTGTACTGCCGTGTAGTACTGAGTGGAGTACAGTGCCTGTAATGCCGTGTAGTCCCGAGTGGAGTACAGTGCCTGTACTGCCGTGTAGTGGTGAGTGGAGTACTGTGCCTGTACTGCCGTGTAGTACTGAGTGGTGTACTGTGTGTATAGTGCCGTGTAGTACCGCGTGGTGTACAGTGGGTGTACTGCCGTGTAGTACTGATTGGAGTAGACTGCCTGTACTGCCGTGTAGTACCGAGTGGAGTACAGTGCCTGTACTGCCGTGTAGTCCCGAGTGGAGTACAGTGCCTGTACTGCCGTGTAGTACTGAGTGGAGTACTGTGTGTATAGTGCCGTGTAGTACCGAGTGGAGTACAGTGCCTGTACTGCCGTGTAGTACTGAGTGGAGTACAGTGCCTGTACTGCCGTGTAGTACTGAGTGGAGTACAGTGCCTGTACTGCCGTGTAGTACTGAGTGGAGTACAGTGCCTGTACTGCCGTGTAGTACTGAGTGGAGTACAGTGCCTGTACTGCCGTGTAGTGCCCAGTGGAGTACTCTGTGTATAGTGCAGTGTAGTACTGAGTGGAGTACAGTGCATGTACTGCCGTGTAGTCCCGAGTGGAGTACTCTGTGTATAGTGCAGTGTAGTACTGAGTGGAGTACAGTGCCTGTACTGCCGTGTAGTACCGAGTGGAGTACAGTGCCTGTACTGCCGTGTAGTCCCGAGTGGAGTACTCTGTGCATACTGCCGTGTAGTACTGAGTGGAGTAAATTACCTGTAATGCCGTGTAGTACCGAGTGGAGTACAGTGCCTGTACTGCCTTGTAGTACTGAGTGGAGTACAGTGCCTGTACTGCCGTGTAGTCCCGAGTGGAGTACTGTGTGTATAGTGCAGTGTAGTACTGAGTGGAGAACTGTGTATAGTATAGTGCAGTGTAGTACTGAGTGGAGTACTGTGTGTATAGTGCCGTGTAGTACTGAGTGGAGTACAGTGCCTGTACTGCCGTGTAGTCCCAGGTGGAGTACTGTGTGCATACTGCCGTGTAGTACTGAGTAGAGTACAGTGCCTGTACTGCCGTGTAGTACCGAGTGGAGTACAGTGCCTGTACTGCCGTGTAGTACTGTGTGGAGTACATTGCCTGTACTGCCGTGCAGTCCCGAGTGGAGTACTGTGCGTATAGTGCAGTGTAGTACTGAGTGGAGTACTGTGTGTATAGTGCCGTGTAGTACTGAGTGGAGTACAGTGCCTGTACTGCCGTGTAGTACCGAGTGGAGTACAGTGTGCATACTGCCGTGTAGTACTGAGTGGAGTACAGTGCCTGTACTGCCGTGTAGTACTGGGTGGAGTACAGTGCCTGTACTGCCGTGTAGTCCCCAATGGAATACAGTTTGTGTAGTGCAGTGTAGTACTGAGTGGAGTACAGTGCATGTAAAGCCATGTAGTACCGAGTGGAGTACTGTGTGTATAGTGCAGTGTAGTACTGAGTGGAGTACTGTGTGTATAGTGCCGTGTAGTACTGAGTGGAGTACAGTGCCTGTACTGCCGTGTAGTACCGAGTGGAGTACTGTGTGTATAGTGCCGTGTAGTACACAGTGGAGTACAGTGCCTGTACTGCCGTGTAGTACTGAGTGGAGTACAGTGCCTGTAATGCCGTGTAGTACCGAGTGGAGTACTGTGTGTATAGTGCCGTGTAGTACTGAGTGGTGTACATTGCCTGTACTGCCGTGCAGTCCCGAGTGGAGTACTGTGTGTATACTGCCGTGTAGTACTGAGTGGAGTACAGTACCTGTACTGCCGTGTAGTACCGAGTGGGGGACTGTGTGTATACTGCCGTGTAGTACTGAGTGGAGTACAGTGCCTGTACTGCCGAGTAGTCCCGAGTGGAGTACTGTGTGTATAGTGCAGTGTAGTGCTGAGTGGAGTACAGTACCTGTACTGCCGTGTAGTACCGAGTGGGGAACTGTGTGTATACTGCCGTGTAGTACTGAGTGGAGTACAGTGCCTGTACTGCCGTGTAGTACCGAGTGGGGGACTGTGTGTATATTGCCGTGTAGTACTGAGTGGAGTACAGTGCCTGTACTGCCGTGTAGTACCGAGTGGATTACTGTGTGTATAGTGCCGTGTAGTACCGAGTGGAGTACAGTGCCTGTACTGCCGTGTAGTACTGCTTGGAGTACAGTGCATGTACTGCCGTGTAGTACCGAGTGGAGTACTCTGTGTATACTGCCGTGTAATACTGAGTGGAGTACAGTACCTGTACTGCCGTGTAGTACCGAGTGGGTGACTGTGTGTATACTGCCGTGTAGTACTGAGTGGAGTACATTGCCTGTACTGCCGAGTAGTCCCGAGTGGAGTACTGTGTGTATAGTGCAGTGTAGTGCTGAGTGGAGTACAGTACCTGTACTGCCGTGTAGTACCGAGTGGGGAACTGTGTGTATACTGCCGTGTAGTACTGAGTGGAGTACAGTGCCTGTACTGCCGTGTAGTACCGAGTGGGGGACTGTGTGTATATTGCCGTGTAGTACTGAGTGGAGAACAGTACCTGTACTGCCGTGTAGTACCGAGTGGAGTACTGTGTGTATAGTGCCGTGTAGTACGGAGTGGAGTACAGTGCCTGTACTGCCGTGTAGTACTGCTTGGAGTACAGTGCCTGTACTGCCGTGTAGTCCCGAGTGGAGTACAGTGCCTGTACTGCCGTGTAGTAGTGAGTGGAGTACTGTGCCTGTACTGCCGTGTAGTAGAGAGCGGAGTACTGTGTGTATAGTGCCGTGTAGTACCGAGTGGAATACAGTGGGTGTACTGCCGTGTAGTACTGAGTGGAGTACAGTGCCTGTATTGCCGTGTAGTACTGAGTGGGGTACAGTGCATGTACTGCCGTGTAGTATTGAGTGGAGTACAGTGCCTGTACTGCCGTGTAGTACTGAGTGGAGTACAGTGCCTGTACTGCCATGTAGTCCCGAGTGGAGTACAGTCCCTTTACTGCCGTGTAGTACTGAGTGGAGTACTGTGTGTATAGTGCCGTGTAGTACCGAGTGGAGTACAGTGCCTGTACTCCCTTGTAGTACTGAGTGGATTCCAGTGCCTGTACTGCCGTGTAGTACTGAGTGGAGTACAGTGCCTGTACTGCCGTGTAGTACCGAGTGATGTACAGTGCCTGTACTGCCGTATAGTACTGAGTGTAGTACAGTGCCTGTACTCCCGTGTAGTCCCGAGTGGATTACTGTGTGTATAGTGCCGTGTAGTACTGAGTGGAGTACAGTGCCTGTACTGCCGTGTAGTCCGGAATGGAGTACAGTGACTGTACTGCCGTGTAGTCCCGAGTAGAGTTCTGTGTGTATAGTGCCGTGTAGTACCGAGTGGAGTACAGTGCCTGTACTGCCGTGTAGTACTAAGTGGAGTACAGTGCCTGTACTACCGTATAGTCCCGAGTGGAGTACTGTGTGTATAGTGCAGTGTAGTACTGAGTGGTGTACAGTGCCTGTACTGCCGTGTAGTACTGAGTGGATTACAGTGCCTGTAGTGCCGTGTAGTACTGGGTGGAGTACAGTACCTGTACTGCCGTGTAGTACCTCGTGGAGTACAGTGCCTGTATTGCCGTGCGGTACCGAGTGGAGTACAGTGCCTGTACTGCCGTGTGGTACCGAGTGGAGTACTGTGTGTATACTGCCGTGTAGTACTGTGTGGAGTACAGTGCCGGTACTGCCGTGTAGTACCGAGTGGAGCACCCTGTGTATAGTGCCGTGTAGTACCGAGTGGAGTACTGTGTGCATACTGCCGTGTAGTACTGAGTGGAGTACAGTGCCTGTACTGCCGTGTAGTACCGAGTGGAGTACTGTGTGTATAGTGCCGTGTAGTACCGAGTGGAGTACAGTGCATGTACTGCCGTGTAGTACCGAGTGGAGTACTATGTGTATAGTGCGGTGTAGTACCGGGTGGAGTACAGTGCCTGTACTTTCGTGTAGTACTGAGTGGAGTAGAGTGCCTGTAGTGCCGTGTAGTCCCGAGTGGAGTACAGTGCCTGTACTGCCGTGTAGTTGTGAGTGGAGTACTGTGCCTGTACTGCCGTGTAGTACTGAGTGGAGTACTGTGTGTATAGTGCCGTGTAGTACCGAGTGGAGTACCGTGCTGTACTGCCGTGTAGTACTGATTGGAGTACATTGCCTGTACTGCCGTGTAGTACTGAGTGGAGTACAGTGCCTGTACTGCCGTGTAGTCCCGATTGGAGTACAGTGCCTGTACTGCCGTGTAGTACTGAGTGGAGTACTGTGTGTATAGTGCCGTGTAGTACCGAGTGGAGTAAAGTGCCTGTACTGCCGTGTAGTACTGAGTGGAGTACAGTGCCTGTACTGCCGTGTAGTACTGAGTGGAGTACAGTGCCTGTACTGCCGTGTAGTACTGAGTGGAGTACAGTGCCTGTACTGCCGTGTAGTACTGAGTGGAGTACAGTGCCAGTACTGCCGTGTAGTTCTGAGTGGACTACAGTGCCTGTACTGCCGTGTAGTCCCGAGTGGAGTACTGTGTGTAAGGTGCCGTGTAGTACCGAGTGGAGTATAGTGCCTGTACTGCCGTGTAGTACTGAGTGGAGTACAGTGCCAGAACTGCAGTGTAGTACTGTGTGGAGTACAGTGCCTGTACTGCCGTGTAGTCCCGAGTGGAGTACAGTGCTTGTACTGCCGTGTAGTACTGAGTGGAGTACTGTGTGTATAGTGCCGTGTAGTACCGAGTGGAGTACAGTGCCTGTACTGCCGTGTAGTACTGAATGGAGTACAGTGCCTGTACTGCCGTGTAGTCCCGAATGGAGTACTGTGTGTATAGTGCCGTGTAGTACGGAGTGCAGTAGAGTGCCTGTACTGCCGTGTAGTACTGAGTGGAGTACAGTGCCTGTACTAACGTGTAGTCCCGAGTGGAGTACTGTGTGTATAGTGCAGTGTAGTACTGAGTGTTGTACAGTGCCTGTAATGTCGTGTAGTACTGAGTGGAGTACAGTGCTTGTACTCCCGTGTAGTCCCGAGTGGAGTACTGTGTGTATAGTGCCGAGTAGTATTGAGTGGAGTACAGTGTCTGTACTGCCGTGTAGTACTAAGTGGAGTACAGTGGGTGTACTGCCGTGTAGTCCCGAGTGTAGTAGTGTGTGTATAGTGCAGTGTAGTGCTGAGTGGTGTACAGTGCTTGTACTGCCGTGTAGTACTGAGTGGAGTACAGTGCCTGTACTGCCGTGTAGTACTGGGTGGAGTACAGTGCCTGTACTGCCGTGTAGTACCGAGTGGGGGACTGTGTGTATACTGCTGTGTAGTACCGAGTGGAGTACAGTGCCTGTACTGCCGTGTAGTACCGAGTGGAGTACTGTGTATAGTGCCGTGTAGTACCGAGTGGAGTACAGTGCCTGTACTGCCGTGTAGTACCGAGTGGAGTACTGTGTGTATAGTGCCGTGTAGTACCGAGTGGAGTACACTGCCTGTACTGCCGTGTAGTACCGAGTGGAGTACTGTGTGCATACTGCCGTGTAGTACTGAGTGGAGTATAGAGCCTGTACTGCCGTGTAGTACCGAGTGGAGTAATGTTTGTATAGTGCCGTGTAGTACCGAGTGGAGTACACTGCATGTACTGCCGTGTAGTATCGAGTTGAGTACTGTGTGTATCGTGCGGTGTAGTACCGAGTGGAGTACATTGCATGTACTGCCGTGTAGTACCGAGCGGAGTACTGTGTGTATAGTGCCGTGTAGTACCGAGTGGAGTACAGTGCCTGTATTGCCGTGTAGTACCGAGTGGAGTACTGTGTGTATAGTGCCGTGTAGTACCGAGTGGAGTACTGTGTGCATACTGCCGTGTAGTAATGAGTGGAGTACAGTACCTGTACTGCCGTGTAGTACCGAGTGGAGTACTGTGTGTATAGTGCCGTTTAGTACCGAGTGGAGTACAGTGCCTGTACTGCCGTGTAGTACTGAGTGGAGTACAGTGCCTGTAATGCCGTGTAGTCCCGAGTGGAGTACAGTGCCTGTACTGCCGTGTAGTAGTGAGTGGAGTACTGTGCCTGTACTGCCGTGTAGTACTGAGTGGTGTACTGTGTGTATAGTGCCGTGTAGTACCGCGTGGTGTACAGTGGGTGTACTGCCGTGTAGTACTGATTGGAGTAGACTGCCTGTACTGCCGTGTAGTACTGAGTGGAGTACAGTGCCTGTACTGCCGTGTAGTCCCGAGTGGAGTACAGTGCCTGTACTGCCGTGTAGTACTGAGTGGAGTACTGTGTGTATAGTGCCGTGTAGTACCGAGTGGAGTACAGTGCTTGTACTGCCGTGTAGTACTGAGTGGAGTACAGTGCCTGTACTGCCGTGTAGTACTGAGTGGAGTACAGTGCCTGTACTGCCGTGTAGTACTGAGTGGAGTACAGTGCCTGTACTGCCGTGTAGTACTGAGTGGAGTACAGTGCCTGTACAGCCGTGTAGTGCCCAGTGGAGTACTGTGTGTATAGTGCAGTGTAGTACTGAGTGGAGAACAGTGCATGTACTGCCGTGTAGTCCCGAGTGGAGTACTCTGTGTATAGTGCAGTGTAGTACTGAGTGGAGTACAGTGCCTGTACTGCCGTGTAGTACCGAGTGGAGTACAGTGCCTGTACTGCCGTGTAGTCCCGAGTGGAGTACTGTGTGCATACTGCCGTGTAGTACTGAGTGGAGTAAAGTACCTGTAATGCCGTGTAGTACCGAGTGGAGTACAGTGCCTGTACTGCCGTGTAGTACTGAGTGGAGTACAGTGCCTGTACTGCCGTGTAGTCCCGAGTGGAGTACTTTGTGTATAGTGCAGTGTAGTACTGAGTGGAGTACTGTGTGTATAGTGCAGTGTAGTACTGAGTGGAGTACTGTGTGTATAGTGCCGTGTAGTACTGAGTGGAGTACAGTGCCTGTACTGCCGTGTAGTCCTAGGTGGAGTACTGTGTGCATACTGCCGTGTAGTACTGAGTGGAGTACAGTGCCTGTACTGCCGTGTAGTACCGAGTGGAGTACAGTGCCTGTACTGCCGTGCAGTACTGAGTGGAGTACATTGCCTGTACTGCCGTGCAGTCCCGAGTGGAGTACTGTGTGTATAGTGCAGTGTAGTACTGAGTGGAGTACTGTGTGTATAGTGCCGTGTAGTACTGAGTGGAGTACAGTGCCTGTACTGCCGTGTAGTACCGAGTGGAGTACTGTGTGCATACTGCCGTGTAGTACTGAGTGGAGTACAGTGCCTGTACTGCCGTGTAGTACTGGGTGGAGTACAGTGCCTGTACTGCCGTGTAGTCCCCAATGGAATACAGTTTGTGTAGTGCAGTGTAGTACTGAGTGGAGTACAGTGCATGTACTGCCGTGTAGTACCGAGTGGAGTACTGTGTGTATAGTGCAGTGTAGTACTGAGTGGAGTACTGTGTGTATAGTGCCGTGTAGTACTGAGTGGAGTACAGTGCCTGTACTGCCGTGTAGTACCGAGTGGAGTACTGTGTGTATAGTGCCGTGTAGTACACAGTGGAGTACAGTGCCTGTACTGCCGTGTAGTACTGAGTGGAGTACAGTGCCTGTAATGCCGTGTAGTACCGAGTGGAGTACTGTGTGTATAGTGCCGTGTAGTACTGAGTGGAGTACATTGCCTGTACTGCCGTGCAGTCCCGAGTGGAGTACTGTGTGTATACTGCCGTGTAGTACTGAGTGGAGTACAGTACCTGTACTGCCGTGTAGTACCGTGTGGGGGACTGTGTGTATACTGCCGTGTAGTACTGAGTGGAGTACAGTGCCTGTACTGCCGAGTAGTGCCGAGTGGAGTACTGTGTGTATAGTGCAGTGTAGTGCTGAGTGGAGTACAGTACCTGTACTGCCGTGTAGTACCGAGTGGGGAATTGTGTGTATACTGCCGTGTAGTACTGAGTGGAGTACAGTGCCTGTACTGCCGTGTAGTACCGAGTGGGGGACTGTGTGTATATTGCCGTGTAGTACTGAGTGGAGTACAGTGCCTGTACTGCCGTGTAGTACCGAGTGGATTACTGTGTGTATGGTGCCGTGTAGTACCGAGTGGAGTACAGTGCCTGTACTGCCGTGTAGTACCGCTTGGAGTAACAGTGCATGTACTGCCGTGTAGTACCGAGTGGAGTACTCTGTGTATACTGCCGTGTAATACTGAGTGGAGTACAGTACCTGTACTGCCGTGTAGTACCGAGTGGAGTACTGTGTGTATAGTGCCGTGTAGTACCGAGTGGAGTACAGTGCCTGTACTGCCGTGTAGTACTGCTTGGAGTACAGTGCCTGTACTGCCGTGTAGTCCCGAGTGGAGTACAGTGCCTGTACTGCCGTGTAGTAGTGAGTGGAGTACAGTGCCTGTACTGCCGTGTAGTACTGAGTGGGGTACAGTGCATGTACTGCCGTGTAGTACCGAGTGGAGTACAGTGCCTGTACTGCCGTGTAGTACTGCTTGGAGTACAGTGCCTGTACTGCCGTGTAGTCCCGAGTGGAGTACAGTGCCTGTACTGCCGTGTAGTACAGAGCGGAGTACTGTGTGTATAGTGCCGTGTAGTACCGAGTGGAATACAGTGGGTGTACTGCCGTGTAGTACTGAGTGGAGTACAGTGCCTGTACTGCCGTGTAGTACTGAGTGGGGTACAGTGCATGTACTGCCGTGTAGTATTGAGTGGAGTACAGTGCCTGTACTGCCGTGTAGTACTGAGTGGAGTACAGTGCCTGTACTGCCATGTAGTCCCGAGTGGAGTACAGTGCCTGCACTGCCGTGTAGTACTGAGTGGAGTACTGTGTGTATAGTGCCGTGTAGTACCGAGTGGAGTACAGTGCCTGTACTCCGTTGTAGTACTGAGTGGATTCCAGTGCCTGTACTGCCGTGCAGTACTGAGTGGAGTACAGTGCCTGTACTGCCGTGTAGTACCGAGTGAAGTACAGTGCCTGTACTGCCGTATAGTACTGAGTGTAGTACAGTGCCTGTACTCCCGTGTAGTCCCGAGTGGAGTACTGTGTGTATAGTGCCGTGTAGTACCGAGTGGAGTACAGTGCCGTGTAGTACCGAGTGGAGTACAGTGCCTGTACTGCCGTGTAGTACTAAGTGGAGTACAGTGCCTGTACTACCGTATAGTCCCGAGTGGAGCACTGTGTGGATAGTGCAGTGTAGTACTGAGTGGTGTACAGTGCCTGTACTGCCGTGTAGTACTGAGTGGATTACAGTGCCTGTAGTGCCGTGTAGTACTGGGTGGAGTACAGTAACTGTACTGCCGTGTAGTACCTCGTGGAGTACAGTGCCTGTACTGCCGTGTGGTACCGAGTGGAGTACAGTGCCTGTACTGCCGTGTGGTACCGAGTGGAGTACTGTGTGTATACTGCCGTGTAGCACTGAGTGGAGTACAGTGCCGGTACTGCCGTGTAGTACCGAGTGGAGTACTCTGTGTATAGTGCCGTGTAGTACCGGGTGGAGTACTGTGTGCATACTGCCATGTAGTACTGAGTGGAGTACAGTGCCTGTACTGCCGTGTAGTACCGAGTGGAGTACTGTGTGTATAGTGCCGTGTAGTACCGAGTGGAGTACAGTGCATGTACTGCCGTGTAGTACCGAGTGGAGTACTATGTGTATAGTGCGGTGTAGTACCGAGTGGAGTACAGTGCCTGTACTTTCGTGTAGTACTGAGTGGAGTAGAGTGCCTGTAGTGCCGTGTAGTCCCGAGTGGAGTACAGTGCCTGTACTGCCGTGTAGTTGTGAGTGGAGTACTGTGCCTGTACTGCCGTGTAGTACTGAGTGGAGTACTGTGTGTATAGTGCCGTGTAGTACCGAGTGGAGTAAGGTGCCTGTACTGCCGTGTAGTACTGAGTGGAGTACAGTGCCTGTACTGCCGTGTAGTACTGAGTGGAGTACAGTGCCTGTACTGCCGTGTAGTCCCGATTGGAGTACAGTGCCTGTACTGCCGTGTAGTACTGAGTGGAGTACTGTGTGTATAGTGCCGTGTAGTACCGAGTGGAGTAAAGTGCCTGTACTGCCGTGTAGTACTGAGTGGAGTACAGTGCCCTTACTGCCGTGTAGTACTGAGTGGAGTACAGTGCCTGTACTGCCGTGTAGTACTGAGTGGAGTACAGTGCCAGTACTGCCGTGTAGTTCTGAGTGGACTACAGTGCCTGTACTGCCGTGTAGTCCCGAGTGGAGTACTGTGTGTAAGGTGCCGTGTAGTACCGAGTGGAGTACAGTGCCTGTACTGCCGTGTAGTACTGAGTGGAGTACAGTGCCAGAACTGCAGTGTAGTACTGTGTGGAGTACAGTGCCTGTACTGCCGTGTAGTCCCGAGTGGAGTACAGTGCTTGTACTGCCGTGTAGTACTGAGTGGAGTACTGTGTGTATAGTGCCGTGTAGTACCGAGTGGAGTACAGTGCCTGTACTGCCGTGTAGTACTGAATGGAGTACAGTGCCTGTACTGCCGTGTAGTCCCGAATGGAGTACTGTGTGTATAGTGCCGTGTAGTACGGCGTGCAGTACAGTGCCTGTACTGCCGTGTAGTACTGAGTGGAGTACAGTGCCTCTACTAAGGTGTAGTCCCGAGTGGAGTACTGTGTGTATAGTGCAGTGTAGTACTGAGTGATGTACAGTGCCTGTACTGTCGTGTAGTACTGAGTGGAGTACAGTGCCTGTACTCCCGTTTAGTCCCGAGTGGAGTACTGTGTGTATAGTGCCGTGTAGTATTGAGTGGAGTACAGTGCCTGTACTGCCGTGTAGTACTAAGTGGAGTACAGTGGCTGTACTGCCGTGTAGTCCCGAGTGTAGTAGTGTGTGTATAGTGCAGTGTAGTGCTGAGTGGTGTACAGTGCTTGTACTGCCGTGTAGTACTGAGTGGAGTACAGTGCCTGTACTGCCGTGTAGTACTGGGTGGAGTACAGTGCCTGTACTGCCGTGTAGTACCGAGTGGGGGACTGTGCGTATAATGCTGTGTAGTACCGAGTGGGGGACTGTGCGTATACTGCTGTGTAGTACCGAGTGGAGTACAGTGCCTGTACTGCCGTGTAGTACTGAGTGGAGTACTGTGTGTATAGTGCCGTGTAGTACCGAGTGGAGTACAGTGCCTGTACTGCCGTGTAGTACCGAGTGGAGTACTGTGTGTATAGTGCCGTGTAGTACCGAGTGGAGTACACTGCCTGTACTGCCGTGTAGTACCGAGTGGAGTACTGTGTGCATACTGCCGTGTAGTACTGAGTGGAGTATAGAGCCTGTACTGCCGTGTAGTACCGAGTGGAGTAATGTTTGTATAGTGCCGTGTAGTACCGAGTGGAGTACACTGCATGTACTGCCGTGTAGTCTCGAGTTGAGTACTGTGTGTATCGTGCGGTGTAGTACCGAGTGGAGTACATTGCATGTACTGCCGTGTAGTACCGAGTGGAGTACTGTGTGTATAGTGCCGTTTAGTACCGAGTGGAGTACAGTGCCTGTACTGCCGTGTAGTACTGAGTGGAGTACAGTGCCTGTAATGCCGTGTAGTCCCGAGTGGAGTACAGTGCCTGTACTGCCGTGTAGTAGTGAGTGGAGTACTGTGCCTGTAATGCCGTGTAGTACTGAGTGGTGTACTGTGTGTATAGTGCCGTGTAGTACCGCGTGGTGTACAGTGGGTGTACTGCCGTGTAGTACTGATTGGAGTAGACTGCCTGTACTGCCGTGTAGTACTGAGTGGAGTACAGTGCCTGTACTGCCGTGTAGTCCCGAGTGGAGTACAGTGCCTGTACTGCCGCGTAGTACTGAGTGGAGTACTGTGTATATAGTGCCGTGTAGTACCGAGTGGAGTACAGTGCCTGTACTGCCGTGTAGTACTGAGTGGAGTACAGTGCCTGTACTGCCGTGTAGTACTGAGTGGAGTACAGTGCCTGTACTGCCGTGTAGTACTGAGTGGACTACAGTGCCTGTACTGCCGTGTAGTCCCGAGTGGAGTACTGATTGTATAGTGCCGTGTAGTACCGAGTGGAGTACAGTGCCTGTACTGCCGTGTAGTACTGAGTGGAGTACAGTGCCTGTACTGCCGTGTAGTCCCGAATGGAGTACTTTGTGTATAGTGCCGTGTAGTACCGAGTGGAGTACAGTGCGTGTACTGCCGTGTAGTACCGAGTGGAGTACTGTGTGTATAGTGCCGTGTAGTACACAGTGGAGTACAGTGCCTGTACTGCCGTGTAGTACTGAGTGGAGTACAGTGCCTGTAATGCTGTGTAGTAACGAGTGGAGTATTGTGTGTATAGTGCCGTGTAGTACCGAGTGGAGTACAGTGCCTGTACTGCCGTGTAGTACTGAGTGGTGTACAGTGTGTATAGTGCCGTGTAGTACCGAGTGGAGTACAGTGTGTATAGTGCCGTGTAGTACTGAGTGGAGTACAGTGCATGTACTGCCGTGTAGTACTGAGTGGAGTACTGTGCCTGTAATGCCGTGTAGTCCCGAGTGGAGTACAGTGCCTGTACTGCCGTGTAGTAGTGAGTGGAGTACTGTGCCTGTACTGCCGTGTAGTACTGAGTGGTGTACTGTGTGTATAGTGCCGTGTAGTACCGCGTGGTATACAGTGGGTGTACTGCCGTGTAGTACTGATTGGAGTAGACTGCCTGTACTGCCGTGTAGTACTGAGTGGAGTACAGTGCCTGTACTGCCGTATAGTCCCGAGTGGAGTACAGTGCCTGTACTGCCGTGTAGTGCTGAGTGGAGTACTGTGTGTATAGTGCCGTGTAGTACCGAGTGGAGTACAGTGCCTGTACTGCAGTGTAGTACTGAGTGGAGTACAGTGCCTGTACTGCCGTGTAGTACTGAGTGGAGTACAGTGCCTGTACTGCCGTGTAGTACTGAGTGGAGTACAGTGCCTGTACTGCCGTGTAGTACTGAGTGGCTACAGTTCCTGTACTGCCGTGTAGTCCCGAGTGGAGTACTGAGTGTATAGTGCCGTGTAGTACCGAGTGGAGTACAGTGCCTGTACTGCCGTGTAGTACTGAGTGGAGTACAGTGCCTGTACTGCCGTGTAGTCCCGAATGGAGTACTTTGTGTATAGTGCCGTGTAGTACCGAGTGGAGTACAGTGCCTGTACTGCCGTGTAGTACTGAGTGGAGTACAGTGCCTGTAATGCTGTGTAGTAACGAGTGGAGTATTGTGTGTATAGTGCCGTGTAGTACCGAGTGGAGTACAGTGCCTGTACTGCCGTGTAGTACTGAGTGGTGTACAGTGTGTATAGTGCCGTGTAGTACCGAGTGGAGTACAATGTGTATAGTGCCGTGTAGTACTGAGTGGAGTACAGTGCATGTACTGCCGTGTAGTACTGAGTGGAGTACAGTGCAAGTACTGCCGTGTAGTACTGAGTGGAGTACAGTGCATGTACTCCCGTGTAGTACCGAGTGGAGTACAGTGCCTGTACTGCCGTGTAGTAATGAGTGGAGAACAGTGCCTGTACTGCCGTGTAGTACTGAGTGGAATACAGTGCCTGTACTGGAGTGTATTACCTAGTGGAGTACAGTGTGTATAGTGCCGTCTAGTACAGAGTGGAGTACAGTGTGTATAGTGCCGTGTAGTACTGAGTGGAGTACAGTGCCTGTACTGCCGTGTAGTACCGAGTGGAGTACAGTGCCTGTACTGCCGTGTAGTACTGAGTGGAATACAGTGCCTGTACTGCCGTGTAGTACCGAGTGGAGTACAGTGTGCATAGTGCCGTGTAGTACTGAGTGGAGTACAGTGCCTGTACTGCCGTGTAGTACTGAGTGGGTACAGTGCCTGTACTGCCGTGTAGTACCGAGTGGAGTACTGTGTGTATACTGCCGTGTAGTACTGAGTGGAGTACAGTACATGTACTGCCGTGTAGTACCGAGTGGAGTACTGTGTGCATACTGCCATGTAGTACTGAGTGGAGTACAGTGCCTGTACTGCCGTGTAGTACCGAGTGGAGTACTGTGTGTATAGTGCCGTGTAGTACCGAGTGGAGTACTGTGTGCATACTGCCGTGTAGTACTGAGTGGAGTACAGTGCCTGAACTGCCGTGCAGTACCGAGTGGAGTACTGTGTGTATAGTGCCGTGTAGTACCGAGTGGAGTACAGTGCATGTACTGCCGTGTAGTACCGAGTGGAGTATTGTGTGTATAGTGCGGTGTAGTACCGAGTGGAGTACAGTGCATGGACTGCCGTGTAGTCCCGAGTGGAGTACTGTGTGTATAGTGCCGTGTAGTACCGAGTGGAATACAGTGCCTGTATTGCCGTGTAGTACCGAGTGGAGTACTGTGTATATAGTGCCGTGTAGTACCGAGTGGAGTGCTGTGTGCATACTGCCGTGTAGTACAGAGTGGAGTAAAATACCTGTACTGCCGTGTAGTACTGAGTGGAGTACGGTGTGTATAGTGCCGTGTAGTACCGAGTGGAGAACCGTGCCTGTACTGCCGTGTAGTACTGAGTGGAGTACAGTGCCTGTACTGCCGTGTAGTACTGAGTGGAGTACAGTGCCTGTACTGCCGTGTAGTCCCGACTGGAGTACAGTGCCTGTACTGCCGTGTAGTACAGAGTGGAGTACTGTGTGTATAGTGCCGTGTAGTACCGAGTGGAGTAAAGTGCCTGTACTGCCGTGTAGTACCGAGTGGGGGACTGTGTGTATACTACTGTGTAGTACCGAGTGGAGTACAGTGCCTGTACTGCCGTGTAGTACCGAGTGGAGTACTGTGTGTATAGTGCCGTGTAGTACCGAGTGGAGTACAGTGCCTGTACTGTCGTGTAGTACCGAGTGGAGTACTGTGTGTATGGTGCCGTGTAGTACCGAGTGGAGTACAGTGCCTGTACTGCCGTGTAGTACCGAGTGGAGTACTGTGTTCATACTGCCGTGTAGTACTGTGTGGAGTATAGTGCCTGTACTGCCGTGTAGTACCGAGTGGAGTACTGTTTGTATAGTGCCGTGTAGTACCGAGTGGAGTACACTGCATGTACTGCCGTGTAGTACCGAGTGGAGTACTGTGTGTATCGTGCGTTGTAGTACCGAGTGGAGTACATTGCATGTACAGCGGTGTAGTACCGAGTGGAGTACTGTGTGTATAGTGCCGTGTAGTACCGAGTGGAGTACAGTGCCTGTATTGCCGTGTAGTGCCGAGTGGAGTACTGTGTGTATAGTGCCGTGTAGTACCGAGTGGAGTACTGTGTGCATACTGCCGTGTAGTAATGAGTGGAGTACAGTACCTGTACTGCCGTGTAGTACCGAGTGGAGTACTGTGTGTATAGTCCCGTGTAGCACCGAGTGGAGTACAGTGCCTGTACTGCCGTGTAGTACTGAGTGGAGTACAGTGCCTGTACTGCCGTGTAGTCCCGAGTGGAGTACAGTGCCTGTACTGCCGTGTAGTAGTGAGTGGAGTACTGTGCCTGTACTGCCGTGTGGTACTGAGTGGAGTACTGTGTGTATAGTGCCGTGTAGTACCGCGTGGAGTACAGTGGGTGTAGTGCCGTGTAGTACTGAGTGGAGTAGAGTGCCTGTACTGCCGTGTAGTACTGAGTGGAGTACAGTGCCTGTACTGCCGTGTAGTCCCGAGTGGAGTACATTGCCTGTACTGCCGTGTAGTACTGAGTGGAGTACTGTGTGTATAGTGCCGTGTAGTACCGAGTGGAGTACATTGCCTGTATTGCCGTGTAGTACTGAGTGGAGTACAGTGCCTGTACTGCCGTGTAGTACTGAGTGGAGTACAGTGCCTGTATTGCCGTGTAGTACTGAGTGGAGTACTGTGTGTATAGTGCCGTGTAGTACCGAGTGGAATACAGTGCCTGCAGTGCCGTGTAGTACTGAGTGGAGTACAGTGCCTGTACTGCCGTGTAGTACTGAGTGGAGTACAGTGCCTCTACTGCCGTGTAGTCCCGAATGTAGTACTGTGTGTATAGTGCCGTGTAGTACCGAGTGGAGTAAAGTGCCTGTACTGCCGTGTTGTACCGAGTGGAGTACAGTGTATAGTGCCGTTTAGTGCACAGTGGAGTACAGTGCCTGTACTGCCGTGTAGTACTGAGTGAAGTACAGTGACTGTAATGCCGTGTAGTACCGAGTGGAGTACGGTGTGTATAGCGCCGTGTAGTACCGAGTGGAGGACAGTGCCTGTACTGCCGTGTAGTACTGAGTGGTGTACAGTGCCTGTACTGTCGTGTAGTCCCGAGTGGAGTACAGTGACTGTACTGCCGTGTAGTACTGATTGGAGTAATAGTGCCTGTACTGCCGTGTAGTACCGAGTGGAGTACAGTGCTTGTACTGCCGTGTAGTACTGAGTGGAGTACAGTGCCTGTACTGCCGTGTAGTCCCGAATGGAGTACTTTGTGTATAGTGCCGTGTAGTACCGAGTGGAGTACAGTGCCTGTACTGCCGTGTAGTACTGAGTGGAGTACAGTGCCTGTAATGCTGTGTAGTAACGAGTGGAGTATTGTGTGTATAATGCCGTGTAGTACCGAGTGGAGTACAGTGCCTGTACTGCCGTGTAGTACTGAGTGGTGTACAGTGTGTATAGTGCCGTGTAGTACCGAGTGGAGTACAGTGTGTATAGTGCCGTGTAGTACTGAGTGGAGTACAGTGCATGTACTGCCGTGTAGTACTGAGTGGAGTACAGTGCAAGTACTGCCGTGTAGTACTGAGTGGAGTACAGTGCATGTACTCCCGTGTAGTACCGAGTGTAGTACAGTGCCTGTACTGCCGTGTAGTACTGAGTGGAGTACAGTGCCTGTACTGCCGTGTAGTACTGAGTGGAATACAGTGCCTGTACTGGAGTGTATTACCTAGTGGAGTACAGTGTGTATAGTGCCGTCTAGTACAGAGTGGAGTACAGTGTGTATAGTGCCGTGTAGTACTGAGTGGAGTACAGTGCCTGTACTGCCGTGTACTACCGAGTGGAGTAGATTGCCTGTACTGCCGTGTAGTACTGAGTGGAATACAGTGCCTGTACTGCCGTGTAGTACCGAGTGGAGTACAGTGTGCATAGTGCCGTGTAGTACTGAGTGGATTACAGTGCCTGTACTGCCGTGTAGTACTGAGTGAGTACAGTGCCTGTACTGCCGTGTAGTACCGAGTGGAGTACTGTGTGTATACTGCCGTGTAGTACTGAGTGGAGTACAGTACATGTACTGCCGTGTAGTACCGAGTGGAGTACTGTGTGCATACTGCCATGTAGTACTGAGTGGAGTACAGTGCCTGTACTGCCGTGTAGTACCGAGTGGAGTACTGTGTGTATAGTGCCGTGTAGTACCGAGTGGAGTACTGTGTGCATACTGCCGTGTAGTACTGAGTGGAGTACAGTGCTTGAACTGCCGTGTAGTACCGAGTGGAGTACTGTGTGTATAGTGCCGTGTAGTACCGAGTGATGTACAGTGCATGTACTGCCGTGCAGTACCGAGTGGAGTATTGTGTGTATAGTGCGGTGTAGTACCGAGTGGAGTAGAGTGCATGGACTGCCGTGTAGTCCCGAGTGGAGTACTGTGTGTATAGTGCCGTGTAGTACCGAGTGGAATACAGTGCCTGTATTGCCGTGTAGTACCGAGTGGAGTACTGTGTATATAGTGCCGTGTAGTACCGAGTGGAGTGCTGTGTGCATACTGCCGTGTAGTACAGAGTGGAGTAAAATACCTGTACTGCCGTGTAGTACTGAGTGGAGTACGGTGTGTATAGTGCCGTGTAGTACCGAGTGGAGAACCGTGCCTGTACTGCCGTGTAGTACTGAGTGGAGTACAGTGCCTGTACTGCCGTGTAGTACTGAGTGGAGTACAGTGCCTGTACTGCCGTGTAGTCCCGACTGGAGTACAGTGCCTGTACTGCCGTGTAGTACAGAGTGGAGTACTGTGTGTATAGTGCCGTGTAGTACCGAGTGGAGTAAAGTGCCTGTACTGCCGTGTAGTACTGAGTGGAGTACAGTGCCTGTACTGCCGTGTAGTGCTGAGTGGAGTACAGTGCCTGTACTGCCGTGTAGTACTGAGTGGAGTACAGTGCATGTACTGCCGTGTAGTACTGAGTGGAGTAGTGTGTGTATAGTGCCGTGTAGTACCGAGTGGAGTACCGTGCCTGTACTGCCGTGTAGTCCCGAGTGTAGTACAGTGCCTGTACTGCCGTGTAGTACTGAGTGGAGTACTGTGTGTATAGTGCCGTGTAGTACCGAGTGGAGTACAGTGCCTGTACTGCCGTGTAGTACTGAGTGGAGTACAGTGCCTGTACTGCCGTGTATTACTGAGTGGAGTACAGTGCCTGTACTGCCGTGTAGTCCCGAATGGAGTACTGTGTGTATAGTGCCGTGTAGTACGGAGTGGAGTACAGTGCCTGTACTGCCGTGTAGTACTGAGTGGAGTACAGTGCCTGTACTAACGTGTAGTCCCGAGTGGAGTACTGTGTGTTTAGTGCAGTGTAGTACTGAGTGGTGTACAATGCCTGTACTGCCGTGTAGTACTGAGTGGAGTACAGTGCCTGTACTCCCGTGTAGTCCCGAGTGGAGTACTGTGTGTATAGTGCCGTGTAGTACTGAGTGGAGTACAGTGCCTGTACTGCCGAGTAGTCCGGAGTGGAGTACAGTGCCTGTACTGCCGTGTAGTCCTGAGTGGAGTACTGTGTGTATAGTGCCGTGTAGTACCGAGGGGAGTACAGTGCCTGTACTGCCGTGTAGTACTAAGTGGAGTACAGTGGCTGTACTGCCGTGTAGTCCCGAGTGTAGTACTCTGTGTATAGTGCAGTGTAGTGCTGAGTGGTGTACAGTGATTGTACTGCCGTGTAGTACTGAGTGGAGTACAGTGCCTGTACTGCCGTGTAGTACCGAGTGGGGGACTGTGTGTATACTGCTGTGTAGTACCGAGTGGAGTACAGTGCCTGTACTGCCGTGTAGTACCGAGTGGAGTACTGTGTGTATAGTGCCGTGTAGTACCGAGTGGAGTACAGTGCCTGTACTGTCGTGTAGTACCGAGTGGAGTACTGTGTGTATGGTGCCGTGTAGTACCGAGTGGAGTACAGTGCCTGTACTGCCGTGTAGTACCGAGTGGAGTACTGTGTGCATACTGCCGTGTAGTACTGTGTGGAGTATAGTGCCTGTACTGCCGTGTAGTACCGAGTGGAGTACTGTTTGTATAGTGCCGTGTAGTACCGAGTGGAGTATACTGCATGTACTGCCGTGTAGTACCGAGTGGAGTACTGTGTGTATCGTGCGTTGTAGTACCGAGTGGAGTACATTGCATGTACAGCGGTGTAGTACCGAGTGGAGTACTGTGTGTATAGTGCCGTGTAGTACCGAGTGGAGTACAGTGCCTGTATTGCCGTGTAGTGCCGAGTGGAGTACTGTGTGTATAGTGCCGTGTAGTACCGAGTGGAGTACTGTGTGCATACTGCCGTGTAGTAATGAGTGGAGTAGAGTACCTGTACTCCCGTGTAGTACCGAGTGGAGTACTGAGTGTATAGTGCCGTGTAGTACCGAGTGGAGTACAGTGCCTGTACTGCCGTGTAGTACTGAGTGGAGTACAGTGCCTGTACTGCCGTGTAGTACTGAGTGGCTACAGTTCCTGTACTGCCGTGTAGTCCCGAGTGGAGTACTGAGTGTATAGTGCCGTGTAGTACCGAGTGGAGTACAGTGCCTGTACTGCCGTGTAGTACTGAGTGGAGTACAGTGCCTGTACTGCCGTGTAGTCCCGAATGGAGTACTTTGTGTATAGTGCCGTGTAGTACCGAGTGGAGTACAGTGCCTGTACTGCCGTGTAGTACTGAGTGGAGTACAGTGCCTGTAATGCTGTGTAGTAACGAGTGGAGTATTGTGTGTATAGTGCCGTGTAGTACCGAGTGGAGTACAGTGCCTGTACTGCCGTGTAGTACTGAGTGGTGTACAGTGTGTATAGTGCCGTGTAGTACCGAGTGGAGTACAATGTGTATAGTGCCGTGTAGTACTGAGTGGAGTACAGTGCATGTACTGCCGTGTAGTACTGAGTGGAGTACAGTGCAAGTACTGCCGTGTAGTACTGAGTGGAGTACAGTGCATGTACTCCCGTGTAGTACCGAGTGGAGTACAGTGCCTGTACTGCCGTGTAGTACTGAGTGGAGAACAGTGCCTGTACTGCCGTGTAGTACTGAGTGGAATACAGTGCCTGTACTGGAGTGTATTACCTAGTGGAGTACAGTGTGTATAGTGCCGTCTAGTACAGAGTGGAGTACAGTGTGTATAGTGCCGTGTAGTACTGAGTGGAGTACAGTGCCTGTACTGCCGTGTAGTACCGAGTGGAGTACAGTGCCTGTACTGCCGTGTAGTACTGAGTGGAATACAGTGCCTGTACTGCCGTGTAGTACCGAGTGGAGTACAGTGTGCATAGTGCCGTGTAGTACTGAGTGGAGTACAGTGCCTGTACTGCCGTGTAGTACAGAGTGGGTACAGTGCCTGTACTGCCGTGTAGTACCGAGTGGAGTACTGTGTGTATACTGCCGTGTAGTACTGAGTGGAGTACAGTACATGTACTGCCGTGTAGTACCGAGTGGAGTACTGTGTGCATACTGCCATGTAGTACTGAGTGGAGTACAGTGCCTGTACTGCCGGGTAGTACCGAGTGGAGTACTGTGTGTATAGTGCCGTGTAGTACCGAGTGGAGTACTGTGTGCATACTGCCGTGTAGTACTGAGTGGAGTACAGTGCCTGAACTGCCGTGCAGTACCGAGTGGAGTACTGTGTGTATAGTGCCGTGTAGTACCGAGTGGAGTACAGTGCATGTACTGCCGTGTAGTACCGAGTGGAGTATTGTGTGTATAGTGCGGTGTAGTACCGAGTGGAGTACAGTGCATGGACTGCCGTGTAGTCCCGAGTGGAGTACTGTGTGTATAGTGCCGTGTAGTACCGAGTGGAATACAGTGCCTGTATTGCCGTGTAGTACAGAGTGGAGTACTGTGTATATAGTGCCGTGTAGTACCGAGTGGAGTGCTGTGTGCATACTGCCGTGTAGTACAGAGTGGAGTAAAATACCTGTACTGCCGTGTAGTACTGAGTGGAGTACGGTGTGTATAGTGCCGTGTAGTACCGAGTGGAGAACCGTGCCTGTACTGCCGTGTAGTACTGAGTGGAGTACAGTGCCTGTACTGCCGTGTAGTACTGAGTGGAGTACAGTGCCTGTACTGCCGTGTAGTCCCGACTGGAGTACAGTGCCTGTACTGCCGTGTAGTACAGAGTGGAGTACTGTGTGTATAGTGCCGTGTAGTACCGAGTGGAGTAAAGTGCCTGTACTGCCGTGTAGTATTGAGTGGAGTACAGTGCCTGTACTGCCGTGTAGTGCTGAGTGGAGTACAGTGCCTGTACTGCCGTGTAGTACTGAGTGGAGTACAGTGCCTGTACTGCCGTGTAGTACTGAGTGGAGTAGTGTGTGTATAGTGCCGTGTAGTACCGAGTGGAGTACCGTGCCTGTACTGCCGTGTAGTCCCGTGTGTAGTACAGTGCCTGTACTGCCGTGCAGTACTGAGTGGAGTACTGTGTGTATAGTGCCGTGTAGTACCGAGTGGAGTACAGTGCCTGTACTGCCGTGTAGTACTGAGTGGAGTACAGTGCCTGTACTGCCGTGTATTACTGAGTGGAGTACAGTGCCTGTACTGCCGTGTAGTCCCGAATGGAGTACTGTGTGTATAGTGCCGTGTAGTACGGAGTGGAGTACAGTGCCTGTACTGCCGTGTAGTACTGAGTGGAGTACAGTGCCTGTACTAACGTGTAGTCCCGAGTGGAGTACTGTGTGTTTAGTGCAGTGTAGTACTGAGTGGTGTACAATGCCTGTACTGCCGTGTAGTACTGAGTGGAGTACAGTGCCTGTACTCCCGTGTAGTCCCGAGTGGATTACTGTGTGTATAGTGCCGTGTAGTACTGAGTGGAGTACAGTGCCTGTACTGCCGTGTAGTCCGGAGTGGAGTACAGTGCCTGTACTGCCGTGTAGTCCTGAGTGGAGTACTGTGTGTATAGTGCCGTGTAGTACCGAGGGGAGTACAGTGCCTGTACTGCCGTGTAGTACTAAGTGGAGTACAGTGGCTGTACTGCCGTGTAGTCCCGAGTGTAGTACTCTGTGTATAGTGCAGTGTAGTGCTGAGTGGTGTACAGTGATTGTACTGCCGTGTAGTACTGAGTGGAGTACAGTGCCTGTACTGCCGTGTAGTACCGAGTGGGGGACTGTGTGTATACTACTGTGTAGTACCGAGTGGAGTACAGTGCCTGTACTGCCGTGTAGTACCGAGTGGAGTACTGTGTGTATAGTGCCGTGTAGTACCGAGTGGAGTACAGTGCCTGTACTGTCGTGTAGTACCGAGTGGAGTACTGTGTGTATGGTGCCGTGTAGTACCGAGTGGAGTACAGTGCCTGTACTGCCGTGTAGTACCGAGTGGAGTACTGTGTTCATACTGCCGTGTAGTACTGTGTGGAGTATAGTGCCTGTACTGCCGTGTAGTACCGAGTGGAGTACTGTTTGTATAGTGCCGTGTAGTACCGAGTGGAGTACACTGCATGTACTGCCGTGTAGTACCGAGTGGAGTACTGTGTGTATCGTGCGTTGTAGTACCGAGTGGAGTACATTGCATGTACAGCGGTGTAGTACCGAGTGGAGTACTGTGTGTATAGTGCCGTGTAGTACCGAGTGGAGTACAGTGCCTGTATTGCCGTGTAGTGCCGAGTGGAGTACTGTGTGTATAGTGCCGTGTAGTACCGAGTGGAGTACTGTGTGCATACTGCCGTGTAGTAATGAGTGGAGTACAGTACCTGTACTGCCGTGTAGTACCGAGTGGAGTACTGTGTGTATAGTCCCGTGTAGCACCGAGTGGAGTACAGTGCCTGTACTGCCGTGTAGTACTGAGTGGAGTACAGTGCCTGTACTGCCGTGTAGTCCCGAGTGGAGTACAGTGCCTGTACTGCCGTGTAGTAGTGAGTGGAGTACTGTGCCTGTACTGCCGTGTGGTACTGAGTGGAGTACTGTGTGTATAGTGCCGTGTAGTACCGCGTGGAGTACAGTGGGTGTAGTGCCGTGTAGTACTGAGTGGAGTAGAGTGCCTGTACTGCCGTGTAGTACTGAGTGGAGTACAGTGCCTGTACTGCCGTGTAGTCCCGAGTGGAGTACATTGCCTGTACTGCCGTGTAGTACTGAGTGGAGTACTGTGTGTATAGTGCCGTGTAGTACCGAGTGGAGTACATTGCCTGTATTGCCGTGTAGTACTGAGTGGAGTACAGTGCCTGTACTGCCGTGTAGTACTGAGTGGAGTACAGTGCCTGTATTGCCGTGTAGTACTGAGTGGAGTACTGTGTGTATAGTGCCGTGTAGTACCGAGTGGAATACAGTGCCTGCAGTGCCGTGTAGTACTGAGTGGAGTACAGTGCCTGTACTGCCGTGTAGTACTGAGTGGAGTACAGTGCCTCTACTGCCGTGTAGTCCCGAATGTAGTACTGTGTGTATAGTGCCGTGTAGTACCGAGTGGAGTAAAGTGCCTGTACTGCCGTGTTGTACCGAGTGGAGTACAGTGTATAGTGCCGTTTAGTGCACAGTGGAGTACAGTGCCTGTACTGCCGTGTAGTACTGAGTGAAGTACAGTGACTGTAATGCCGTGTAGTACCGAGTGGAGTACGGTGTGTATAGCGCCGTGTAGTACCGAGTGGAGGACAGTGCCTGTACTGCCGTGTAGTACTGAGTGGTGTACAGTGCCTGTACTGTCGTGTAGTCCCGAGTGGAGTACAGTGACTGTACTGCCGTGTAGTACTGATTGGAGTAATAGTGCCTGTACTGCCGTGTAGTACCGAGTGGAGTACAGTGCTTGTACTGCCGTGTAGTACTGAGTGGAGTACAGTGCCTGTACTGCCGTGTAGTCCCGAATGGAGTACTTTGTGTATAGTGCCGTGTAGTACCGAGTGGAGTACAGTGCCTGTACTGCCGTGTAGTACTGAGTGGAGTACAGTGCCTGTAATGCTGTGTAGTAACGAGTGGAGTATTGTGTGTATAATGCCGTGTAGTAACGAGTGGAGTACAGTGCCTGTACTGCCGTGTAGTACTGAGTGGTGTACAGTGTGTATAGTGCCGTGTAGTACCGAGTGGAGTACAGTGTGTATAGTGCCGTGTAGTACTGAGTGGAGTACAGTGCATGTACTGCCGTGTAGTACTGAGTGGAGTACAGTGCAAGTACTGCCGTGTAGTACTGAGTGGAGTACAGTGCATGTACTCCCGTGTAGTACCGAGTGTAGTACAGTGCCTGTACTGCCGTGTAGTACTGAGTGGAGTACAGTGCCTGTACTGCCGTGTAGTACTGAGTGGAATACAGTGCCTGTACTGGAGTGTATTACCTAGTGGAGTACAGTGTGTATAGTGCCGTCTAGTACAGAGTGGAGTACAGTGTGTATAGTGCCGTGTAGTACTGAGTGGAGTACAGTGCCTGTACTGCCGTGTACTACCGAGTGGAGTAGATTGCCTGTACTGCCGTGTAGTACTGAGTGGAATACAGTGCCTGTACTGCCGTGTAGTACCGAGTGGAGTACAGTGTGCATAGTGCCGTGTAGTACTGAGTGGATTACAGTGCCTGTACTGCCGTGTAGTACTGAGTGAGTACAGTGCCTGTACTGCCGTGTAGTACCGAGTGGAGTACTGTGTGTATACTGCCGTGTAGTACTGAGTGGAGTACAGTACATGTACTGCCGTGTAGTACCGAGTGGAGTACTGTGTGCATACTGCCATGTAGTACTGAGTGGAGTACAGTGCCTGTACTGCCGTGTAGTACCGAGTGGAGTACTGTGTGTATAGTGCCGTGTAGTACCGAGTGGAGTACTGTGTGCATACTGCCGTGTAGTACTGAGTGGAGTACAGTGCTTGAACTGCCGTGTAGTACCGAGTGGAGTACTGTGTGTATAGTGCCGTGTAGTACCGAGTGATGTACAGTGCATGTACTGCCGTGCAGTACCGAGTGGAGTATTGTGTGTATAGTGCGGTGTAGTACCGAGTGGAGTAGAGTGCATGGACTGCCGTGTAGTCCCGAGTGGAGTACTGTGTGTATAGTGCCGTGTAGTACCGAGTGGAATACAGTGCCTGTATTGCCGTGTAGTACCGAGTGGAGTACTGTGTATATAGTGCCGTGTAGTACCGAGTGGAGTGCTGTGTGCATACTGCCGTGTAGTACAGAGTGGAGTAAAATACCTGTACTGCCGTGTAGTACTGAGTGGAGTACGGTGTGTATAGTGCCGTGTAGTACCGAGTGGAGAACCGTGCCTGTACTGCCGTGTAGTACTGAGTGGAGTACAGTGCCTGTACTGCCGTGTAGTACAGAGTGGAGTACTGTGTGTATAGTGCCGTGTAGTACCGAGTGGAGTAAAGTGCCTGTACTGCCGTGTAGTACTGAGTGGAGTACAGTGCCTGTACTGCCGTGTAGTGCTGAGTGGAGTACAGTGCCTGTACTGCCGTGTAGTACTGAGTGGAGTACAGTGCATGTACTGCCGTGTAGTACTGAGTGGAGTAGTGTGTGTATAGTGCCGTGTAGTACCGAGTGGAGTACCGTGCCTGTACTGCCGTGTAGTCCCGAGTGTAGTACAGTGCCTGTACTGCCGTGTAGTACTGAGTGGAGTACTGTGTGTATAGTGCCGTGTAGTACCGAGTGGAGTACACTGCCTGTACTGCCGTGTAGTACTGAGTGGAGTACAGTGCCTGTACTGCCGTGTATTACTGAGTGGAGTACAGTGCCTGTACTGCCGTGTAGTCCCGAATGGAGTACTGTGTGTATAGTGCCGTGTAGTACGGAGTGGAGTACAGTGCCTGTACTGCCGTGTATTACTGAGTGGAGTACAGTGCCTGTACTGCCGTGTAGTCCCGAATGGAGTACTGTGTGTATAGTGCCGTGTAGTACGGAGTGGAGTACAGTGCCTGTACTGCCGTGTAGTACTGAGTGGAGTACAGTGCCTGTACTAACGTGTAGTACTGAGTGGAGTACAGTGCCTGTACTGCCGTGTAGTCCCGACTGGAGTACAGTGCCTGTACTGCCGTGTAGTACAGAGTGGAGTACTGTGTGTATAGTGCCGTGTAGTACCGAGTGGAGTAAAGTGCCTGTACTGCCGTGTAGTACTGAGTGGAGTACAGTGCCTGTACTGCCGTGTAGTGCTGAGTGGAGTACAGTGCCTGTACTGCCGTGTAGTACTGAGTGGAGTACAGTGCATGTACTGCCGTGTAGTACTGAGTGGAGTAGTGTGTGTATAGTGCCGTGTAGTACCGAGTGGAGTACCGTGCCTGTACTGCCGTGTAGTCCCGAGTGTAGTACAGTGCCTGTACTGCCGTGTAGTACTGAGTGGAGTACTGTGTGTATAGTGCCGTGTAGTACCGAGTGGAGTACAGTGCCTGTACTGCCGTGTAGTACTGAGTGGAGTACAGTGCCTGTACTGCCGTGTATTACTGAGTGGAGTACAGTGCCTGTACTGCCGTGTAGTCCCGAATGGAGTACTGTGTGTATAGTGCCGTGTAGTACGGAGTGGAGTACAGTGCCTGTACTGCCGTGTAGTACTGAGTGGAGTACAGTGCCTGTACTAACGTGTAGTCCCGAGTGGAGTACTGTGTGTTTAGTGCAGTGTAGTACTGAGTGGTGTACAATGCCTGTACTGCCGTGTAGTACTGAGTGGAGTACAGTGCCTGTACTCCCGTGTAGTCCCGAGTGGAGTACTGTGTGTATAGTGCCGTGTAGTACTGAGTGGAGTACAGTGCCTGTACTGCCGAGTAGTCCGGAGTGGAGTACAGTGCCTGTACTGCCGTGTAGTCCTGAGTGGAGTACTGTGTGTATAGTGCCGTGTAGTACCGAGGGGAGTACAGTGCCTGTACTGCCGTGTAGTACTAAGTGGAGTACAGTGGCTGTACTGCCGTGTAGTCCCGAGTGTAGTACTCTGTGTATAGTGCAGTGTAGTGCTGAGTGGTGTACAGTGATTGTACTGCCGTGTAGTACTGAGTGGAGTACAGTGCCTGTACTGCCGTGTAGTACCGAGTGGGGGACTGTGTGTATACTGCTGTGTAGTACCGAGTGGAGTACAGTGCCTGTACTGCCGTGTAGTACCGAGTGGAGTACTGTGTGTATAGTGCCGTGTAGTACCGAGTGGAGTACAGTGCCTGTACTGTCGTGTAGTACCGAGTGGAGTACTGTGTGTATGGTGCCGTGTAGTACCGAGTGGAGTACAGTGCCTGTACTGCCGTGTAGTACCGAGTGGAGTACTGTGTGCATACTGCCGTGTAGTACTGTGTGGAGTATAGTGCCTGTACTGCCGTGTAGTACCGAGTGGAGTACTGTTTGTATAGTGCCGTGTAGTACCGAGTGGAGTACACTGCATGTACTGCCGTGTAGTACCGAGTGGAGTACTGTGTGTATCGTGCGTTGTAGTACCGAGTGGAGTACATTGCATGTACAGCGGTGTAGTACCGAGTGGAGTACTGTGTGTATAGTGCCGTGTAGTACCGAGTGGAGTACAGTGCCTGTATTGCCGTGTAGTGCCGAGTGGAGTACTGTGTGTATAGTGCCGTGTAGTACCGAGTGGAGTACTGTGTGCATACTGCCGTGTAGTAATGAGTGGAGTAGAGTACCTGTACTGCCGTGTAGTACCGAGTGGAGTACTGTGTGTATAGTGCCGTGTAGCACCGAGTGGAGTACAGTGCCTGTACTGCCGTGTAGTACTGAGTGGAGTACAGTGCCTGTACTGCCGTGTAGTCCCGAGTGGAGTACAGTGCCTGTACTGCCGTGTAGTAGTGAGTGGAGTACTGTGCCTGTACTGCCGTGTGGTACTGAGTGGAGTACTGTGTGTATAGTGCCGTGTAGTACCGCGTGGAGTACAGTGGGTGTAGTGCCGTGTAGTACTGAGTGGAGTAGAGTGCCTGTACTGCCGTGTAGTCCCGAGTGGAGTACATTGCCTGTACTGCCGTGTAGTACTGAGTGGAGTACTGTGTGTATAGTGCCGTGTAGTACCGAGTGGAGTACATTGCCTGTATTGCCGTGTAGTACTGAGTGGAGTACAGTGCCTGTACTGCCGTGTAGTACTGAGTGGAGTACAGTGCCTGTATTGCCGTGTAGTACTGAGTGGAGTACTGTGTGTATAGTGCCGTGTAGTACCGAGTGGAATACAGTGCCTGCAGTGCCGTGTAGTACTGATTGGAGTACAGTGCCTGTACTGCCGTGTAGTACTGAGTGGAGTACAGTGCCTCTACTGCCGTGTAGTCCCGAATGTAGTACTGTGTGTATAGTGCCGTGTAGTACCGAGTGGAGTAAATTGCCTGTACTGCCGTGTTGTACGGAGTGGAGTACAGTGTATAGTGCCGTGTAGTACACAGTGGAGTACAGTGCCTGTACTGCCGTGTAGTACTGAGTGAAGTACAGTGCCTGTAATGCCGTGTAGTACCGAGTGGAGTACGGTGTGTATAGCGCCGTGTAGTACCGAGTGGAGGACAGTGCCTGTACTGCCGTGTAGTACTGAGTGGTGTACAGTGCCTGTACTGTCGTGTAGTACTGAGTGGAGTAATAGTGCCTGTACTGCCGTGTAGTACTGAGTGGAGTACTGTGTGCATATTGCCATGTAGTACTGAGTGGAGTACAGTGCCTGTACTGCCGTGTAGTACTGAGTGGAGTACAGTGCCTGTACTGCCGTGTAGTCCCGACTGGAGTACAGTGCCTGTACTGCCGTGTAGTACAGAGTGGAGTACTGTGTGTATAGTGCCGTGTAGTACCGAGTGGAGTAAAGTGCCTGTACTGCCGTGTAGTACTGAGTGGAGTACAGTGCCTGTACTGCCGTGTAGTACTGAGTGGAGTACAGTGCCTGTACTGCCGTGTAGTACTGAGTGGAGTACAGTGCCTGTACTGCCGTGTAGTACTGAGTGGAGTACTGTGTGTATAGTGCCGTGTAGTACCGAGTGGAGTACCGTGCCTGTACTGCCATGTAGTCCCGAGTGGAGTACAGTGCCTGTACTGCCGTGTAGTACTGAGTGGAGTACTGTGTGTATAGTGCCGTGTAGTACCGAGTGGAGTACAGTGCCTGTACTGCCGTGTAGTACTGAGTGGAGTACAGTGCCTGTACTGCCGTGTATTACTGAGTGGAGTCCAGTGCCTGTACTGCCGTGTAGTCCCGAATGGAGTACTGTGTGTATAGTGCCGTGTAGTACGGAGTGGAGTACAGTCTCTGTATTGCCGTGTTGTACTGAGTGGAGTACAGTGCCTGTACTAACGTGTAGTCCCGAGTTGAGTACTGTGTGTTTAGTGCAGTGTAGTACTGAGTGGTGTACAATGCCTGTACTGCCGTGTAGTACTGAGTGGAGTACAGTGCCTGTACTCCCGTGTAGTCCCGAGTGGAGTACTGTGTGAATAGTGCCGTGTAGTACTGAGTGGAGTACAGTGCCTGTACTGCCGTGTAGTCCGGAGTGGAGTACAGTGCCTGTACTGCCGTGTAGTCCTGAGTGGAGTACATTGTGTATAGTGCCGTGTAGTACCGAGGGGAGTACAGTGCCTGTACTGCCGTGTAGTACTAAGTGGAGTACAGTGGCTGTACTGCCGTGTAGTCCCGAGTGTAGTACTGTGTGTATAGTGCAGTGTAGTGCTGAGTGGTGTACAGTGATTGTACTGCCGTGTAGTACTGAGTGGAGTACAGTGCCTGTACTGCCGTGTAGTACTGGGTGGAGTACAGTGCCTGTACTGCCGTGTAGTACCGAGTGGGGGACTGTGTGTATACTGCTGTGTAGCTACCGAGTGGAGTACAGTGCCTGTACTGCCGCGTAGTACCGAGTGGAGTACTGTGTGTATAGTGCCGTGTAGTACCGAGTGGAGTACAGTGCCTGTACTGTCGTGTAGTACCGAGTGGAGTACTGTGTGTATAGTGCCGTGTAGTACCGAGTGGAGTACAGTGCCTGTACTGCCGTGTAGTACCGAGTGGAGTACTGTGTGCATACTGCCGTGTAGTACTGTGTGGAGTATAGTGCCTGTACTGCCGTGTAGTACCGAGTGGAGTACCGTTTGTATAGTGCCGTGTAGTACCGAGTGGAGTACACTGCATGTACTGCCGTGTAGTACCGAGTGGAGTACTGTGTGTATCGTGCGTTGTAGTACCGAGTGGAGTACATTGCATGTACTGCGGTGTAGTACCGAGTGGAGTACTGTGTGTATAGTGCCGTGTAGTACCGAGTGGAGTACAGTGCCTGTATTGCCGTGTAGTACCGAGTGGAGTACTGTGTGTATAGTGCCGTGTAGTACCGAGTGGAGTACTGTGTCCATACTGCCGTGTAGTAATGAGTGGAGTACAGTACCTGTACTGCCGTGTAGTACCGAGTGGAGTACGGTGTGTATAGTGCCGTGTAGTACCGAGTGGAGTACAGTGCCTGTACTGCCGTGTAGTAATGAGTGGAGTACAGTGCCTGTACTGCCGTGTAGTCCCGAGTGGAGTACAGTGCCTGTACTGCCGTGTAGTAGTGAGTGGAGTACTGTGCCTGTACTGCCGTGTGGTACTGAGTGGAGTACTGTGTGTATAGTGCCGTGTAGTACCGCGTGGAGTACAGTGGGTGTAGTGCCGTGTAGTACTGAGTGGAGTAGAGTGCCTGTACTGCCGTGTAGTCCCGATTGGAGTACATTGCCTCTACTGCCGTGTAGTACTGAGTGGAGTACTGTGTGTATAGTGCCGTGTAGTACCGAGTGGAGTACATTGCCTGTATTGCCGTGTAGTACTGAGTGGAGTACAGTGCCTGTAATGCCGTGTAGTACTGAGTGGAGTACAGTGCCTGTATTGCCGTGTAGTACTGAGTGGAGTACTGTGTGTATAGTGCCGTGTAGTACCGAGTGGAATAAAGTGCCTGCAGTGCCGTGTAGTACTGAGTGGAGTACAGTGCCTGTACTGCCGTGTAGTACTGAGTGGAGTACAGTGCCTGTACTGCCGTGTAGTCCCGAATGTAGTACTGTGTGTATAGTGAAGTGTAGTACCGAGTGGAGTACAGTGCCTGTACTGCCGTGTTGTACCGAGTGGAGTACAGTGTATAGTGCCGTGTAGTACACAGTGGAGTACAATGCCTGTACTGCCGTGTAGTACTGAGTGGAGTACAGTGCCTGTAATGCCGTGTAGTACTGAGTGGAGTACAGTGCCTGTACTGCCGTGTAGTACTGAGTGGAGTACTGTGTGTATAGTGCCGTGTAGTACCGAGTGGAGTACCGTGCCTGTACTGCCATGTAGTCCCGAGTGGAGTACAGTGCCTGTACTGCCGTGTAGTACTGAGTGGAGTACTGTGTGTATAGTGCCGTGTAGTACCGAGTGGAGTACAGTGCCTGTACTGCCGTGTAGTACTGAGTGGAGTACAGTGCCTGTACTGCCGTGTATTACTGAGTGGAGTCCAGTGCCTGTACTGCCGTGTAGTCCCGAATGGAGTACTGTGTGTATAGTGCCGTGTAGTACGGAGTGGAGTACAGTCTCTGTATTGCCGTGTTGTACTGAGTGGAGTACAGTGCCTGTACTAACGTGTAGTCCCGAGTTGAGTACTGTGTGTTTAGTGCAGTGTAGTACTGAGTGGTGTACAATGCCTGTACTGCCGTGTAGTACTGAGTGGAGTACAGTGCCTGTACTCCCGTGTAGTCCCGAGTGGAGTACTGTGTGAATAGTGCCGTGTAGTACTGAGTGGAGTACAGTGCCTGTACTGCCGTGTAGTCCGGAGTGGAGTACAGTGCCTGTACTGCCGTGTAGTCCTGAGTGGAGTACATTGTGTATAGTGCCGTGTAGTACCGAGGGGAGTACAGTGCCTGTACTGCCGTGTAGTACTAAGTGGAGTACAGTGGCTGTACTGCCGTGTAGTCCCGAGTGTAGTACTGTGTGTATAGTGCAGTGTAGTGCTGAGTGGTGTACAGTGATTGTACTGCCGTGTAGTACTGAGTGGAGTACAGTGCCTGTACTGCCGTGTAGTACTGGGTGGAGTACAGTGCCTGTACTGCCGTGTAGTACCGAGTGGGGGACTGTGTGTATATTGCTGTGTAGCTACCGAGTTGAGTACAGTGCCTGTACTGCCGCGTAGTACCGAGTGGAGTACTGTGTGTATAGTGCCGTGTAGTACCGAGTGGAGTACAGTGCCTGTACTGTCGTGTAGTACCGAGTGGAGTACTGTGTGTATAGTGCCGTGTAGTACCGAGTGGAGTACAGTGCCTGTACTGCCGTGTAGTACCGAGTGGAGTACTGTGTGCATACTGCCGTGTAGTACTGTGTGGAGTATAGTGCCTGTACTGCCGTATAGTACCGAGTGGAGTACCGTTTGTATAGTGCCGTGTAGTACCGAGTGGAGTACACTGCATGTACTGCCGTGTAGTACCGAGTGGAGTACTGTGTGTATCGTGCGTTGTAGTACCGAGTGGAGTACATTGCATGTACTGCGGTGTAGTACCGAGTGGAGTACTGTGTGTATAGTGCCGTGTAGTACCGAGTGGAGTACAGTGCCTGTATTGCCGTGTAGTACCGAGTGGAGTACTGTGTGTATAGTGCCGTGTAGTACCGAGTGGAGTACTGTGTCCATACTGCCGTGTAGTAATGAGTGGAGTACAGTACCTGTACTGCCGTGTAGTACCGAGTGGAGTACGGTGTGTATAGTGCCGTGTAGTACCGAGTGGAGTACAGTGCCTGTACTGCCGTGTAGTAATGAGTGGAGTACAGTGCCTGTACTGCCGTGTAGTCCCGAGTGGAGTACAGTGCCTGTACTGCCGTGTAGTAGTGAGTGGAGTACTGTGCCTGTACTGCCGTGTGGTACTGAGTGGAGTACTGTGTGTATAGTGCCGTGTAGTACCGCGTGGAGTACAGTGGGTGTAGTGCCGTGTAGTACTGAGTGGAGTAGAGTGCCTGTACTGCCGTGTAGTCCCGATTGGAGTACATTGCCTCTACTGCCGTGTAGTACTGAGTGGAGTACTGTGTGTATAGTGCCGTGTAGTACCGAGTGGAGTACATTGCCTGTATTGCCGTGTAGTACTGAGTGGAGTACAGTGCCTGTAATGCCGTGTAGTACTGAGTGGAGTACAGTGCCTGTATTGCCGTGTAGTACTGAGTGGAGTACTGTGTGTATAGTGCCGTGTAGTACCGAGTGGAATAAAGTGCCTGCAGTGCCGTGTAGTACTGAGTGGAGTACAGTGCCTGTACTGCCGTGTAGTACTGAGTGGAGTACAGTGCCTGTACTGCCGTGTAGTCCCGAATGTAGTACTGTGTGTATAGTGAAGTGTAGTACCGAGTGGAGTACAGTGCCTGTACTGCCGTGTTGTACCGAGTGGAGTACAGTGTATAGTGCCGTGTAGTACACAGTGGAGTACAATGCCTGTACTGCCGTGTAGTACTGAGTGGAGTACAGTGCCTGTAATGCCGTGTAGTACCGAGTGGAGTACTGTGTGTATAGTGCCGTGTAGTACCGAGTGGAGTACAGTGCCTGTACTGCCGTGTAGTACTGAGTGGAGTACAGTGCCTGTACTGCCATGTAGTCCCGAGTGGAGTACTGTGTGTATAGTGCAGTGTAGTACTGAGTGGAGTACTGTGTGTATAGTGCAGTGTAGTACTGAGTGGAGTACTGTGTGTACAGTGCCGTGTAGTACTGAGTGGAGTACAGTGCCTGTACTGCCGTGTAGTCCCAGGTGGAGTACTGTGTGCATACTGCCGTGTAGTACTGAGTGGAGTACAGTGCCTGTACTGCCGTGTAGTACCGAGTGGAGTACAGTGCCTGTACTGCCGTGTAGTACCGAGTGGAGTACTGTGTGTATAGTGCCGTGTAGTACCGAGTGGAGTGCTGTGTGCATACTGCCGTGTAGTACAGAGTGGAGTACAGTGCCTGTACTGCCGTGTAGTACTGAATGGAGTACAGTGCCTGTACTGCCGTGTAGTCCCGAATGGAGTACTGTTTGTAAGGTGCCGTGTAGTAACGAGTGGAGTACAGTGCCTGTACTGCCGTGTAGTACGGAGTGCAGTACAGTGCCTGTACTGCCGTGTAGTACTGAGTGGAGTAGAGTGCCTGTACTAACGTGTAGTCCCGAGTGGGGTACTGTGTGTATAGTGCTGTGTAGTACTGAGTGTTGTACAGTGCCTGTACTGTCGTGTAGTACTGAATGGAGTACAGTGCCTGTACTGCCGTGTAGTCCCGAATGGAGTACTGTTTGTAAGGTGCCGTGTAGTACCGAGTGGAGTACAGTGCATGGACTGCCGTGTAGTCCCGAGTGGAGTACTGTGTGTATAGTGCCGTGTAGTACCGAGTGGAATACAGTGCCTGTATTGCCGTGTAGTACCGAGTGGAGTACTGTGTATATAGTGCCGTGTAGTACCGAGTGGAGTGCTGTGTGCATACTGCCGTGTAGTACAGAGTGGAGTAAAATACCTGTACTGCCGTGTAGTACTGAGTGGAGTACGGTGTGTATAGTGCCGTGTAGTACCGAGTGGAGAACCGTGCCTGTACTGCCGTGTAGTACTGAGTGGAGTACAGTGCCTGTACTGCCGTGTAGTACTGAGTGGAGTACAGTGCCTGTACTGCCGTGTAGTCCCGACTGGAGTACAGTGCCTGTACTGCCGTGTAGTACAGAGTGGAGTACTGTGTGTATAGTGCCGTGTAGTACCGAGTGGAGTAAAGTGCCTGTACTGCCGTGTAGTATTGAGTGGAGTACAGTGCCTGTACTGCCGTGTAGTGCTGAGTGGAGTACAGTGCCTGTACTGCCGTGTAGTACTGAGTGGAGTACAGTGCCTGTACTGCCGTGTAGTACTGAGTGGAGTAGTGTGTGTATAGTGCCGTGTAGTACCGAGTGGAGTACCGTGCCTGTACTGCCGTGTAGTCCCGAGTGTAGTACAGTGCCTGTACTGCCGTGTAGTACTGAGTGGAGTACTGTGTGTATAGTGCCGTGTAGTACCGAGTGGAGTACAGTGCCTGTACTGCCGTGTAGTACTGAGTGGAGTACAGTGCCTGTACTGCCGTGTATTACTGAGTGGAGTACAGTGCCTGTACTGCCGTGTAGTCCCGAATGGAGTACTGTGTGTATAGTGCCGTGTAGTACGGAGTGGAGTACAGTGCCTGTACTGCCGTGTAGTACTGAGTGGAGTACAGTGCCTGTACTAACGTGTAGTCCCGAGTGGAGTACTGTGTGTTTAGTGCAGTGTAGTACTGAGTGGTGTACAATGCCTGTACTGCCGTGTAGTACTGAGTGGAGTACAGTGCCTGTACTCCCGTGTAGTCCCGAGTGGAGTACTGTGTGTATAGTGCCGTGTAGTACTGAGTGGAGTACAGTGCCTGTACTGCCGTGTAGTCCGGAGTGGAGTACAGTGCCTGTACTGCCGTGTAGTCCTGAGTGGAGTACTGTGTGTATAGTGCCGTGTAGTACCGAGGGGAGTACAGTGCCTGTACTGCCGTGTAGTACTAAGTGGAGTACAGTGGCTGTACTGCCGTGTAGTCCCGAGTGTAGTACTCTGTGTATAGTGCAGTGTAGTGCTGAGTGGTGTACAGTGATTGTACTGCCGTGTAGTACTGAGTGGAGTACAGTGCCTGTACTGCCGTGTAGTACCGAGTGGGGGACTGTGTGTATACTACTGTGTAGTACCGAGTGGAGTACAGTGCCTGTACTGCCGTGTAGTACCGAGTGGAGTACTGTGTGTATAGTGCCGTGTAGTACCGAGTGGAGTACAGTGCCTGTACTGTCGTGTAGTACCGAGTGGAGTACTGTGTGTATGGTGCCGTGTAGTACCGAGTGGAGTACAGTTCCTGTACTGCAGTGTAGTACCGAGTGGAGTACTGTGTTCATACTGCCGTGTAGTACTGTGTGGAGTATAGTGCCTGTACTGCCGTGTAGTACCGAGTGGAGTACTGTTTGTATAGTGCCGTGTAGTACCGAGTGGAGTACACTGCATGTACTGCCGTGTAGTACCGAGTGGAGTACTGTGTGTATCGTGCGTTGTAGTACCGAGTGGAGTACATTGCATGTACAGCGGTGTAGTACCGAGTGGAGTACTGTGTGTATAGTGCCGTGTAGTACCGAGTGGAGTACAGTGCCTGTATTGCCGTGTAGTGCCGAGTGGAGTACTGTGTGTATAGTGCCGTGTAGTACCGAGTGGAGTACTGTGTGCATACTGCCGTGTAGTAATGAGTGGAGTACAGTACCTGTACTGCCGTGTAGTACCGAGTGGAGTACTGTGTGTATAGTGCCGTGTAGCACCGAGTGGAGTACAGTGCGTGTACTGCCGTGTAGTACTGAGTGGAGTACAGTGCCTGTACTGCCGTGTAGTCCCGAGTGGAGTACAGTGCCTGTACTGCCGTGTAGTAGTGAGTGGAGTACTGTGCCTGTACTGCCGTGTAGTACTGAGTGGAGTACTGTGTGTATAGTGCCGTGTAGTACCGCGTGGAGTACAGTGGGTGTAGTGCCGTGTAGTACTGAGTGGAGTAGAGTGCCTGTACTGCCGTGTAGTACTGAGTGGAGTACAGTGCCTGTACTGCCGTGTAGTCCCGAGTGGAGTACATTGCCTGTACTGCCGTGTAGTACTGAGTGGAGTACTGTGTGTATAGTGCCGTGTAGTACCGAGTGGAGTACATTGCCTGTATTGCCGTGTAGTACTGAGTGGAGTACAGTGCCTGTACTGCCGTGTAGTACTGAGTGGAGTACAGTGCCTGTATTGCCGTGTAGTACTGAGTGGAGTACTGTGTGTATAGTGCCGTGTAGTACCGAGTGGAATACAGTGCCTGCAGTGCCGTGTAGTACTGAGTGGAGTACAGTGCCTGTACTGCCGTGTAGTACTGAGTGGAGTACAGTGCCTCTACTGCCGTGTAGTCCCGAATGTAGTACTGTGTGTATAGTGCCGTGTAGTACCGAGTGGAGTAAAGTGCCTGTACTGCCGTGTTGTACCGAGTGGAGTACAGTGTATAGTGCCGTGTAGTATACAGTGGAGTACAGTGCCTGTACTGCCGTGTAGTACTGAGTGAAGTAGAGTGCCTGTAATGCCGTGTAGTACCGAGTGGAGTACGGTGTGTATAGCGCCGTGTAGTACCGAGTGGAGGACAGTGCCTGTACTGCCGTGTAGTACTGAGTGGTGTACAGTGCCTGTACTGTCGTGTAGTCCCGAGTGGAGTACAGTGACTGTACTGCCGTGTAGTACTGATTGGAGTAATAGTGCCTGTACTGCCGTGTAGTACCGAGTGGAGTACAGTGCTTGTACTGCCGTGTAGTACTGAGTGGAGTACAGTGCTTGTACTGCCGTGTAGTTCCGAATGGAGTACTTTGTGTATAGTGCCGTGTAGTACCGAGTGGAGTAGTGTGCCTGTACTGCCGTGTAGTACTGAGTGGAGTACAGTGCCTGTAATGCTGTGTAGTAACGAGTGGAGTATTGTGTGTATAGTGCCGTGTAGTACCGAGTGGAGTACAGTGCCTGTACTGCCGTGTAGTACTGAGTGGTGTACAGTGTGTATAGTGCCGTGTAGTACCGAGTGGAGTACAGTGTGTATAGTGCCGTGTAGTACTGAGTGGTGTACAGTGCATGTACTGCCGTGTAGTACTGAGTGGAGTACAGTGCAAGTACTGCCGTGTAGTACTGAGTGGAGTACAGTGCATGTACTCCCGTGTAGTACCGAGTGGAGTACAGTGCCGGTACTGCCGTGTAGTACTGAGTGGAGTACAGTGCCTGTACTGCCGTGTACTACCGAGTGGAGTAGATTGCCTGTACTGCCGTGTAGTACTGAGTGGAATACAGTGCCTGTACTGCCGTGTAGTACCGAGTGGAGTACAGTGTGCATAGTGCCGTGTAGTACTGAGTGGATTACAGTGCCTGTACTGCCGTGTAGTACTGAGTGGGTACAGTGCCTGTACTGCCGTGTAGTACCGAGTGGAGTACTGTGTGTATACTGCCGTGTAGTACTGAGTGGAGTACAGTACATGTACTGCCGTGTAGTACCGAGTGGAGTACTGTGTGCATACTGCCATGTAGTACTGAGTGGAGTACAGTGCCTGTACTGCCGTGTAGTACCGAGTGGAGTACTGTGTGTATAGTGCCGTGTAGTACCGAGTGGAGTACTGTGTGCATACTGCCGTGTAGTACTGAGTGGAGTACAGTGCTTGAACTGCCGTGTAGTACCGAGTGGAGTACTGTGTGTATAGTGCCGTGTAGTACCGAGTGGAGTACAGTGCATGTACTGCCGTGTAGTACCGAGTGGAGTATTGTGTGTATAGTGCGGTGTAGTACCGAGTGGAGTACAGTGCCTGTACTGCCGTGTAGTAGAGAGTGGAGTACTGTGTGTATAGTGCCGTGTAGTACCGAGTGGAGTAAAGTGCCTGTACTGCCGTGTAGTACTGAGTGGAGTAGTGTGTGTATAGTGCCGTGTAGTACCGAGTGGAGTACCGTGCCTGTACTGCCGTGTAGTCCCGAGTGTAGTACAGTGCCTGTACTGCCGTGTAGTACTGAGTGGAGTACTGTGTGTATAGTGCCGTGTAGTACCGAGTGGAGTACAGTGCCTGTACTGCCGTGTAGTACTGAGTGGAGTACAGTGCCTGTACTGCCGTGTATTACTGAGTGGAGTACAGTGCCTGTACTGCCGTGTAGTCCCGAATGGAGTACTGTGTGTATAGTGCCGTGTAGTACCGAGTGGAGTACTGTGTGCATACTGCCGTGTAGTACTGAGTGGAGTACAGTGCCTGAACTGCCGTGCAGTACCGAGTGGAGTACTGTGTGTATAGTGCCGTGTAGTACCGAGTGGAGTACAGTGCATGTACTGCCGTGTAGTACCGAGTGGAGTATTGTGTGTATAGTGCGGTGTAGTACCGAGTGGAGTACAGTGCATGGACTGCCGTGTAGTCCCGAGTGGAGTACTGTGTGTATAGTGCCGTGTAGTACCGAGTGGAATACAGTGCCTGTATTGCCGTGTAGTACCGAGTGGAGTACTGTGTATATAGTGCCGTGTAGTACCGAGTGGAGTGCTGTGTGCATACTGCCGTGTAGTACAGAGTGGAGTAAAATACCTGTACTGCCGTGTAGTACTGAGTGGAGTACGGTGTGTATAGTGCCGTGTAGTACCGAGTGGAGAACCGTGCCTGTACTGCCGTGTAGTACTGAGTGGAGTACAGTGCCTGTACTGCCGTGTAGTACTGAGTGGAGTACAGTGCCTGTACTGCCGTGTAGTCCCGACTGGAGTACAGTGCCTGTACTGCCGTGTAGTACAGAGTGGAGTACTGTGTGTATAGTGCCGTGTAGTACCGAGTGGAGTAAAGTGCCTGTACTGCCGTGTAGTATTGAGTGGAGTACAGTGCCTGTACTGCCGTGTAGTGCTGAGTGGAGTACAGTGCCTGTACTGCCGTGTAGTACTGAGTGGAGTACAGTGCCTGTACTGCCGTGTAGTACTGTGTGGAGTAGTGTGTGTATAGTGCCGTGTAGTACCGAGTGGAGTACCGTGCCTGTACTGCCGTGTAGTCCCGAGTGTAGTACAGTGCCTGTACTGCCGTGTAGTACCGAGTGGAGTACGGTGTGTATAGCGCCGTGTAGTACCGAGTGGAGGACAGTGCCTGTACTGCCGTGTAGTACTGAGTGGTGTACAGTGCCTGTAATGCCGTGTAGTACCGAGTGGAGTACAGTGCTTGTACTGCCGTGTAGTACTGAGTGGAGTACAGTGCCTGTACTGCCGTGTAGTCCCGAATGGAGTACTTTGTGTATAGTGCCGTGTAGTACCGAGTGGAGTACAGTGCCTGTACTGCCGTGTAGTACTGAGTGGAGTACAGTGCCTGTAATGCTGTGTAGTAACGAGTGGAGTATTGTGTGTATAATGCCGTGTAGTACCGAGTGGAGTACAGTGCCTGTACTGCCGTGTAGTACTGAGTGGTGTACAGTGTGTATAGTGCCGTGTAGTACCGAGTGGAGTACAGTGTGTATAGTGCCGTGTAGTACTGAGTGGAGTACAGTGCATGTACTGCCGTGTAGTACTGAGTGGAGTACAGTGCAAGTACTGCCGTGTAGTACTGAGTGGAGTACAGTGCATGTACTCCCGTGTAGTACCGAGTGGAGTACAGTGCCTGTACTGCCGTGTAGTACTGAGTGGAGTACAGTGCCTGTACTGCCGTGTAGTACTGAGTGGAATACAGTGCCTGTACTGGAGTGTATTACCTAGTGGAGTACAGTGTGTATAGTGCCGTCTAGTACAGAGTGGAGTACAGTGTGTATAGTGCCGTGTAGTACTGAGTGGAGTACAGTGCCTGTACTGCCGTGTACTACCGAGTGGAGTAGATTGCCTGTACTGCCGTGTAGTACTGAGTGGAATACAGTGCCTGTACTGCCGTGTAGTACCGAGTGGAGTACAGTGTGCATAGTGCCGTGTAGTACTGAGTGGATTACAGTGCCTGTACTGCCGTGTAGTACTGAGTGAGTACAGTGCCTGTACTGCCGTGTAGTACCGAGTGGAGTACTGTGTGTATACTGCTGTGTAGTACTGAGTGGAGTACAGTACATGTACTGCCGTGTAGTACCGAGTGGAGTACTGTGTGCATACTGCCATGTAGTACTGAGTGGAGTACAGTGCCTGTACTGCCGTGTAGTACCGAGTGGAGTACTGTGTGTATAGTGCCGTGTAGTACCGAGTGGAGTACTGTGTGCATACTGCCGTGTAGTACTGAGTGGAGTACAGTGCTTGAACTGCCGTGTAGTACCGAGTGGAGTACTGTGTGTATAGTGCCGTGTAGTACCGAGTGGAGTACAGTGCATGTACTGCCGTGCAGTACCGAGTGGAGTATTGTGTGTATAGTGCGGTGTAGTACCGAGTGGAGTACAGTGCATGGACTGCCGTGTAGTCCCGAGTGGAGTACTGTGTGTGTAGTGCCGTGTAGTACCGAGTGGAATACAGTGCCTGTATTGCCGTGTAGTACCGAGTGGAGTACTGTGTATATAGTGCCGTGTAGTACCGAGTGGAGTGCTGTGTGCATACTGCCGTGTAGTACAGAGTGGAGTAAAATACCTGTACTGCCGTGTAGTACTGAGTGGAGTACGGTGTGTATAGTGCCGTGTAGTACCGAGTGGAGAACCGTGCCTGTACTGCCGTGTAGTACTGAGTGGAGTACAGTGCCTGTACTGCCGTGTAGTACTGAGTGGAGTACAGTGCCTGTACTGCCGTGTAGTCCCGACTGGAGTACAGTGCCTGTACTGCCGTGTAGTACAGAGTGGAGTACTGTGTGTATAGTGCCGTGTAGTACCGAGTGGAGTAAAGTGCCTGTACTGCCGTGTAGTACTGAGTGGAGTACAGTGCCTGTACTGCCGTGTAGTGCTGAGTGGAGTACAGTGCCTGTACTGCCGTGTAGTACTGAGTGGAGTACAGTGCCTGTACTGCCGTGTAGTACTGAGTGGAGTAGTGTGTGTATAGTGCCGTGTAGTACCGAGTGGAGTAGCGTGCCTGTACTGCCGTGTAGTCCCGAGTGTAGTACAGTGCCTGTACTGCCGTGTAGTACTGAGTGGAGTACTGTGTGTATAGTGCCGTGTAGTACCGAGTGGAGTACAGTGCCTGTACTGCCGTGTAGTACTGAGTGGAGTACAGTGCCTGTACTGCCGTGTATTACTGAGTGGAGTACAGTGCCTGTACTGCCGTGTAGTCCCGAATGGAGTACTGTGTGTATAGTGCCGTGTAGTACGGAGTGGAGTACAGTGCCTGTACTGCCGTGTAGTACTGAGTGGAGTACAGTGCCTGTACTAACGTGTAGTCCCGAGTGGAGTACTGTGTGTTTAGTGCAGTGTAGTACTGAGTGGTGTACAATGCCTGTACTGCCGTGTAGTACTGAGTGGAGTACAGTGCCTGTACTCCCGTGTAGTCCCGAGTGGAGTACTGTGTGTATAGTGCCGTGTAGTACTGAGTGGAGTACAGTGCCTGTACTGCCGAGTAGTCCGGAGTGGAGTACAGTGCCTGTACTGCCGTGTAGTCCTGAGTGGAGTACTGTGTGTATAGTGCCGTGTAGTACCGAGGGGAGTACAGTGCCTGTACTGCCGTGTAGTACTAAGTGGAGTACAGTGGCTGTACTGCCGTGTAGTCCCGAGTGTAGTACTCTGTGTATAGTGCAGTGTAGTGTTGAGTGGTGTACAGTGATTGTACTGCCGTGTAGTACTGAGTGGAGTACAGTGCCTGTACTGCCGTGTAGTACTGAGTGGAGTACAGTGCCTGTACTAACGTGTAGTCCCGAGTGGAGTACTGTGTGTTTAGTGCAGTGTAGTACTGAGTGGTGTACAATGCCTGTACTGCCGTGTAGTACTGAGTGGAGTACAGTGCCTGTACTCCCGTGTAGTCCCGAGTGGAGTACTGTGTGTATACTGCTGTGTAGTACCGAGTGGAGTACAGTGCCTGTACTGCCGTGTAGTACCGAGTGGAGTACTGTGTGTATAGTGCCGTGTAGTACCGAGTGGAGTACAGTGCCTGTACTGTCGTGTAGTACCGAGTGGAGTACTGTGTGTATGGTGCCGTGTAGTACCGAGTGGAGTACAGTGCCTGTACTGCCGTGTAGTACCGAGTGGAGTACTGTGTGCATACTGCCGTGTAGTACTGTGTGGAGTATAGTGCCTGTACTGCCGTGTAGTACCGAGTGGAGTACTGTTTGTATAGTGCCGTGTAGTACCGAGTGGAGTACACTGCATGTACTGCCGTGTAGTACCGAGTGGAGTACTGTGTGTATCGTGCGTTGTAGTACCGAGTGGAGTACATTGCATGTACAGCGGTGTAGTACCGAGTGGAGTACTGTGTGTATAGTGCCGTGTAGTACCGAGTGGTGTACAGTGCCTGTATTGCCGTGAAGTGCCGAGTGGAGTACTGTGTGTATAGTGCCGTGTAGTACCGAGTGGAGTACTGTGTGCATACTGCCGTGTAGTAATGAGTGGAGTAGAGTACCTGTACTGCCGTGTAGTACCGAGTGGAGTACTGTGTGTATAGTGCCGTGTAGCACCGAGTGGAGTACAGTGCCTGTACTGCCGTGTAGTACTGAGTGGAGTACAGTGCCTGTACTGCCGTGTAGTCCCGAGTGGAGTACAGTGCCTGTACTGCCGTGTAGTAGTGAGTGGAGTACTGTGCCTGTACTGCCGTGTGGTACTGAGTGGAGTATTGTGTGTATAGTGCCGTGTAGTACCGCGTGGAGTACAGTGGGTGTAGTGCCGTGTAGTACTGAGTGGAGTAGAGTGCCTGTACTGCCGTGTAGTACTGAGTGGAGTACAGTGCCTGTACTGCCGTGTAGTCCCGAGTGGAGTACATTGCCTGTACTGCCGTGTAGTACTGAGTGGAGTACTCTGTGTATAGTGCCGTGTAGTACCGAGTGGAGTACATTGCCTGTATTGCCGTGTAGTACTGAGTGGAGTACAGTGCCTGTACTGCCGTGTAGTACTGAGTGGAGTACAGTGCCTGTATTGCCGTGTAGTACTGAGTGGAGTACTGTGTGTATAGTGCCGTGTAGTACCGAGTGGAATACAGTGCCTGCAGTGCCGTGTAGTACTGATTGGAGTACAGTGCCTGTACTGCCGGGTAGTACTGAGTGGAGTACAGTGCCTCTACTGCCGTGTAGTCCCGAATGTAGTACTGTGTGTATAGTGCCGTGTAGTACCGAGTGGAGTAAATTGCCTGTACTGCCGTGTTGTACGGAGTGGAGTACAGTGTATAGTGCCGTGTAGTACACAGTGGAGTACAGTGCCTGTACTGCCGTGTAGTACTGAGTGAAGTACAGTGCCTGTAATGCCGTGTAGTACCGAGTGGAGTACGGTGTGTATAGCGCCGTGTAGTACCGAGTGGAGGACAGTGCCTGTACTGCCGTGTAGTACTGAGTGGTGTACAGTGCCTGTACTGTCGTGTAGTACTGAGTGGAGTAATAGTGCCTGTACTGCCGTGTAGTACTGAGTGGAGTACTGTGTGCATACTGCCATGTAGTACTGAGTGGAGTACAGTGCCTGTACTGCCGTGTAGTACTGAGTGGAGTACAGTGCCTGTACTGCCGTGTAGTCCCGACTGGAGTACAGTGCCTGTACTGCCGTGTAGTACAGAGTGGAGTACTGTGTGTATAGTGCCGTGTAGTACCGAGTGGAGTAAAGTGCCTGTACTGCCGTGTAGTACTGAGTGGAGTACAGTGCCTGTACTGCCGTGTAGTACTGAGTGGAGTACAGTGCCTGTACTGCCGTGTAGTACTGAGTGGAGTACAGTGCCTGTACTGCCGTGTAGTACTGAGTGGAGTACTGTGTGTATAGTGCCGTGTAGTACCGAGTGGAGTACCGTGCCTGTACTGCCATGTAGTCCCGAGTGGAGTACAGTGCCTGTACTGCCGTGTAGTACTGAGTGGAGTACTGTGTGTATAGTGCCGTGTAGTACCGAGTGGAGTACAGTGCCTGTACTGCCGTGTAGTACTCAGTGGAGTACAGTGCCTGTACTGCCGTGTATTACTGAGTGGAGTACAGTGCCTGTACTGCCGTGTAGTCCCGAATGGAGTACTGTGTGTATAGTGCCGTGCAGTACGGAGTGGAGTACAGTCTCTGTATTGCCGTGTTGTACTGAGTGGAGTACAGTGCCTGTACTAAAGTGTAGTCCCGAGTTGAGTACTGTGTGTTTAGTGCAGTGTAGTACTGAGTGGTGTACAATGCCTGTACTGCCGTGTAGTACTGAGTGGAGTACAGTGCCTGTACTCCCGTGTAGTCCCGAGTGGAGTACTGTGTGTATAGTGCCGTGTAGTACTGAGTGGAGTACAGTGCCTGTACTGCCGTGTAGTCCGGAGTGGAGTACAGTGCCTGTACTGCCGTGTAGTCCTGAGTGGAGTACATTGTGTATAGTGCCGTGTAGTACCGAGGGGAGTACAGTGCCTGTACTGCCGTGTAGTACTGGGTGGAGTACAGTGCCTGTACTGCCGTGTAGTACCGAGTGGGGGACTGTGTGTATACTGCTGTGTAGTACCGAGTGGAGTACAGTGCCTGTACTGCCGTGTAGTACCGAGTGGAGTACTGTGTGTATAGTGCCGTGTAGTACCGAGTGGAGTACAGTGCCTGTACTGTCGTGTAGTACCGAGTGGAGTACTGTGTGTATAGTGCCGTGTAGTACCGAGTGGAGTACAGTGCCTGTACTGCCGTGTAGTACCGAGTGGAGTACTGTGTGCATACTGCCGTGTAGTACTGTGTGGAGTATAGTGCCTGTACTGCCGTGTAGTACCGAGTGGAGTACCGTTTGTATAGTGCCGTGTAGTACCGAGTGGAGTACACTGCATGTACTGCCGTGTAGTACCGAGTGGAGTACTGTGTGTATCGTGCGTTGTAGTACCGAGTGGAGTACATTGCATGTACTGCGGTGTAGTACCGAGTGGAGTACTGTGTGTATAGTGCCGTGTAGTACCGAGTGGAGTACAGTGCCTGTATTGCCGTGTAGTACCGAGTGGAGTACTGTGTGTATAGTGCCGTGTAGTACCGAGTGGAGTACTGTGTCCATACTGCCGTGTAGTAATGAGTGGAGTACAGTACCTGTACTGCCGTGTAGTACCGAGTGGAGTACGGTGTGTATAGTGCCGTGTAGTACCGAGTGGAGTACAGTGCCTGTACTGCCGTGTAGTAATGAGTGGAGTACAGTGCCTGTACTGCCGTGTAGTCCCGAGTGGAGTACAGTGCCTGTACTGCCGTGTAGTAGTGAGTGGAGTACTGTGCCTGTACTGCCGTGTGGTACTGAGTGGAGTACTGTGTGTATAGTGCCGTGTAGTACCGCGTGGAGTACAGTGGGTGTAGTGCCGTGTAGTACTGAGTGGAGTAGAGTGCCTGTACTGCCGTGTAGTCCCGATTGGAGTACATTGCCTCTACTGCCGTGTAGTACTGAGTGGAGTACTGTGTGTATAGTGCCGTGTAGTACCGAGTGGAGTACATTGCCTGTATTGCCGTGTAGTACTGAGTGGAGTACAGTGCCTGTAATGCCGTGTAGTACTGAGTGGAGTACAGTGCCTGTATTGCCGTGTAGTACTGAGTGGAGTACTGTGTGTAAAGTGCCGTGTAGTACCGAGTGGAATACAGTGCCTGCAGTGCCGTGTAGTACTGAGTGGAGTACAGTGCCTGTACTGCCGTGTAGTACTGAGTGGAGTACAGTGCCTGTACTGCCGTGTAGTCCCGAATGTAGTACTGTGTGTATAGTGAAGTGTAGTACCGAGTGGAGTACAGTGCCTGTACTGCCGTGTTGTACCGAGTGGAGTACAGTGTATAGTGCCGTGTAGTACACAGTGGAGTACAGTGCCTGTACTGCCGTGTAGTACTGAGTGGAGTACAGTGCCTGTAATGCCGTGTAGTACCGAGTGGAGTACTGTGTGTATAGTGCCGTGTAGTACCGAGTGGAGTACAGTGCCTGTACTGCCGTGTAGTACTGAGTGGAGTACAGTGCCTGTACTGCCATGTAGTCCCGAGTGGAGTACTGTGTGTATAGTGCAGTGTAGTACTGAGTGGAGTACTGTGTGTATAGTGCAGTGTAGTACTGAGTGGAGTACTGTGTGTACAGTGCCGTGTAGTACTGAGTGGAGTACAGTGCCTGTACTGCCGTGTAGTCCCAGGTGGAGTACTGTGTGCATACTGCCGTGTAGTACTGAGTGGAGTACAGTGCCTGTACTGCCGTGTAGTACCGAGTGGAGTACAGTGCCTGTACTGCCGTGTTGTACTGAGTGGAGTACATTGCCTGTACTGCCGTGCAGTCCCGAGTGGAGTACTGTGTGTATAGTGCCGTGTAGTACCGAGTGGAGTACAGTGCCTGTATTGCCGTGTAGTACCGAGTGGAGTACTGTGTGTATAGTGCCGTGTAGTACCGAGTGGAGTGCTGTGTGCATACTGCCGTGTAGTACAGAGTGGAGTACAGTGCCTGTACTGCCGTGTAGTACTGAATGGAGTACAGTGCCTGTACTGCCGTGTAGTCCCGAATGGAGTACTGTTTGTAAGGTGCCGTGTAGTACCGAGTGGAGTACAGTGCCTGTACTGCCGTGTAGTACGGAGTGCAGTACAGTGCCTGTACTGCCGTGTAGTACTGAGTGGAGTAGAGTGCCTGTACTAACGTGTAGTCCCGAGTGGGGTACTGTGTGTATAGTGCAGTGTAGTACTGAGTGTTGTACAGTGCCTGTACTGTCGTGTAGTACTGAATGGAGTACAGTGCCTGTACTGCCGTGTAGTCCCGAATGGAGTACTGTTTGTAAGGTGCCGTGTAGTACCGAGTGGAGTACAGTGCATGGACTGCCGTGTAGTCCCGAGTGGAGTACTGTGTGTATAGTGCCGTGTAGTACCGAGTGGAATACAGTGCCTGTATTGCCGTGTAGTACCGAGTGGAGTACTGTGTATATAGTGCCGTGTAGTACCGAGTGGAGTGCTGTGTGCATACTGCCGTGTAGTACAGAGTGGAGTAAAATACCTGTACTGCCGTGTAGTACTGAGTGGAGTACGGTGTGTATAGTGCCGTGTAGTACCGAGTGGAGAACCGTGCCTGTACTGCCGTGTAGTACTGAGTGGAGTACAGTGCCTGTACTGCCGTGTAGTACTGAGTGGAGTACAGTGCCTGTACTGCCGTGTAGTCCCGACTGGAGTACAGTGCCTGTACTGCCGTGTAGTACAGAGTGGAGTACTGTGTGTATAGTGCCGTGTAGTACCGAGTGGAGTAAAGTGCCTGTACTGCCGTGTAGTATTTAGTGGAGTACAGTGCCTGTACTGCCGTGTAGAGCTGAGTGGAGTACAGTGCCTGTACTGCCGTGTAGTACTGAGTGGAGTACAGTGCCTGTACTGCCGTGTAGTACTGAGTGGAGTAGTGTGTGTATAGTGCCGTGTAGTACCGAGTGGAGTACCGTGCCTGTACTGCCGTGTAGTCCCGAGTGTAGTACAGTGCCTGTACTGCCGTATAGTACTGAGTGGAGTACTGTGTGTATAGTGCCGTGTAGTACCGAGTGGAGTACAGTGCCTGTACTGCCGTGTAGTACTGAGTGGAGTACAGTGCCTGTACTGCCGTGTATTACTGAGTGGAGTACAGTGCCTGTACTGCCGTGTAGTCCCGAATGGAGTACTGTGTGTATAGTGCCGTGTAGTACGGAGTGGAGTACAGTGCCTGTACTGCCGTGTAGTACTGAGTGGAGTACAGTGCCTGCACTAACGTGTAGTCCCGAGTGGAGTACTGTGTGTTTAGTGCAGTGTAGTACCGAGGGGAGTACAGTGCCTGTACTGCCGTGTAGTACTAAGTGGAGTACAGTGGCTGTACTGCCGTGTAGTCCCGAGTGTAGTACTCTGTGTATAGTGCAGTGTAGTGCTGAGTGGTGTACAGTGATTGTACTGCCGTGTAGTACTGAGTGGAGTACAGTGCCTGTACTGCCGTGTAGTACCGAGTGGGGGACTGTGTGTATACTACTGTGTAGTACCGAGTGGAGTACAGTGCCTGTACTGCCGTGTAGTACCGAGTGGAGTACTGTGTGTATAGTGCCGTGTAGTACCGAGTGGAGTACAGTGCCTGTACTGTCGTGTAGTACCGAGTGGAGTACTGTGTGTATGGTGCCGTGTAGTACCGAGTGGAGTACAGTTCCTGTACTGCAGTGTAGTACCGAGTGGAGTACTGTGTTCATACTGCCGTGTAGTACTGTGTGGAGTATAGTGCCTGTACTGCCGTGTAGTACCGAGTGGAGTACTGTTTGTATAGTGCCGTGTAGTACCGAGTGGAGTACACTGCATGTACTGCCGTGTAGTACCGAGTGGAATACTGTGTGTATAGTGCCGTGTAGTACCGAGTGGAGTACAGTGCCTGTATTGCCGTGTAGTGCCGAGTGGAGTACTGTGTGTATAGTGCCGTGTAGTACCGAGTGGAGTACTGTGTGCATACTGCCGTGTAGTAATGAGTGGAGTACAGTACCTGTACTGCCGTGTAGTACCGAGTGGAGTACTGTGTGTATAGTGCCGTGTAGCACCGAGTGGAGTACAGTGCCTGTACTGCCGTGTAGTACTGAGTGGAGTACAGTGCCTGTACTGCCGTGTAGTCCCGAGTGGAGTACAGTGCCTGTACTGCCGTGTAGTAGTGAGTGGAGTACTGTGCCTGTACTGCCGTGTGGTACTGAGTGGAGTACTGTGTGTATAGTGCCGTGTAGTACCGCGTGGAGTACAGTGGGTGTAGTGCCGTGTAGTACTGAGTGGAGTAGAGTGCCTGTACTGCCGTGTAGTACTGAGTGGAGTACAGTGCCTGTACTGCCGTGTAGTCCCGAGTGGAGTACATTGCCTGTACTGCCGTGTAGTACTGAGTGGAGTACTGTGTGTATAGTGCCGTGTAGTACCGAGTGGAGTACATTGCCTGTATTGCCGTGTAGTACTGAGTGGAGTACAGTGCCTGTACTGCCGTGTAGTACTGAGTGGAGTACAGTGCCTGTATTGCCGTGTAGTACTGAGTGGAGTACTGTGTGTATAGTGCCGTGTAGTACCGAGTGGAATACAGTGCCTGCAGTGCCGTGTAGTACTGAGTGGAGTACAGTGCCTGTACTGCCGTGTAGTACTGAGTGGAGTACAGTGCCTCTACTGCCGTGTAGTCCCGAATGTAGTACTGTGTGTATAGTGCCGTGTAGTACCGAGTGGAGTAAAGTGCCTGTACTGCCGTGTTGTACCGAGTGGAGTACAGTGTATAGTGCCGTGTAGTATACAGTGGAGTACAGTGCCTGTACTGCCGTGTAGTACTGAGTGAAGTACAGTGCCTGTAATGCCGTGTAGTACCGAGTGGAGTACGGTGTGTATAGCGCCGTGTAGTACCGAGTGGAGGACAGTGCCTGTACTGCCGTGTAGTACTGAGTGGTGTACAGTGCCTGTACTGTCGTGTAGTCCCGAGTGGAGTACAGTGACTGTACTGCCGTGTAGTACTGATTGGAGTAATAGTGCCTGTACTGCCGTGTAGTACCGAGTGGAGTACAGTGCTTGTACTGCCGTGTAGTACTGAGTGGAGTACAGTGCCTGTACTGCCGTGTAGTCCCGAATGGAGTACTTTGTGTATAGTGCCGTGTAGTACCGAGTGGAGTAGTGTGCCTGTACTGCCGTGTAGTACTGAGTGGAGTACAGTGCCTGTAATGCTGTGTAGTAACGAGTGGAGTATTGTGTGTATAGTGCCGTGTAGTACCGAGTGGAGTACAGTGCCTGTACTGCCGTGTAGTACTGAGTGGTGTACAGTGTGTATAGTGCCGTGTAGTACCGAGTGGAGTACAGTGTGTATAGTGCCGTGTAGTACTGAGTGGTGTACAGTGCATGTACTGCCGTGTAGTACTGAGTGGAGTACAGTGCAAGTACTGCCGTGTAGTACTGAGTGGAGTACAGTGCATGTACTCCCGTGTAGTACCGAGTGGAGTACAGTGCCTGTACTGCCGTGTAGTACTGAGTGGAGTACAGTGCCTGTACTGCCGTGTACTACCGAGTGGAGTAGATTGCCTGTACTGCCGTGTAGTACTGAGTGGAATACAGTGCCTGTACTGCCGTGTAGTACCGAGTGGAGTACAGTGTGCATAGTGCCGTGTAGTACTGAGTGGATTACAGTGCCTGTACTGCCGTGTAGTACTGAGTGGGTACAGTGCCTGTACTGCCGTGTAGTACCGAGTGGAGTACTGTGTGTATACTGCCGTGTAGTACTGAGTGGAGTACAGTACATGTACTGCCGTGTAGTACCGAGTGGAGTACTGTGTGCATACTGCCGTGTAGTACTGAGTGGAGTACAGTGCTTGAACTGCCGTGTAGTACCGAGTGGAGTACTGTGTGTATAGTGCCGTGTAGTACCGAGTGGAGTACAGTGCATGTACTGCCGTGTAGTACCGAGTGGAGTATTGTGTGTATAGTGCGGTGTAGTACCGAGTGGAGTACAGTGCATGGACTGCCCTGTAGTCCCGAGTGGAGTACTGTGTGTATAGTGCCGTGTAGTACCGAGTGGAATACAGTGCCTGTATTGCCGTGTAGTACCGAGTGGAGTACTGTGTATATAGTGCCGTGTAGTACCGAGTGGAGTGCTGTGTGCATACTGCCGTGTAGTACAGAGTGGAGTAAAATACCTGTACTGCCGTGTAGTACTGAGTGGAGTACGGTGTGTATAGTGCCGTGTAGTACCGAGTGGAGAACCGTGCCTGTACTGCCGTGTAGTACTGAGTGGAGTACAGTGCCTGTACTGCCGTGTAGTACTGAGTGGAGTACAGTGCCTGTACTGCCGTGTAGTCCCGACTGGAGTACAGTGCCTGTACTGCCGTGTAGTACAGAGTGGAGTACTGTGTGTATAGTGCCGTGTAGTACCGAGTGGAGTAAAGTGCCTGTACTGCCGTGTAGTACTGAGTGGAGTACAGTGCCTGTACTGCCGTGTAGTGCTGAGTGGAGTACAGTGCCTGTACTGCCGTGTAGTACTGAGTGGAGTACAGTGCCTGAACTGCCGTGTAGTACTGAGTGGAGTAGTGTGTGTATAGTGCCGTGTAGTACCGAGTGGAGTACCGTGCCTGTACTGCCGTGTAGTCCCGAGTGTAGTACAGTGCCTGTACTGCCGTGTAGTACTGAGTGGAGTACTGTGTGTATAGTGCCGTGTAGTACCGAGTGGAGTACAGTGCCTGTACTGCCGTGTAGTACTGAGTGGAGTACAGTGCCTGTACTGCCGTGTATTACTGAGTGGAGTACAGTGCCTGTACTGCCGTGTAGTCCCGAATGGAGTACTGTGTGTATAGTGCCGTGTAGTACGGAGTGGAGTACAGTGCCTGTACTGCCGTGTAGTACTGAGTGGAGTACAGTGCCTGTACTAACGTGTAGTCCCGAGTGGAGTACTGTGTGTTTAGTGCAGTGTAGTACTGAGTGGTGTACAATGCCTGTACTGCCGTGTAGTACTGAGTGGAGTACAGTGCCTGTACTCCCGTGTAGTCCCGAGTGGAGTACTGTGTGTATAGTGCCGTGTAGTACTGAGTGGAGTACAGTGCCTGTACTGCCGTGTAGTCCGGAGTGGAGTACAGTGCCTGTACTGCCGTGTAGTCCTGAGTGGAGTACTGTGTGTATAGTGCCGTGTAGTACCTAGGGGAGTACAGTGCCTGTACTGCCGTGTAGTACTAAGTGGAGTACAGTGGCTGTACTGCCGTGTAGTCCCGAGTGTAGTACTCTGTGTATAGTGCAGTGTAGTGCTGAGTGGTGTACAGTGATTGTACTGCCGTGTAGTACTGAGTGGAGTACAGTGCCTGTACTGCCGTGTAGTACCGAGTGGGGGACTGTGTGTATACTGCTGTGTAGTACCGAGTGGAGTACAGTGCCTGTACTGCCGTGTAGTACCGAGTGGATTACTGTGTGTATAGTGCCGTGTAGTACCGAGTGGAGTACAGTGCCTGTACTGTCGTGTAGTACCGAGTGGAGTACTGTGTGTATGGTGCCGTGTAGTACCGAGTGGAGTACAGTGCCTGTACTGCCGTGTAGTACCGAGTGGAGTACTGTGTGCATACTGCCGTGTAGTACTGTGTGGAGTATAGTGCCTGTACTGCCGTGTAGTACCGAGTGGAGTACTGTTTGTATAGTGCCGTTTAGTACCGAGTGGAGTACACTGCGTGTACTGCCGTGTAGTACCGAGTGGAGTACTGTGTGTATCGTGCGTTGTAGTACCGAGTGGAGTACATTGCATGTACAGCGGTGTAGTACCGAGTGGAGTACTGTGTGTATAGTGCCGTGTAGTACCGAGTGGAGTACAGTGCCTGTATTGCCGTGTAGTGCCGAGTGGAGTACTGTGTGTATAGTGCCGTGTAGTACCGAGTGGAGTACTGTGTGCATACTGCCGTGTAGTAATGAGTGGAGTACAGTACCTGTACTGCCGTGTAGTACCGAGTGGAGTACTGTGTGTATAGTGCCGTGTAGCACCGAGTGGAGTACAGTGCCTGTACTGCCGTGTAGTACTGAGTGGAGTACAGTGCCTGTACTGCCGTGTAGTCCCGAGTGGAGTACAGTGCCTGTACTGCCGTGTAGTAGTGAGTGGAGTACTGTGCCTGTACTGCCGTGTGGTACTGAGTGGAGTACTGTGTGTATAGTGCCGTGTAGTACCGCGTGGAGTACAGTGGGTGTAGTGCCGTGTAGTACTGAGTGGAGTAGAGTGCCTGTACTGCCGTGTAGTACTGAGTGGAGTACAGTGCCTGTACTGCCGTGTAGTCCCGAGTGGAGTACATTGCCTGTACTGCCGTGTAGTACTGAGTGGAGTACTGTGTGTATAGTGCCGTGTAGTACCGAGTGGAGTACATTGCCTGTATTGCCGTGTAGTACTGAGTGGAGTACAGTGCCTGTACTGCCGTGTAGTACCGAGTGGGGGACTGTGTGTATACTGCCGTGTAGTACTGAGTGGAGTACAGTGCTTGTACTGCCGAGTAGTCCCGAGTGGAGTACTGTGTGTATAGTGCAGTGTAGTGCTGAGTGGAGTACAGTACCTGTACTGCCCTGTAGTACCGAGTGGGGAACTGTGTGTATACTGCCGTGTAGTAATGAGTGGAGTACAGTGCCTGTACTGCCGTGTAGTACCGAGTGGGGGACTGTGTGTATATTGCCGTGTAGTACTGAGTGGAGTACAGTGCCTGTACTGCCGTGTAGTACCGAGTGGATTACTGTGTGCATACTGCCGTGTAGTAATGAGTGGAGTAGAGTACCTGTACTGCCGTGTAGTACCGAGTGGAGTACTGTGTGTATAGTGCCGTGTAGCACCGAGTGGAGTACAGTGCCTGTACTGCCGTGTAGTACTGAGTGGAGTACAGTGCCTGTACTGCCGTGTAGTCCCGAGTGGAGTACAGTGCCTGTACTGCCGTGTAGTAGTGAGTGGAGTACTGTGCCTGTACTGCCGTGTGGTACTGAGTGGAGTATTGTGTGTATAGTGCCGTGTAGTACCGCGTGGAGTACAGTGGGTGTAGTGCCGTGTAGTACTGAGTGGAGTAGAGTGCCTGTACTGCCGTGTAGTACTGAGTGGAGTACAGTGCCTGTACTGCCGTGTAGTCCCGAGTGGAGTACATTGCCTGTACTGCCGTGTAGTACTGAGTGGAGTACTCTGTGTATAGTGCCGTGTAGTACCGAGTGGAGTACATTGCCTGTATTGCCGTGTAGTACTGAGTGGAGTACAGTGCCTGTACTGCCGTGTAGTACTGAGTGGAGTACAGTGCCTGTATTGCCGTGTAGTACTGAGTGGAGTACTGTGTGTATAGTGCCGTGTAGTACCGAGTGGAATACAGTGCCTGCAGTGCCGTGTAGTACTGATTGGAGTACAGTGCCTGTACTGCCGGGTAGTACTGAGTGGAGTACAGTGCCTCTACTGCCGTGTAGTCCCGAATGTAGTACTGTGTGTATAGTGCCGTGTAGTACCGAGTGGAGTAAATTGCCTGTACTGCCGTGTTGTACGGAGTGGAGTACAGTGTATAGTGCCGTGTAGTACACAGTGGAGTACAGTGCCTGTACTGCCGTGTAGTACTGAGTGAAGTACAGTGCCTGTAATGCCGTGTAGTACCGAGTGGAGTACGGTGTGTATAGCGCCGTGTAGTACCGAGTGGAGGACAGTGCCTGTACTGCCGTGTAGTACTGAGTGGTGTACAGTGCCTGTACTGTCGTGTAGTACTGAGTGGAGTAATAGTGCCTGTACTGCCGTGTAGTACTGAGTGGAGTACTGTGTGCATACTGCCATGTAGTACTGAGTGGAGTACAGTGCCTGTACTGCCGTGTAGTACTGAGTGGAGTACAGTGCCTGTACTGCCGTGTAGTCCCGACTGGAGTACAGTGCCTGTACTGCCGTGTAGTACAGAGTGGAGTACTGTGTGTATAGTGCCGTGTAGTACCGAGTGGAGTAAAGTGCCTGTACTGCCGTGTAGTACTGAGTGGAGTACAGTGCCTGTACTGCCGTGTAGTACTGAGTGGAGTACAGTGCCTGTACTGCCGTGTAGTACTGAGTGGAGTACAGTGCCTGTACTGCCGTGTAGTACTGAGTGGAGTACTGTGTGTATAGTGCCGTGTAGTACCGAGTGGAGTACCGTGCCTGTACTGCCATGTAGTCCCGAGTGGAGTACAGTGCCTGTACTGCCGTGTAGTACTGAGTGGAGTACTGTGTGTATAGTGCCGTGTAGTACCGAGTGGAGTACAGTGCCTGTACTGCCGTGTAGTACTCAGTGGAGTACAGTGCCTGTACTGCCGTGTATTACTGAGTGGAGTACAGTGCCTGTACTGCCGTGTAGTCCCGAATGGAGTACTGTGTGTATAGTGCCGTGCAGTACGGAGTGGAGTACAGTCTCTGTATTGCCGTGTTGTACTGAGTGGAGTACAGTGCCTGTACTAAAGTGTAGTCCCGAGTTGAGTACTGTGTGTTTAGTGCAGTGTAGTACTGAGTGGTGTACAATGCCTGTACTGCCGTGTAGTACTGAGTGGAGTACAGTGCCTGTACTCCCGTGTAGTCCCGAGTGGAGTACTGTGTGTATAGTGCCGTGTAGTACTGAGTGGAGTACAGTGCCTGTACTGCCGTGTAGTCCGGAGTGGAGTACAGTGCCTGTACTGCCGTGTAGTCCTGAGTGGAGTACATTGTGTATAGTGCCGTGTAGTACCGAGGGGAGTACAGTGCCTGTACTGCCGTGTAGTACTGGGTGGAGTACAGTGCCTGTACTGCCGTGTAGTACCGAGTGGGGGACTGTGTGTATACTGCTGTGTAGTACCGAGTGGAGTACAGTGCCTGTACTGCCGTGTAGTACCGAGTGGAGTACTGTGTGTATAGTGCCGTGTAGTACCGAGTGGAGTACAGTGCCTGTACTGTCGTGTAGTACCGAGTGGAGTACTGTGTGTATAGTGCCGTGTAGTACCGAGTGGAGTACAGTGCCTGTACTGCCGTGTAGTACCGAGTGGAGTACTGTGTGCATACTGCCGTGTAGTACTGTGTGGAGTATAGTGCCTGTACTGCCGTGTAGTACCGAGTGGAGTACCGTTTGTATAGTGCCGTGTAGTACCGAGTGGAGTACACTGCATGTACTGCCGTGTAGTACCGAGTGGAGTACTGTGTGTATCGTGCGTTGTAGTACCGAGTGGAGTACATTGCATGTACTGCGGTGTAGTACCGAGTGGAGTACTGTGTGTATAGTGCCGTGTAGTACCGAGTGGAGTACAGTGCCTGTATTGCCGTGTAGTACCGAGTGGAGTACTGTGTGTATAGTGCCGTGTAGTACCGAGTGGAGTACTGTGTCCATACTGCCGTGTAGTAATGAGTGGAGTACAGTACCTGTACTGCCGTGTAGTACCGAGTGGAGTACGGTGTGTATAGTGCCGTGTAGTACCGAGTGGAGTACAGTGCCTGTACTGCCGTGTAGTAATGAGTGGAGTACAGTGCCTGTACTGCCGTGTAGTCCCGAGTGGAGTACAGTGCCTGTACTGCCGTGTAGTAGTGAGTGGAGTACTGTGCCTGTACTGCCGTGTGGTACTGAGTGGAGTACTGTGTGTATAGTGCCGTGTAGTACCGCGTGGAGTACAGTGGGTGTAGTGCCGTGTAGTACTGAGTGGAGTAGAGTGCCTGTACTGCCGTGTAGTCCCGATTGGAGTACATTGCCTCTACTGCCGTGTAGTACTGAGTGGAGTACTGTGTGTATAGTGCCGTGTAGTACCGAGTGGAGTACATTGCCTGTATTGCCGTGTAGTACTGAGTGGAGTACAGTGCCTGTAATGCCGTGTAGTACTGAGTGGAGTACAGTGCCTGTATTGCCGTGTAGTACTGAGTGGAGTACTGTGTGTAAAGTGCCGTGTAGTACCGAGTGGAATACAGTGCCTGCAGTGCCGTGTAGTACTGAGTGGAGTACAGTGCCTGTACTGCCGTGTAGTACTGAGTGGAGTACAGTGCCTGTACTGCCGTGTAGTCCCGAATGTAGTACTGTGTGTATAGTGAAGTGTAGTACCGAGTGGAGTACAGTGCCTGTACTGCCGTGTTGTACCGAGTGGAGTACAGTGTATAGTGCCGTGTAGTACACAGTGGAGTACAGTGCCTGTACTGCCGTGTAGTACTGAGTGGAGTACAGTGCCTGTAATGCCGTGTAGTACCGAGTGGAGTACTGTGTGTATAGTGCCGTGTAGTACCGAGTGGAGTACAGTGCCTGTACTGCCGTGTAGTACTGAGTGGAGTACAGTGCCTGTACTGCCATGTAGTCCCGAGTGGAGTACTGTGTGTATAGTGCAGTGTAGTACTGAGTGGAGTACTGTGTGTATAGTGCAGTGTAGTACTGAGTGGAGTACTGTGTGTACAGTGCCGTGTAGTACTGAGTGGAGTACAGTGCCTGTACTGCCGTGTAGTCCCAGGTGGAGTACTGTGTGCATACTGCCGTGTAGTACTGAGTGGAGTACAGTGCCTGTACTGCCGTGTAGTACCGAGTGGAGTACAGTGCCTGTACTGCCGTGTTGTACTGAGTGGAGTACATTGCCTGTACTGCCGTGCAGTCCCGAGTGGAGTACTGTGTGTATAGTGCCGTGTAGTACCGAGTGGAGTACAGTGCCTGTATTGCCGTGTAGTACCGAGTGGAGTACTGTGTGTATAGTGCCGTGTAGTACCGAGTGGAGTGCTGTGTGCATACTGCCGTGTAGTACAGAGTGGAGTACAGTGCCTGTACTGCCGTGTAGTACTGAATGGAGTACAGTGCCTGTACTGCCGTGTAGTCCCGAATGGAGTACTGTTTGTAAGGTGCCGTGTAGTACCGAGTGGAGTACAGTGCCTGTACTGCCGTGTAGTACGGAGTGCAGTACAGTGCCTGTACTGCCGTGTAGTACTGAGTGGAGTAGAGTGCCTGTACTAACGTGTAGTCCCGAGTGGGGTACTGTGTGTATAGTGCAGTGTAGTACTGAGTGTTGTACAGTGCCTGTACTGTCGTGTAGTACTGAATGGAGTACAGTGCCTGTACTGCCGTGTAGTCCCGAATGGAGTACTGTTTGTAAGGTGCCGTGTAGTACCGAGTGGAGTACAGTGCATGGACTGCCGTGTAGTCCCGAGTGGAGTACTGTGTGTATAGTGCCGTGTAGTACCGAGTGGAATACAGTGCCTGTATTGCCGTGTAGTACCGAGTGGAGTACTGTGTATATAGTGCCGTGTAGTACCGAGTGGAGTGCTGTGTGCATACTGCCGTGTAGTACAGAGTGGAGTAAAATACCTGTACTGCCGTGTAGTACTGAGTGGAGTACGGTGTGTATAGTGCCGTGTAGTACCGAGTGGAGAACCGTGCCTGTACTGCCGTGTAGTACTGAGTGGAGTACAGTGCCTGTACTGCCGTGTAGTACTGAGTGGAGTACAGTGCCTGTACTGCCGTGTAGTCCCGACTGGAGTACAGTGCCTGTACTGCCGTGTAGTACAGAGTGGAGTACTGTGTGTATAGTGCCGTGTAGTACCGAGTGGAGTAAAGTGCCTGTACTGCCGTGTAGTATTTAGTGGAGTACAGTGCCTGTACTGCCGTGTAGAGCTGAGTGGAGTACAGTGCCTGTACTGCCGTGTAGTACTGAGTGGAGTACAGTGCCTGTACTGCCGTGTAGTACTGAGTGGAGTAGTGTGTGTATAGTGCCGTGTAGTACCGAGTGGAGTACCGTGCCTGTACTGCCGTGTAGTCCCGAGTGTAGTACAGTGCCTGTACTGCCGTATAGTACTGAGTGGAGTACTGTGTGTATAGTGCCGTGTAGTACCGAGTGGAGTACAGTGCCTGTACTGCCGTGTAGTACTGAGTGGAGTACAGTGCCTGTACTGCCGTGTATTACTGAGTGGAGTACAGTGCCTGTACTGCCGTGTAGTCCCGAATGGAGTACTGTGTGTATAGTGCCGTGTAGTACGGAGTGGAGTACAGTGCCTGTACTGCCGTGTAGTACTGAGTGGAGTACAGTGCCTGCACTAACGTGTAGTCCCGAGTGGAGTACTGTGTGTTTAGTGCAGTGTAGTACCGAGGGGAGTACAGTGCCTGTACTGCCGTGTAGTACTAAGTGGAGTACAGTGGCTGTACTGCCGTGTAGTCCCGAGTGTAGTACTCTGTGTATAGTGCAGTGTAGTGCTGAGTGGTGTACAGTGATTGTACTGCCGTGTAGTACTGAGTGGAGTACAGTGCCTGTACTGCCGTGTAGTACCGAGTGGGGGACTGTGTGTATACTACTGTGTAGTACCGAGTGGAGTACAGTGCCTGTACTGCCGTGTAGTACCGAGTGGAGTACTGTGTGTATAGTGCCGTGTAGTACCGAGTGGAGTACAGTGCCTGTACTGTCGTGTAGTACCGAGTGGAGTACTGTGTGTATGGTGCCGTGTAGTACCGAGTGGAGTACAGTTCCTGTACTGCAGTGTAGTACCGAGTGGAGTACTGTGTTCATACTGCCGTGTAGTACTGTGTGGAGTATAGTGCCTGTACTGCCGTGTAGTACCGAGTGGAGTACTGTTTGTATAGTGCCGTGTAGTACCGAGTGGAGTACACTGCATGTACTGCCGTGTAGTACCGAGTGGAGTACTGTGTGTATAGTGCCGTGTAGTACCGAGTGGAGTACAGTGCCTGTATTGCCGTGTAGTGCCGAGTGGAGTACTGTGTGTATAGTGCCGTGTAGTACCGAGTGGAGTACTGTGTGCATACTGCCGTGTAGTAATGAGTGGAGTACAGTACCTGTACTGCCGTGTAGTACCGAGTGGAGTACTGTGTGTATAGTGCCGTGTAGCACCGAGTGGAGTACAGTGCCTGTACTGCCGTGTAGTACTGAGTGGAGTACAGTGCCTGTACTGCCGTGTAGTCCCGAGTGGAGTACAGTGCCTGTACTGCCGTGTAGTAGTGAGTGGAGTACTGTGCCTGTACTGCCGTGTGGTACTGAGTGGAGTACTGTGTGTATAGTGCCGTGTAGTACCGCGTGGAGTACAGTGGGTGTAGTGCCGTGTAGTACTGAGTGGAGTAGAGTGCCTGTACTGCCGTGTAGTACTGAGTGGAGTACAGTGCCTGTACTGCCGTGTAGTCCCGAGTGGAGTACATTGCCTGTACTGCCGTGTAGTACTGAGTGGAGTACTGTGTGTATAGTGCCGTGTAGTACCGAGTGGAGTACATTGCCTGTATTGCCGTGTAGTACTGAGTGGAGTACAGTGCCTGTACTGCCGTGTAGTACTGAGTGGAGTACAGTGCCTGTATTGCCGTGTAGTACTGAGTGGAGTACTGTGTGTATAGTGCCGTGTAGTACCGAGTGGAATACAGTGCCTGCAGTGCCGTGTAGTACTGAGTGGAGTACAGTGCCTGTACTGCCGTGTAGTACTGAGTGGAGTACAGTGCCTCTACTGCCGTGTAGTCCCGAATGTAGTACTGTGTGTATAGTGCCGTGTAGTACCGAGTGGAGTAAAGTGCCTGTACTGCCGTGTTGTACCGAGTGGAGTACAGTGTATAGTGCCGTGTAGTATACAGTGGAGTACAGTGCCTGTACTGCCGTGTAGTACTGAGTGAAGTACAGTGCCTGTAATGCCGTGTAGTACCGAGTGGAGTACGGTGTGTATAGCGCCGTGTAGTACCGAGTGGAGGACAGTGCCTGTACTGCCGTGTAGTACTGAGTGGTGTACAGTGCCTGTACTGTCGTGTAGTCCCGAGTGGAGTACAGTGACTGTACTGCCGTGTAGTACTGATTGGAGTAATAGTGCCTGTACTGCCGTGTAGTACCGAGTGGAGTACAGTGCTTGTACTGCCGTGTAGTACTGAGTGGAGTACAGTGCCTGTACTGCCGTGTAGTCCCGAATGGAGTACTTTGTGTATAGTGCCGTGTAGTACCGAGTGGAGTAGTGTGCCTGTACTGCCGTGTAGTACTGAGTGGAGTACAGTGCCTGTAATGCTGTGTAGTAACGAGTGGAGTATTGTGTGTATAGTGCCGTGTAGTACCGAGTGGAGTACAGTGCCTGTACTGCCGTGTAGTACTGAGTGGTGTACAGTGTGTATAGTGCCGTGTAGTACCGAGTGGAGTACAGTGTGTATAGTGCCGTGTAGTACTGAGTGGTGTACAGTGCATGTACTGCCGTGTAGTACTGAGTGGAGTACAGTGCAAGTACTGCCGTGTAGTACTGAGTGGAGTACAGTGCATGTACTCCCGTGTAGTACCGAGTGGAGTACAGTGCCTGTACTGCCGTGTAGTACTGAGTGGAGTACAGTGCCTGTACTGCCGTGTACTACCGAGTGGAGTAGATTGCCTGTACTGCCGTGTAGTACTGAGTGGAATACAGTGCCTGTACTGCCGTGTAGTACCGAGTGGAGTACAGTGTGCATAGTGCCGTGTAGTACTGAGTGGATTACAGTGCCTGTACTGCCGTGTAGTACTGAGTGGGTACAGTGCCTGTACTGCCGTGTAGTACCGAGTGGAGTACTGTGTGTATACTGCCGTGTAGTACTGAGTGGAGTACAGTACATGTACTGCCGTGTAGTACCGAGTGGAGTACTGTGTGCATACTGCCGTGTAGTACTGAGTGGAGTACAGTGCTTGAACTGCCGTGTAGTACCGAGTGGAGTACTGTGTGTATAGTGCCGTGTAGTACCGAGTGGAGTACAGTGCATGTACTGCCGTGTAGTACCGAGTGGAGTATTGTGTGTATAGTGCGGTGTAGTACCGAGTGGAGTACAGTGCATGGACTGCCCTGTAGTCCCGAGTGGAGTACTGTGTGTATAGTGCCGTGTAGTACCGAGTGGAATACAGTGCCTGTATTGCCGTGTAGTACCGAGTGGAGTACTGTGTATATAGTGCCGTGTAGTACCGAGTGGAGTGCTGTGTGCATACTGCCGTGTAGTACAGAGTGGAGTAAAATACCTGTACTGCCGTGTAGTACTGAGTGGAGTACGGTGTGTATAGTGCCGTGTAGTACCGAGTGGAGAACCGTGCCTGTACTGCCGTGTAGTACTGAGTGGAGTACAGTGCCTGTACTGCCGTGTAGTACTGAGTGGAGTACAGTGCCTGTACTGCCGTGTAGTCCCGACTGGAGTACAGTGCCTGTACTGCCGTGTAGTACAGAGTGGAGTACTGTGTGTATAGTGCCGTGTAGTACCGAGTGGAGTAAAGTGCCTGTACTGCCGTGTAGTACTGAGTGGAGTACAGTGCCTGTACTGCCGTGTAGTGCTGAGTGGAGTACAGTGCCTGTACTGCCGTGTAGTACTGAGTGGAGTACAGTGCCTGAACTGCCGTGTAGTACTGAGTGGAGTAGTGTGTGTATAGTGCCGTGTAGTACCGAGTGGAGTACCGTGCCTGTACTGCCGTGTAGTCCCGAGTGTAGTACAGTGCCTGTACTGCCGTGTAGTACTGAGTGGAGTACTGTGTGTATAGTGCCGTGTAGTACCGAGTGGAGTACAGTGCCTGTACTGCCGTGTAGTACTGAGTGGAGTACAGTGCCTGTACTGCCGTGTATTACTGAGTGGAGTACAGTGCCTGTACTGCCGTGTAGTCCCGAATGGAGTACTGTGTGTATAGTGCCGTGTAGTACGGAGTGGAGTACAGTGCCTGTACTGCCGTGTAGTACTGAGTGGAGTACAGTGCCTGTACTAACGTGTAGTCCCGAGTGGAGTACTGTGTGTTTAGTGCAGTGTAGTACTGAGTGGTGTACAATGCCTGTACTGCCGTGTAGTACTGAGTGGAGTACAGTGCCTGTACTCCCGTGTAGTCCCGAGTGGAGTACTGTGTGTATAGTGCCGTGTAGTACTGAGTGGAGTACAGTGCCTGTACTGCCGTGTAGTCCGGAGTGGAGTACAGTGCCTGTACTGCCGTGTAGTCCTGAGTGGAGTACTGTGTGTATAGTGCCGTGTAGTACCTAGGGGAGTACAGTGCCTGTACTGCCGTGTAGTACTAAGTGGAGTACAGTGGCTGTACTGCCGTGTAGTCCCGAGTGTAGTACTCTGTGTATAGTGCAGTGTAGTGCTGAGTGGTGTACAGTGATTGTACTGCCGTGTAGTACTGAGTGGAGTACAGTGCCTGTACTGCCGTGTAGTACCGAGTGGGGGACTGTGTGTATACTGCTGTGTAGTACCGAGTGGAGTACAGTGCCTGTACTGCCGTGTAGTACCGAGTGGATTACTGTGTGTATAGTGCCGTGTAGTACCGAGTGGAGTACAGTGCCTGTACTGTCGTGTAGTACCGAGTGGAGTACTGTGTGTATGGTGCCGTGTAGTACCGAGTGGAGTACAGTGCCTGTACTGCCGTGTAGTACCGAGTGGAGTACTGTGTGCATACTGCCGTGTAGTACTGTGTGGAGTATAGTGCCTGTACTGCCGTGTAGTACCGAGTGGAGTACTGTTTGTATAGTGCCGTTTAGTACCGAGTGGAGTACACTGCGTGTACTGCCGTGTAGTACCGAGTGGAGTACTGTGTGTATCGTGCGTTGTAGTACCGAGTGGAGTACATTGCATGTACAGCGGTGTAGTACCGAGTGGAGTACTGTGTGTATAGTGCCGTGTAGTACCGAGTGGAGTACAGTGCCTGTATTGCCGTGTAGTGCCGAGTGGAGTACTGTGTGTATAGTGCCGTGTAGTACCGAGTGGAGTACTGTGTGCATACTGCCGTGTAGTAATGAGTGGAGTACAGTACCTGTACTGCCGTGTAGTACCGAGTGGAGTACTGTGTGTATAGTGCCGTGTAGCACCGAGTGGAGTACAGTGCCTGTACTGCCGTGTAGTACTGAGTGGAGTACAGTGCCTGTACTGCCGTGTAGTCCCGAGTGGAGTACAGTGCCTGTACTGCCGTGTAGTAGTGAGTGGAGTACTGTGCCTGTACTGCCGTGTGGTACTGAGTGGAGTACTGTGTGTATAGTGCCGTGTAGTACCGCGTGGAGTACAGTGGGTGTAGTGCCGTGTAGTACTGAGTGGAGTAGAGTGCCTGTACTGCCGTGTAGTACTGAGTGGAGTACAGTGCCTGTACTGCCGTGTAGTCCCGAGTGGAGTACATTGCCTGTACTGCCGTGTAGTACTGAGTGGAGTACTGTGTGTATAGTGCCGTGTAGTACCGAGTGGAGTACATTGCCTGTATTGCCGTGTAGTACTGAGTGGAGTACAGTGCCTGTACTGCCGTGTAGTACCGAGTGGGGGACTGTGTGTATACTGCCGTGTAGTACTGAGTGGAGTACAGTGCTTGTACTGCCGAGTAGTCCCGAGTGGAGTACTGTGTGTATAGTGCAGTGTAGTGCTGAGTGGAGTACAGTACCTGTACTGCCCTGTAGTACCGAGTGGGGAACTGTGTGTATACTGCCGTGTAGTAATGAGTGGAGTACAGTGCCTGTACTGCCGTGTAGTACCGAGTGGGGGACTGTGTGTATATTGCCGTGTAGTACTGAGTGGAGTACAGTGCCTGTACTGCCGTGTAGTACCGAGTGGATTACTGTGTGTATGGTGCCGTGTAGTACCGTGTGGAGTACAGTGCCTGTACTGCCGTGTAGTACAGAGTGGTGTACAGTGTGTATAGTGCCGTGTAGTACCGAGTGGAGTACAGTGTGTATAGTGCCGTGTAGTACTGAGTGGAGTACAGTGCATGTACTGCCGTGTAGTACTGGGTGGAGTACAGTGCAAGTACTGCCGTGTAGTACTGAGTGGAGTACAGTGCATGTACTCCCGTGTAGTACCGAGTGGAGTACAGTGCCCGTACTGCCGTGTAGTGCTGAGTGGAGTACAGTGCCTGTACTGCCGTGTAGTACTGAGTGGATTACAGTGCCTGTACTGGAGTGTATTACCTAGTGGAGTACAGTGAGTATAGTGCCGTCTAGTACAGAGTGGAGTACAGTGTGTATAGTGCCGTGTAGTACTGAGTGGAGTACAGTGCCTGTACTGCCGTGTAGTACCGAGTGGAGTACAGTGCCTGTACTGCCGTGTAGTACTGAGTGGAATACAGTGCCTGTACTGCCGTGTAGTACCGAGTGGAGTACAGTGTGCATAGTGCCGTGTAGTACTGAGTGGAGTACAGTGCCTGTACTGCCGTGTAGTACTGAGTGGGTACAGTGCCTGTACTGCCGTGTAGTACCGAGTGGAGTACTGTGTGTATACTGCCGTGTAGTACTGAGTGGAGTACAGTACCTGTACTGCCGTGTAGTACCGAGTGGAGTACTGTGTGCATACTGCCATGTAGTACTGAGTGGAGTACAGTGCCTGTACTGCCGTGTAGTACCGAGTGGAGTAATGTGTGTATAGTGCCGTGTAGTCCCGAGTGTAGTAGTGTGTGTATAGTGCAGTGTAGTGCTGAGTGGTGTACAGTGCTTGTACTGCCGTGTAGTACTGAGTGAGGTACAGTGCCTGTACTGCCGTGTAGTACTGGGTGGAGTACAGTGCCTGTACTGCCGTGTAGTACCGAGTGGGGGACTGTGTGTATACTGCTGTGTAGTACCGAGTGGAGTACAGTGCCTGTACTGCCGTGTAGTACCGAGTGGAGTACTGTGTGTATAGTGCCGTGTAGTACCGAGTGGAGTACAGTGCCTTTACTGCCGTGTAGTACCGAGTGGAGTACTGTGTGTATAGTGCCGTGTAGTACCGAGTGGAGTACAGCGCCTGTACTGCCGTGTAGTACCGAGTGGAGTACTGTGTGCATACTGCCGTGTAGTACTGAGTGGAGTATAGAGCCTGTACTGCCGTGTAGTACCGAGTCGAGTACACTGCATGTACTGCCGTGTAGTATCGAGTTGAGTACTGTGTGTATCGTGCGGTGTAGTACCGAGTGGAGTACATTGCATGTACTGCCGTGTAGTACCGAGCGGAGTACTGTGTGTATAGTGCCCTGTTAATACCGAGTGGAGTACAGTGCCTGTATTGCCGTGTAGTACCCAGTGGAGTACTGTGTTTATAGTGCCGTGTAGTACCGAGTGGAGTACTGTGTGCATACTGCCGTGTAGTAATGAGTGGAGTACTGTGTGTATAGTGCCGTGTAGTACTGAGTGGAGTACAGTGCCTGTACTGCCGTGTAGTACCGAGTGGAGTACTGTGTGCATACTGCCGTGTAGTACTGAGAGGAGTACAGTGCCTGTACTGCCGTGTAGTCCCGAGTGGAGTACATTGCCTGTACTGCCGTGTAGTAGTGAGTGGAGTACTGTGCCTGTACTGCCGTGTAGTACTGAGTGGAGTACTGTGTGTATAGTGCAGTGTAGTACCGCGTGGAGTACGGTGGGTGTACTGCCGTGTAGTACTGATTGGAGTAGACTGCCTGTACTGCCGTGTAGTACTGAGTGGAGTACAGTGCCTGTACTGCCGTGTAGTCCCGAGTGGAGTACAGTGCCTGTACTGCCGTGTAGTACTGAGTGGAGTACTGTGTGTATAGTGCCGTGTAGTACCGAGTGGTGTACAGTGCCTGTACTGCCGTGTAGTGCCGAGTGGAGTACAGTGCCTGTACTGTCGTGTAGTACTGAGTGGAGTAATAGTGCCTGTACTGCCGTGTAGTGCCGAGTGGAGTACTGTGTGTATAGTGCAGTGTAGTACTGAGTGGAGTACAGTGCATGTAATGCCGTGTAGTGCCGAGTGGAGTACTGTATGTATAGTGCAGTGTAGTACTGAGTGGAGTACAGTGCCTGTACTGCTGTGTAGTACCGAGTGGAGTACTGTGTATAGTGCCGTGTAGTACCGAGTGGAGTACAGTGCCTGTACGGCCGTGTAGTACTTAGTGGAGTACAGTGCCTATAATGCCGTGTAGTACCGAGTGGAGTACTGTGTGTATAGTGCCGTGTAGTACCGAGTGGAGTACAGTGCCTGTACTGCCGTGTAGTACTGAGTGGAGTACAGTGCCTGTACTGCCGTGTAGTACCGAGTGGAGTACATTGCTTGTACTGCCGTGTAGTACTGAGTGGAGTACAGTGCCTATAATGCCGTGTAGTACCGAGTGGAGTACTGTGCATTTACTGTCGTGTAGTCCCGAGTGGAGTACTGTGTGCATACTGCCGTGTATTACTGAGTGGAGTACAGTGCCTGTACTGCCGTGTAGTAGCGAGTGGGGAACTGTGTGTGTACTGCCGTGTAGTACTGAGTAGAGTACAGTGCCTGTTCTGCCGTGTAGTACCGAGTGGAGTACTGTGTATAGTGCCGTGTAGTACCGAGTGGAGTACAGTGCCTGTACGGCCGTGTAGTACTTAG